>NC_053136.1:36202186-36512186 GCF_016808335.1 Panicum virgatum
GACTAGAAGTGGAACGCTAGTCCCGGCAATTGGGGAAGACCATATTCTACTCGGGACGCCCGTCATAGGATGGGGACCACTCTTGAGAACCCCACAAGCTCCACCCGAGAACCCTGAAGGGTCTACTGCCGCCGTTGAAAGAGAAGTTGCTGCGCAACCCTTGGAAAATGGAAACCTAGAGGACGGCGAGCAAGGACTACTCGCACACTCCACCCCGGAAGGAGGCTCGCCCCGCGAGTAGAACACCCGACGCCACCCTAGTGTTATACCCTCCCAACCCCTTTGACTTAACTTGTACCCTTAAGTGTGAACCGGTACCCGGACGTGTAGTATGCGTTTTAGTCTTGCCCCTGTGTTGTACCCACCCTTGTAGTAATAAAGTTGTGTGTGCTTGTTGTTTTCTTATTTGTATGACTGTGTGCTTTTTGGCGGAAGATGGATTCTGCCTTTTTAAAAATATGAATTAAACAACTTAAACATCACTTAATCCTAATCCCAATCTCACAAAAACTCTACTCAATCTACAGATGGCTTCCCGAAGCGGTACGAGGGCCTCCCGCAACCGGACCCCTGCGGCCGCTGATGCAAGAGTACAGCCTAATGGACAGAACCCTTCTCAGGAAGAACAGGAAGTGAGCCAGAATAGAGGAGAAAATCAAGCAGAAGTGCCACTGCCACCACCACCACCCCTCAGGGACCTGGCACATATAATACACAACCAGACCCTCATACTGGAAACACTGGCCAATGCCCTCGTCAACAAGCGGCCACGAGAGCAGACCATGAATGACAAGCTGACAGCTTTTCTGAGGACCAAGACGCCCACCATTGCCGGATCCAGCAACCCCTTGGATGCAGACGACTGGCTGCGTGTGATCCAGAGGAAGCTCGAGCCGTTCGAATGTCAAGATCGAGACAAAGTTCTCCTGGCAGCCCACCAACTCACCGGGACCGCCTTAGCCTGGTGGGAGAATTACTGTGCCGCTGCCGAAGATGCCTCCACCATCACTTGGAAGGAATTTATGAAGGAGTTCTGCCGCTATCATATCCCCTCGGCCACCATGAAGCGCAAGGCGGATGAGTTACGCGCACTGCAGCAAGGAAGCATGTCAGTTGAAGAGTACAGCCACCATTTCATGGAACTGGCCCGATATGCACCAGAGGAAGTGGACGATGATGAAAAGAAGCAGGACATGTTCAATAAGGGATTGAACCCAGAACTCTGGACCTTGCTTACCCCTCCTGGAATTCAACACTCTGATGAACAAGGCCATTCTCACAGAAAGGGCCAAAGTGGAAGAAAGAAAGGATAACAAGCGCAAGTTTCTAGAAAGCATGGCCCGCCAGTAGGACCGCTTCTAGAAACCAAGGAATTACAGCTACATGGCACCAAGATATCAGGCCCCAATGCAGTATAGGACCCAGTCACAAGTGACGGGATCCCAAACCCCTAACACACAGTTCAGAAGCCAGAACACCATGAAGGCCCCGCAGAGCAATGCCAGTCAAGTCACCACTAACAACAGCAATGCTAGGGCCTGTTTCAACTGCCGAGAGACAGGGCATTTCATTTCTAACTGCCCATATGCCAAGAACAAGCCTGCTACATCAGCCTTCTCCAACTCTGTGAATGGACCAAGGCCAGTTCTGTCAGGTGCCAACCGAGTGCCCATCGGCAACAACAACACCAACAATAACAGTCAGCAGATGAGGCAGCCCCAGCAGTCATTTGGACGAGCCCGCGTCAACCACATCAACGCGCAGGAGGCTCAAGGAGCCCAGGGCGTAGTGCTCGGTGAGTACCTAGTCAGCTCAGCTCTTGCAACAGTACTATTTAATTCTGGAGCATCACACTCATTCATATCCTCAAGTTTTGTGGAAAAGCATAATATACCAACAGTACTACTAAAAACACCCCTATTAACCCGGACGCCTGGAGGTGACATCAAGTGTCAACTGGGTTGTCTACGGGTTAGGATCAATTTAAGTGGGGTAGAATTTCTAGCAGACCTAGTAGTACTTAAGTCTAAGGGAATAGACGTGGTCCTTTGAATGGACTGGTTAAGACGACACAATGGTCTCATAGGTTGTACTGACAAAGTGGTACACCTAACGAACCCAGAAGGAGTACGAGTGACCTGCCATACCCAGGGAAGTGGATCTGACCCAATGGTGTTTAGCATGGAAGCCAAGTCCTTGGAAGAAGTCCCGGTAGTAAACGAATACCCAGATGTTTTCCTTGAAGAACTTCCCAGAATGCCACCAGATAGGGATATAGAGTTTGTCATCGATCTTGTCCCTGGAACCTCTCCTATAGCCAAGAGACCCTATAGGATGGCAGCCTCTGAATTGGCAGAACTAAAGAAGCAACTAGAAGAACTACAACGAATTGGCTTCATCAAGCCAAGCTCGTCGCCTTGGGGAGCCCCAGTCCTATTTTTCAAGAAGAAGGATGGGAGTATGAAGTTGTGTGTAGATTACCGGGCGCTGAATGAAGTTACCATCAAGAATAAGTACCCCCTCCCCAGGATTGATGACCTTTTCAATCAACTAAAAGGAGCCAAGTACTTCTCCAAAATTGATCTGAGGTCAGGATATTTTCAGCTCAAGATTAGATAAAGTGACATTCCAAAGACAGCTTTTGTCACCCGTTACGGGCAGTTTGAGTTTACAGTGATGTCTTTTGGACTCACCAATGCACCTGCATATTTCATGAATCTCATGAACAAGGTGTTTATGGATGAGTTAGATAAGTTTGTCGTAGTCTTTATCGACGACATACTTATTTACTCCAAGAGTGTTCAGGAACACGAGCAACATCTGCGGGTAGTATTGGAAAAGCTGAGAGTACATAAGCTTTATGCCAAATTTAGCAAGTGTGAATTCTGGCTTGAAAAAGTAGCTTTTCTTGGTCATACTCTGACCGAGAAGGAGTAGTAGTGGACCCTGAGAAAGTTGAAGCAGTCTCCAACTGGCAGCAACCAACCAATGTTAGTGAAATCAGAAGCTTTCTTGGATTAGCTGGGTATTATCGGAGGTTCATTGAAGGGTTTTCCAAGGTGGCCCGGCCCATGACAGAGCTGCTCAAGAAGGATAAGAAATTCACCTGGACAGAGTCATGTGAAAGAAGTTTTCAAGAATTGAAGAATAGGTTGACGACCGCCCCAGTGCTGACCCTACCAGATATTCATCGAGATTTTGTTATTTATTGTGATGCATCCCGACAAGTATTAGGATGTGTCCTCATGCAAGACGGGAAGGTTGTTGCATACGCTTCCCGCCAACTCAGGCCGCATGAGCAGAATTACCCAACACATGATCTGGAGTTTGCAGCTGTAGTGAATGCCCTCAAGATTTGGAGGCATTATCTAATTAGAAATAAGTGCGAGATCTATACCGACCATAAGAGTTTGAAGTATATTTTCACCCAGCCAGATTTGAACTTAAGGCAAAGAAGGTGGTTAGAACTGGTTAAGGATTATAATGTGGAAATTCATTACCACCCTGGCAAAGCTAATGTGGTAGCCGACGCCTTAAGCCGGAAATCTTATGGACCCAAGGATGCCCATCTGCAGGAAGAAATGGCACGATTGAATGTGCACATTGTCCCTCGAGGTTCCATTCGCAAGATGAGCATTCAACCCACTCTTGAAGATAAAATTGTAAAAGCCCAAAGTTCGGACAAGGACTTGATGGAAATCCGAATGCAGACTGGAGAAAATAAGGCACCGGATTTTAGAGTGGATAATGAGGGAACTTTATGGTATAAAAATAGGATTTGTGTGCCCCAGAAAGGAGACTTCCGGCAAATAATCATGGATGAAGCCCATAACTCGGCCTACTCCATCCACCCAGGATCCACCAAGATGTATTTGGACTTAAAACAAAGATATTGGTGGAAAGGAATGAAGGCGGATATTGCACGGTTTGTCGCCCATTGTGATACTTGTCAAAGGATCAAGGCCGAACATCAGAAGTCAGCAGGATTGTTGCAACCCCTACCCATCCCGGTTTGGAAATGGGACGAGATAGGAATGGACTTTGTAGTGGGTTTGCCCAAAACACAGAAAGGACATGACTCCATATGGGTAATAGTGGACCGACTCATTAAAGCGGCTCATTTCATACTCGTGCGGACCAATTACGGTGGAGAAAAGCTAGCTAAGCTTTATGTGGAAAGCATAGTAAAGTTGCATGGTGTGCCTAGCCGAATTGTTTCAGATAGAGGGACCCAATTCACCTCTAGATTTTGGAAAAGTTTGCATAAAGCTATGGGCAACAAATTGGATTTCAGCTCCGCCTATCACCCGCAAACGGATGGCCAAACAGAAAGGGTAAATCAGATAATGGAGGATATGTTGAGAGCATGCGTCCTTATCTATGGCAAAGATTGGGAGCAGAGTTTGTCCTATGCGGAATTTTCATACAACAACAATTATCAGGCAAGCTTGGGCATGTCACCGTTCGAGGCTCTTTATGGAAGAAAATGCAGAACTCCCCTGATGTGGTCAAAAGTTGAAGAACGTGCCCTAGTTGGACCCGCACTCATAAAAGAAGCCGAAGAAAGAGTGGCCGAGATTAGAGAAAAGCTGAAGGCCGCTCAGTCTCGACAGAAGAGCTACGCAGACAAGAAGAGACGAGAAATAAGTTTCAACCTGGGAGAGTTCGTCTACCTTAAAGTTTCACCTATTCGGGGAACTCGAAGGTTTCAAGCACAAGGAAAGTTGGCACCTCGGTACATTGGACCGTACCAAGTTCTGAAGAAAGTCGGAGCCATAGCATACCGACTGGAGCTACCAGAAGGAATGTCAGATATACACCCGGTGTTCCATGTATTCCAGCTAAGGAGACGTTTGAGGGTACCTGAGAAAGAGCATGTGCCAGAAGAAGAGATAGATCTGCAAATAGACCTTCGGTACCAGGAAGTACCTGTCAAGATTTTAGACACTGTCACTAGAAGGACAAGGAACTCAGAAGTACAGATTTGTAGAGTGCAATGGAGCAGACACGGAGTAGAAGAAGCTACGCGGGAACGCGAAGATGCCTTGAAGAAGGAGTTTCCCCATCTCTTTAGGAGCCAGCCGAATCTCGAGGACGAGATTCATTTTAAGTGGGGTAGGTTGTGACAGCCCGAAAATTTATATTTAAAAATCATTCGAATTCAAGACTTTTTTTTAAAATCTAATCGCATAAACTCTTTCTGGAGCTCAACTCCTTGTGCGCCTAATCTTCCTCAAACTTAATCATCATTGTCTCTCTCACACACTTGAACCAATCAGCATCCCTTTATCTCCTAATCTCTATTTCTCTCTTCATCAAGTGAGCTCACACGTACCCCATCCACACATGCAGCAGCACACTTAAGCATGCGCATGCAGCCACTTGCATGCATGCGAGCTTCACGGACCAAACTTTGCACCACTTGCTCTCGAGGACACTGAGACACAGCGGCAGCATGCACACGCACACTCGGAACAGCGTCGCCGGCGTCTTTTACTTCTTGGCCTCATCTGCCCGTGACTCGAGACCACGCGCGCCACCGTTCACTCTGCCGCACCCGTCACCTCACCACAGTTCGCTCTGCCGCACCCGTCACCTCTCCACAGTTCGCCCTGCCGCACCCGTCACCTCGCCACAGTTCGCCCTGCCGCACCCGTCACCTCGCCGCAGACCGCCGCGCATCCCGCTGCCGGCCACCGGCGTGCCGCTCCACGCCAACCAGCCCCGCGCACGCGTAGCTGCAGCGCCGTCAAGCACAGCGCCGCGCGAGGCCGCACATGCCCGGCTCCATCCCCATCCCCGGCCTATAAAAGGCGATGCCGAGTTCTCTTCCCCGCCGCACCATCCGGTCCTCGCTAAGCCTTCCCGCTCCACTAGCTAATCCACTGCTCACAAGAACCGAGAGTCGTCCCCTCGCTCGAGCTGTTCCTGGTGAAGGTGAGACCCGTGGCAGCTTCTCTCATCAACTCTACACATCCCCATCGTAGCCTCCTCTCCTAAGCCGAGCTCAACGAAGCTCAGGAAGCCACGGCCATGGCTGCCACGCGGCCGGAGCCGACTTGCGCCTCCCATGCTCGAAACTGCCAAACCGGAACCTCCTCGGCCTCCTCTTTCTCCCCATGATCTCAGTTTCTTTTTATGATGGTCGTGCTGCCGTTTGGCAAGCTGCAGAAGCTTCACGTGCCTCCCATGGTGGCCAACGCAGGGAGCACGAAGCCCCTGTATGCCGTGCCCTTTCTGTTCCTTTCTTCTTGGGCCAAGGTGTTAATCACATTTAAAAGCCCAAGTGCAGATAACACAAGCTCAGCCCATCACAAACCATGCCCATGATTGGAGCTGATCCATTTTATTTAATCACCACACCCTATATTACACTTCTCGTATTTCACCCACCCAAGCTCCAATTCAATTAATTCTTTTTCCTAATTTTTTCTTCTAAAATCTCATACTATCTATTACTCCAATTTTATTTCCTTTCCTTCCGAGCTCATTTTATTTGTTGTGCTTGTTTGAGTGTCGTTGTGCCGTTCTCGCTCGTAGCCAACGGAGTGACCGAGAAGAAGAACGCCAAGAAGTTTGGTGGACAGTACCACGAGCCGGAGTACGCAGAGCAGTACTGCGAGCCGGAGCCCGAGAATGAGTACCGCAAGCAGGAGCTCGACTTTGTGAACGGCAAGTTCAATCCCATCCTTTGATGCATGTTTTGTCCCAGTTTTACAAACACAACCCATTGGCCTGTTTTGAAAACTGCATTTGTTTTGACTGCTGAAAACATGGTTGGATAGCCACTCCCTTGATTTGTTATAATCATTCCTTGACCACCTAGATTAATGTCTGAATGTGATCTGTTTGGACGTTAATCGCTGCTAGAACGCTTAGGAAAATGTGTGAGTGTGTGTGGAAAGGGAAAATGTGGAATTTTTGAAAGATGAGTTTAGACGGGATGGATGGCACTTCTGTGTGAATTGCCGAATGGTGTGCTCGTACCTGTGTGGTTGAGCAAGGTTGGGAGATATCCATCTTGTCACAATTAAGGACCGAGTTGATGTGTCATCTTACCTAACTCCACTATCGTGTAAACCACCCTACCGTTGTATGGGCAACGACTTAGCATAAACCCCTCTAGTTAGTCTGATAGCCATCAGGAGAGCTGAGAGCAACGGGTGACCAAAGAGAAGGGATAAGCTCTGTGTGACTGATGCCCCGGTTAAACCTCGGTGATATATCGATGACCCCTTAATGGATCTCGTGGTGCCTAGTCATGTCTAGCTAATGTGGGTAATGACTTTGCTGGGATCTGCATCGACACTAAAGTGATCGTGCTATGGTACCCCGCTTGTGGGTAAAGTTGCACACCTCTGCAGAGTTACAAATCTATTCGAATAGCCGTGCCCACGGTACTGGGCGAGTTATGGTTTGGTCACACAACTAGTGTTTCTGCTTGGAATGAATGGGTTGGCGTGAGTGATTTTGGGAAAAGTGTCCGGTAGCTGTGCCGTGTGCTACGGCGGACAAGGAGTCCGGTAGCAATTTAAAACTAGGATCCTGTGTGGATCAACCCCATACGGTGACAAAAGAATTGCTTTAAGAAAAATCTTTTCAAATAAACCCATGCATAAATTAGCTTTCCGCAAAATAAACCCTAGCCTTATCCTTGGTTTATCCTGTGCATTATATTCTGTTTATACCCCCTCTGTGGGTGTGGTTGGACTTGCTGAGTACGTTTGTACTCACCCCATTCTTAATTTTTACAGAGGAAGATCCAGACTTCGTTCCCGAAGACGTTGAGTAGAGGTTCCGTCCTGCACCCAACCTTGTCTGTGGATAGGGTGACCCGCAGGAAGTTCCGTATGGCGCAAGACTCTGATGACCCCCTCTTCGCAGTTAATATCGTTGTGTGGGTGTTAGTTGTTATCCTCGCGATAGTGGTGCTTCACTGCCCACCTCCACGTAGAGTTGTACGGTGATGTACCATCTGATGTAATAAAAGTGTTATCAGCCTCCTGGGACTGATATTGTATCACTTTTAAGTCTTCTCTTATGAGGGGACGCTTCACCCTCACCCTTTAACTTTGCTACTAGCAAAATGAATTAACTAAAGTAGATCATAAGTACATCCTAGCGATGAACATACTCAATATAGTGCAAAACCGGATATATATCCGGAATATCCGGGCCATTATCCAGAGTGTCCGGACCCCCAAGTCCGGAGTATCCGGTCTTATACCCGGTGTTTTCCCCGGAGTGTTCCAAATCCGGAGTATCCGGGCTTATACCCGGAGTCTCCGGGTGTACCTAAACAGCACCCAACCTTACGTGCTCATGGTGAATGGCGGTGCGTGCGGCGCACGGAGCAACGGAGAAAAGGCCGGGGAAAGGGGTGGGGAAGGTGGATGAGCTCACCACGAACCCATTTGTGCGGTCGATTTGGGCGGAGGAGGGCCGGAGGAGCGGATCGACGCGAAGGGGCGGAGCTCGAGTAGTGCTCCCATGACGGTCGGCGGTAGGGCCGTCGATTCCGGCGGGAAAGAGCTCGAGTGAGGCATGGGGAGGTGTGGAGGAGGTGTGAGACAAGGTCGTGGAGGTCCTTGCGGAAGGGATCGACGAACGGCGGCTGGAGATGGTCGGGGCGCCGGCGGAGGCGAGCTCCGCTCGACTCAATTCGAGCAGGAGGGGGAAGGAAATGAGGGAGAGAGAAGAGCGTAGGAGTAAATAAGGCCGGAGAGGTCCGGAGTATCCGGACAAATTCCCGGAGTATCTGGAGTGTTACACAGATCACCTGACAATCAGATATCAGGTCAAAAAGGGGTTGGACACCGTCGCCTCCGATCCACAGTAATAACATTATAACGGTGTCGGCCGGAGCATATACTCAACCTCGAGCTGGTGATGATTGAGCGCTGCCTTTTATTTGGTCGTGGCGGCGAGCACGCACTGCAACATCGAAGTGGACAGATCAGTGAGATTCGATCTATGCACAATTTTGAACAAAAAAATTGATCCTTGGAATGTATCTATCGTCAGCTGCTACATTATTATACTTGCCGTCCGGGCCGGCGATGCAATTGCAAGACGAGGCAACAGCAACAGGAACAGGAACAGGAACGATCGAGGAGTAATTGTAACAGCGAAGAGCTTGATCTAGCTGCTGTACCCGGCCAGGAACTCTACCCTGCAAGTGCACGGATCGGATCCAGAGAAGAAAGGCGAGTGAGATCGAGGTCAGAGGTACAGGCGCCCGTACGCCCCCTTGCTGCCTGCAAAGATCCCGTTCCAATCATTGGGTCAGGGTTGCATCGCATGCCATGGATGTGACGACGCTTGCCGTCACTGATGACAACGATCGACGACGACCGAGCTGCTAGCTGCGCGATCATCGATCGATCCCACCCAATCATTCACTCATGATGATGCTTGGAGCAGTCGGCAGCACGTATTTCTGGGTCCAGATGGAAGATGGTAGCTAGCCCTGACCCCAATTGTGTGCACAAGGAAGATCCCCCAGATAATATTTATGATGAAAATGTATCAGGTGCAAACCAACCTCCGTGAGTGTGATTACCCAATTCAAGAGCGGGTCCAAATTGTAAAATTACTCAACCCCCTATGCCTCTTGGATGTTGATCCAATGATCCAGATTGAAGTTTTCATAGTTTGCACGAAGAAGTTGGTTTGCATCTAATACGTTCCCATCATAAATATTATCTGGGGGATTCGATCTGATTGATCGATGGACAGATATGTATACATAGGTAGCTGCGGGTGTTTTGCTGTTACTGAATTATCATCGCGAATGCCATGTGGTGCGTGATGGAAAGGAGGGATCGTGTATGTTTGCCGACACCTGAAGGGACGCATCAATCTGTATATGCAGACTGTGTGTGCATCCAGACATTAAATACAGTTAATTACCCAACCTTGCGCAAATGTTCATTTGCCTGTTGTGCGGACATGCCCAAGGTAGCCCGGCCTAGTGCCCTACACGTCCAAACTGCAAATCTCTTCTGCCTGCGCCGTTCGTTTCAGTTAAATTGGAAAATGACATGACATGCTCCGAATTAGAAAAGGAGAAAGTTTCCACATCTAGATACGGTTTTAAGTCCAAGAAAAACTTGTCAAAAACCTGGAATTGAACCTCTCCGAAACTTGGATGTGCAGGAAAGCTCTCTACCGCTTTGCTCAGACGAAGCCTCTCCGAACTTGTGCTGATTCCTGTCCTGTTGTTGAAACGGGATCCCTTTCTTGAAACAGGTATCGTCCCGGGCTCCCGGCTAACAAAAATCCAATACACAGAACCTGCCTCCCTTTCCTTCTCTCGCACTGTCACCCAGTCGCATCAGCTTAGTTACTGTCGAATTTAACTGCACATCGCCTTGGTTCATCTTTCTGACAACCGAATTATTTCCTTCCTCTGTTCGCCAGCACGTGTGACGGGACATCATCGGTCACCGGCGGCCGGCGCAGCAACAACGAGGGAGGAGGACAGCGTTGTGCCACAAGCAAATTAAACACAGCAATCAGAATTCAGAACCTCAACAGTTAACGCTAAATCTCTACTACAGTACTAGTAAGTTTTCTGTCCGTGCACATAAAAGGCAATCAACACCGCCGCCAATACGCTGTGCGAGCGACCTGGCCGATCGACGTCCGCACACCGCGGTGGTGGGTTACAGGCTGCCAAGGACAACGCCTAGCTATCACTATCAGTCGGGCTGGACGAAGGCGACGACGACCATGGCGATAGCCCACAAAACGTGCAAATTTGGCTCTGGGTGGTTTCCAAGGTAATTTTGTATATTTTTTTAAAAAAATAAAAAATTTAATTAGATCTAAAAACTCAAAACTAATTCATATTAAATAAAAAAGTACGAAACTAGCACAAAAAATTTTCTAAAAATATAACCTATCTATTATTATTCTATTTGGATCTTGGTTATTCAAAATAATAGAAATAAGTACAAACAACCAAATATTATGAAAATAAAAAATAGATCTGAATAACTAAAAAAATATCGTGCCAATAGATAGGTTACAATTTTAGAAAAATTTTGATACCCATTTGTTTTTATTTAAAATGAATTACCTATGATTTATTTAGTTTAAATTTAAATATTTTTAATTGTTACGAACTGGAAAACTATCTTCAAAACCACCTAAGGGGCCAACCAGTCTCAACAGTTGGATGACCTTTGTTATCCGGTTTTGTAGTTTAAGGTTGAAAATCAGACTATTGTGATAGTTGAATGGTGTAAATCGGACTTCTCCCTATTTATTATGAGGGAATTTCAAACGTGAATCTTAGAGTCTTGGCCTCTATTTTGCTTATCTTTTGCCGTTCCCTGCCTAAGTGGAGCATGTTGAAGTAAAAATGAAACACCACACCAGGGCTTCCTCCGGTGGAGCATTTCTATAGAAGATTGAAACACCCGGACTTCCACCACTGTGTAAAGAAATATATAGCATGTTGTTTGTTGTTGTTTTATCATGGAGCACTATGCCTACTATTTAAAAAAATCATATTCACGATTTATCTCTGGCAGTTCATTTCGAATGGTTTAAGATAAGTTTTTTCTCATAGGTCAGAACCTTGCGTGGCCGTCTTCAGTCAAGCCAGGCCACAAAAGCCATGTGAGATAATAGCTCATGCTCATATTAGACGGTTCCTCTCTAAAACCACCTAATACAGTTAAGGATTTTATTTGCTTTTCTTTTTTACATGCTCTTGTGAGCCTTTTTGTCTTTTTAATTATTTTGTCTTTGTTCTCCTATTCATGGATGTTATTTGTCCTTTTTCTTGATTTTTTTAGAACCCGTGGTTACAAAAGCGTAAGCCTTATTTTGGCTTTGTTAGAATTATCTCAATTAAGTAGTGGAAATGGGTCTCTTCACCTTCTTTTGTAACGAGGTTAGCTGTTTTGTTCCAAAAGTGGCATTTGAATGCCAACTTTTTTTTTGCCAGAAAAAAAACCCAAGTCTTCTTTAATGATGTTCATCTCAACACTCAGGCTCGTTTTTAGGCTTCTTTAGGCACCGCACAGGGCCCCCAAGTCTTCTTTAGGCACCGCACAGGGCCCCCAAATTTTAGAGTATAATGAATATATTCGGTATAGTTATACAGCAGGTTTTGTTTTAGTTGTCCTTTTTTTGAGATTACACAGTAAAACTCAGACACACAACGCACGCACACTTATATCCTTATGAACACACGTACGCAAACCCTACCCCTATAATAATTTTCGAAGACTGAGCCGGCAAATTCTCCTTTTCGCTTGTTTTAGTTGTCTTTTGGCCTAATATGGAGCAAATTGTGACCCAAATATGTCAGACAAGAGGAAATGTGCCGCTCAGATTGTTTGCCTTTCGATCCAATCCGCAGACCACCACGCGATCATCTTCGCTTCCGCCGTCACCGCTCGCCAGGCCCGACATGAGTCACGACGTCTGCACTTCCGCCTTCTGGATAGTTGGGCTAATATGAAGCAAACTGTGACCCAAATATGTCAGAGAAGAGGAAATGTGCCGCTCAGATTGTTTGCCTTTCGATCCAATCCGCAGACCACCGCGCGATCATTTCCGCTTCCGCCGTCACCGCTCGCCAGGCCGCTGGGCACTAGGGCCGGTTCATAGTTTCGCACAGGATTTTGGACTTTGCTGGGCACTAGGGCTCCAGTTCATAGTTTCGCACAGGTCCTCCGGATTTACTGGTACCGCCATGCAATACTGCTAGAAAATAAGACTTTATAGCACTAGGGGTATTTAACACCAGGTGGGTGATCCGATACCGAGGGATGCTTCCACCAAGTACTAAAGTATTTTGTGTCAAGAAAATATTTTAAACGATTTTTCACACGAAATAAGCAGATGAGATTTGAACTTGGGATCTCTTGCCTCGCGCATACTTTTACCACGTCACCTATATATTAGTTGTGGTTGGAAGGGAGATGATTTCCATTTGAAGTAACCTGTGGTGGGCCTTCTTGCTCGGATCTTCGTGCTACTAGTATTTTTTGGGTGGATGGAGGCGTGTTTAATTTTCTCGCGGTGCAAGTTTTTTTTTGTCTTGTCCTTGAGTCATGAAAACCAGCCTTCGCTTTTTCAGCCCCATTGAGAGACCTAAGGCATGCTTTACTTTCCTTTCTTTGACAAAAGCCTGTAGGGCATCTTATATATGATTTGTACTAAAGAAAACATGAATAAATGTTTTTTAGTACAGTACAACACAGACCCTCACAACACGCACGCACACTCATCCTTATGAACACTTGTACGCAAATCCTACCCCTATGAGTACCTCCGAAGGACTGGACCGGCAGATCTGGAGATTTCTGAAGTCACTGTTAGCGCCTCGTTGTCGACGGGAACATCGCTTACCATTTAATGCATAACGCCGGAAAATTCTGGAATAAATCCAGAAAAGTGCGAGCACCTGTGCTAAGTCGAGGACTTAAACCCGAATGGATAGATTCGACCATAAAAAATCTAACCAACTGATCTATGATCAGTTCGCGAATAAAGGCTCGTTTGCTCAATTGACATCAGCGGCCTCAGACAAGAGAAACTCCCGGAGGGACTTTTTTCTTTTTTATATTTAAAAAAATCAAAATTTCAAAAATATATGTCCGTTTTGAAAAATTTCAAAACTACCCCCCGGTCGCCCTATGGGGGGGCGACAGATCCTAGATGTAATTTTTTTTCTTCAAATTTGCAACGAGGTCCATAGTCGAAAAAAAATGAAAGGGGGCCTGTCGCCCCCCCTCGGGCGACCGGCGGGCCCCGCCCACAGGCGCGACAGGGGGGGCCTATCGCCCCCCCCCCCTCCTCGGGCGACCGGGGCTTTCCCCCAAATATAAGCGTTCTACCCCCATTCCCTCCTCATTTGAGCCCAAAAATTCCACCAAAAATCTAGAAAAAAGAGAGGGGTGAGGAGAAGGGAAGCGGCGAAGCCCTGCCGGATTCCGCACTTGTGATCTGCAGGTTAGTACATTTAGTTTATGTATTTTTCCATTGGTATTGTAGAGTAATTTAATTTAATTAGTGCTATAGTAGAACCATTTAAGTAGGAGTTTAATGATACTTTAGTTTTTAGTTACGCAGTAGTAAATTAGTTTAGAAAATTAGTACTACGCATTTATTATTACAATTGCAGTACTATTAGAGACGTGTTTATAAATTAATTTCGATTTAGAATAGAATTTGACATATGTAGTATAGAATTTTAGTGTCATCACGTAGTTATGAATACTTATACGTTGTAGTTGAATTCCATACTTAGTTTTTACGGATTATTGAATAAGTTAGTGAAATAAAGAGTATAACTCGATAAGTATTCTGTGATATACAGATATGTCGAGCAAGATGCAGTTTCAAGTATTTTATGGTGACTACAATATTTTGTATAGGCCAAATGGAGTAGACCTTTCTGCCTTTAAGTGCACATCTAGCGCCATAGATAAACCTCTGGAAAGGAGTTTTGGTTCCATATGTAAGTGGCTGCAGCGTGGGTTCCGTGTTGATCCGTTGACACATGTGATGACCGTCCAGTCTCTTGTTAATTGGGAGGTAGAAAATGATTTATGGGAATTGATGATGATACACAGCACTGATGACTGGCAAAAGTACATGCAAGCAGCTCTAGAGCGTGGGTCGCCTCTGGCCATTCTTGTTCAAATCCGGGAGAAGATACAAAATGAAATCCAACATGGTGCAGATCAAGGAACTCCGAGTATTCGAAGAGAGACCAATTATGTTGAGTAAGATGAGTCAGAAGAGATAGAGAACCAAAACATGGGACCACAAAGCCTTGCTGATGAGGGAGAGAGGATACATAGCATTGTGGACGAGATGGAGGCAGAAGACCAAACCACAATAGAGATGGAAGAATATGAGGGCTCATCTGATGACGAGCAGTACTCATTGCCAAAAGAGTGGAAGGAGCATGGTTTTGGCAGTCATGTCGCAGAAGATGTACGAAATTAGGAGTGGGAGTACAGAGGGAATGAGGTAGTGCAAGGTGCAACATATCCAAACATTGAAGCAGTAAAAGATACTGTGAGACTATGGGCAATATCATTGAAACGAGAATTTAGAGTCGTAAAATCTGGCAGTAAAGAATATGAGGTGAAGTGTGTGAATGATGGATGTCCATGGCGAGTACATGCATTCAAGGGAAAATGGAAGTCGAACTGGAAATGTTCCATTGTGACAGAGCACACTTGTTTGCTGTCAGAAGTTGTTTCCTCGCATCGCAATATATCATGCGACTTTGTTGCAAAGCAAATATATGGGTTGATTATGGACAATCTAAATTATGAGCCAAAAATGATTGTTCGACACATTGAGCAGACTTACCGGTACACCATTAGTTATTTGAAGGCATGACGGGCTAAACAAAGGGTGTTCGAGATGCGATTCGGCACATACGAGGCATCATATGATAACCTACCTTGTATGTTATCCCAGGTAGCTGCTAGAAATCCTCGAAGCTTTTATGGCACATACCTCGTACCAGCCGTGACTAGGGGCAAAGAATTATGCAACGAGCCTTCTTTTGCATAGGTGCTTGTGTTAGAGCATTTCAGTGTTGTCTTCCGGTGATCTGCATTGATGGCACATTTCTGACTGGAAGGTATAAAGGTCAGATACTCACCGCAATCGGGGTAGATTGCAACAACCAAATAGTTCCGCTCGCATTTGCATTTGTTGAGAATGAGAACTTAGACAGTTGGTATTGGTTCCTTGAACGAGTGAAGGTTCATGTTGTTGCTGCACGTCCAGATGTGTGCCTTATTAGTGATAGGCATGCAGGTCTGCTGCAATCAATACTGAAATTGCAATGTGGAACTGCGACAACACCTCCATTGTGGCCCGATGTCCAAAACAGGTGGTGCATTAGGCATATGGGTGCAAACTTCTATCACCACTTCAAGAATAAGGATCTTAAGAACATATTTAAGAGGTTGTGCACCCAAAATCAGCAGAGAAAATTCAATGCATTATGGCAGATGCTTGATCAGTTGACTGCAGAGCTAGTGAAGGTAAGGGCATCAGTAACAGGCACGAGTCAGGCTGCAGAGGCTAGGGATTCAATTGAGAAGCCATTTTCACACTGGATTCGAGGTGCACCTAAGGAGAAATGGTCATTCCTTTATGATACCAACGAAATACGGTATGGCATTCAGACAACGAATCATGCTGAGTGTTTCAATATGGTTATGCGTTCTTGTCGTGCCTTTCCTCGTGTGGGAATTGTTGAGTTCACCATGTATGGGTGCATGAAGTATTTCAGAGTGTTACATGGCTGCAAACATAAACATCAGCAACTCCCAAATTCAGTTTTGCACAAGAGTGACACAATATATGCAAGAGAAGATTGAAAAGGCCAAACTGCACCGCGTCATATCGACAGGTACAATGGAGCATAGATTTGAGGTTCTATGCAAGGATAGAACTGGTCGTGGTATCCGTAGAGATAGGGTGGTACATGAGAGTTTGATTACAGTAGATGGCAAAACTTTCTGCTCCTGCATGAAGCCTAAGTTATTGCATTTGCCATGCTCGCATCTCATTGCGGCATGAGAGTCTGGGTTGCAGCCAGGAGTATTTGTTTCACCTTACTTCAGCAAGGAAGCAGCTGTATCCACCTAGGGACATGAGGTATACGGGATTGGAATAGTGGGGCCTTTCATTCAGGATAATGAGAATAAGATGTTTATTCCTGATCCAGCCACTAAGAAAGGCAAATGCCGCCGTCAGACACGTCGTATTCGGAATGGTATGGACGAGTCCGAAGCAAGCAAGGTAGAAAAGCGTTGCAGCCAATGTGGAGCATTAGGTCACAACTACAAGAAGTGTCCCCAGAATGAACTTCACGATGCTGCTGACGTCGGTCCTTCCGGAAATCCCAGAGATGGAGCACCTCCTACGCTTAGACGACCATCGGCGAGAATTGCTCGTGGAAGGCATTCGGTGTCATGATTCACAATTGTATCGAACATATCTGTAAT
Source organism: Panicum virgatum (assembly GCF_016808335.1). Taxonomy (NCBI): domain Eukaryota; kingdom Viridiplantae; phylum Streptophyta; class Magnoliopsida; order Poales; family Poaceae; genus Panicum; species Panicum virgatum. The sequence continues at coordinate 36,219,190 of NC_053136.1, forward strand.
ATGTAGTAATCGTGCGTCCAGTTTGTATGGAACATATCTGTAATGTATAAATATCGTGCGTGGAGTTTGTATCGAACCTATCTGTAATATGCCATAATCGTGCGTGAAGTTTGTATCGAACCTATATGTAATGTATAAATATTACGCGTCCATATTGTATGAAACATATATGTACCTATGTGTTCTCATATATTTTTGAATGCAGGTATGGAGATGGACTCCTTGCCAGACCCAGTTACCGACTCGAGCCACAGGTCTTACTTTGCAGCAGTTCAGCACCGAGCCCTAAAGGTGCTACGTCCTCGTCCATCCGGGGAGGCGATCTCTATACACCACAATTGGTGTGACAGGTATGTAATGAAATATTATTGTTTATCACTTATGTATTCGTCGGTATTCCTTTGTTTCGACAATTTTATTTATTGCAGGTTACGTGAGGCCGGTCTACTGACTCTGGGCCGTCTTGTCGAGGGTGGGCCTATTCAGCTCGACCGATCCCTCCTGACGGTGCTCGTTGACAGATGGAGGCCGGAGACACACACGTTCCACCTCCCATGTGGGGAGATGACTCCTACGCTGCAGGACGTGGCCTACCTCCTCGGCCTCCCTATCGTCGGGGAGGCTGTAGGTCCGTGTGTCGTGGTGGCCTCATGGAAGGATGACCTGGAGGCCCGTTTTGCCCTAGTTGACCGCGTGGAAGAAGCAGGTCCGATCAACCCGCCCTAGTTCGCAATAAATCTAATTTTGTTATTCATTGTTACATGATGCATTAGCGCACTTTTAATTTTATTTATTCGGAATGCAGAGGTCCTGGGCGCATGCGCAGGTTAGACGCGCATATCCTGAGTTTGTTTCGGAGCTCGACATGCTGACGCCCGAGGACGTTGTCTGGGAGCCTTACAGCCCAGAGGCTGTGGCTACCCGTGCACCAGCAGGCCTGTCTTCGCACTGCTCCGCGAATGCGAGCCTATGGCTTACTACAGCCGTCCTGGTTTATGACATTGCGGTTGAGACATATTGCCCCTGTAGAGTCAGGAGACAGTTTGGCCAGCGCCAGGAGTTTCCGGTGCCCACCGCGTTGGAGCGTGTCAGTCACCAGGACCACAGGTAATTATGAATGAACTTGGCTCATACATTCGTGTCGAATCTAACGATTCTTCGTGGTCCACTTTTGTAGGTTGTCAAGGAGTGGCTTGCCGTGCTCTGATGATTGGCTCACCAAGATGCGGCCGTGGGTGGACCAATGGGAACAGGCAGACGAGCACTTGGTCCATCCAACAGGACCACACAGAGATGGCTCCTTTAGGGCTTACCTCACCTGGTACTTACCCCGGACTCAGGCTCGTCTGGTTTATGTTGACACTCACCCGCAGCCACACCAGGCGAGGCCTCAGGATGGCTATGCCCGGCACCACGTGGAGGCACTAGCTGGCGCGGTGAGTCTCTTGATCATATTTGCATATATATTAATTTTCATAAGATAATTCATGTGTTTATAACTGTTCCTTTACTGAATGGCTGCAGTTTCACCTTTGCAACATGATGGAGACCGACTGCTTTACTTACCTGACGAGGGTACGTGCCGGATCCCCAATAACACATCTTGAGCAGACAGAGGCATGGTCGAGGCAGCGTGACCAGTTGCGTCAGGTAGTGCACAACTTGGGAAGCCGTGTGCAGTACGAAGACAGCCACGGGTCGTCCCAGGCCTCGTCGTCGTTCCCGTGTCCGTCGATCGTGCACGGCCGACGTCGCAGTTCTACACAACTGCAGGTAACGTAGAAATCTCTTTAAAATTAGATCAAGTGTTCCTACATATTTACTAATATCACAAACAAGATACGGTCCAGCTACTGTGTTCGGCCATACTGGAATGTTTAGAGGGACACCACCAGTTGGCGGACCGTATCCAGGGATGGTACCGGGGCCACAGATACCGGCCTACACAGGTTAGTTTATATTTCGTATTTCGGTTTCTACATGTCATGACGAAAGACACGAGCGTACGCTAACATCCGCATTTTATGCGTAGGATTCTACCCCGATGCAGGCGCCGGACCTTCTTCTTCCTCCTTTCGACCTGGTACAATACACTCTCTCAATACACTCACTAATTTACCACGCAACATATGTTGGTTTACATTTATATGTTACGCAGGGTTTGTTTCGAGTACGTTCGTTCTAGATAACGAGGGCTTCACCTTAGACGAACTCGATAGCTTGACTCCAGACGAGCCTGCCGCGCAAGGTGACCCCGATGTCTTGGGGTATTCATAGCTAGGAGGAGCACCACTTGGGATCTCTCAGCAGCAGACACCGCAGCCCCTTTCGCGTCCTGAGCGACAGGTGAGGTCTCCGGATGTTCTCACCTACTCCGAGGGCTATGTCCGTGCCCAGCAGAGGGCTAAGAGGGTCCGACGCCCTAGGGATGGTTAGATATATCTAATGTTTGTATCTCTGATGTTTATTTGTAATGAGATAGATGTGGACCGCTTATTTGTGAACTTGTTATGAACTTGTTATCTCACCTACTATTGATGTGAACTTGTTATGTTTGTGGGTTCCATAATGCTCGTGAAATAAGGGAAGTTCTTGCGATTTTTTTCCGTGATTTAATGAAGGACAAGTTTGGTGCAGTAGGAGTTAGCGGCCGAGATCCCGCCGACGATGATGACGACTACCGCATACAGTGTAAACTTCATAACACGCTCGAATAGCTCAAAATAGGAACCATAGTGTATTTAGCTGCGAGTACGAGATCACAGGTTGCCACTGCTCAGCACGGCGATCACGGGTTTCTCAAATGTCGCATTCTTTGCCCAGACATACGTGACAAAAGACGACAACCCAATAGCAGTGCCCGTCCACCATTTCAAAAAGATGTGACAACACGGCAACCACACCAGCTCACCTTCAAAGCAGTCTCTCTGGCGAGGACGACGGACCTGTCATTCTACAGCGAAGGTCTGTGGCGTGTAGTGGGGAAGGCGGCATCTAGGCGCGATCGACCGAGCGGCAGCAATGCAGTGCTGTGAGTCTGCATGCACAGAGATGCATCGAGTAGTCATTTCGAGAATCGAATCTAGCCTTTTCAGTGTTAGGTCAACTAGCCTCTTCACTGTGTTGTCATGTAGGCTTTTTAGGTGCATTTACACTCCACACTCCGGGTATCAGACCTTTGTGCGCCTATAAATACTCCGAAGTTTGTGAACTCCCAGCAGCACTCAAACACCAAAGCTCATTGTATACCCAATGTCTGGAGGTAGGTCTAGCGGGAAGAATTACTACGGTTTTGGGAAAGGAAAAGGGAGAAGAAAGGGAGACCCCATAATATGGGAGGGGCCTCTTGGACCTGATTCCTTTCCGAAACCAGTGTTTGAGTTTCCGCTACAGCATAAGAGTGAATTTACCAATGAAAATCCTCTTCGACAATACGATAACCGTAGAGAACCGTGGCCAAAATGCAGACATGGTGAGGACTGCTTAGTGCAGATGTGCACCGACGGGATGGATGGCGGTTGGCGTTTCTTTAAATGTCCACACGCATGGGTAATACTCGGTTGTTTCATTTCTTTATCTTCAATGAGACACCTTACATGAAATTTGTTTTGCAGTCTTCCGATGCTTCAGAAAACTGTGGTTTTACTAGGTGGGTCGATCCTGCACCAATTGATTCTGTTCAGGAGTTCATCGAGTACCTCCAGATAAAGATATTTGATCTGGAATGCAAAGTGAACCATTATGAGGAAGTGAGCGAGGGAAACAAAGACGACGAAGATGATGATACCAGCAATGCTGCTGGTTCACAGGATGAAATATGCACTATTCCTTACTGCAACTGCCCTTGTCACAAGAAGGGCCCTGCGCCTCCGGCACCACCGCCTGCACCACCTGCAATGGGTGGATACTGCGGAGAAGGCTCAACGCAGTTTGCTACGTGGGGGGTACGGCTACTAGGACTACCCTAGTGCTAGTGACATGCTGCATCGTTGTGTTTGCTGTGTTTTTTTTTAAATTACCTAAGGCATGTTAGGTTAGTCCAGAATCTGTTTACCGTAGTTTGCAACGGGTTCTGCCATGCCACTGCATGTGTGATGTGTGTTTCATTATCGTTGTATTATGATGTAAACTTGATGGTTCACATTATGTAATGCATTTCTTAATTCATATTTCTTATTGTTATATTAATTAAATGTGTGCTTTTTAGTATTCTAGTGACATGAAAAGCTCCGAAAATATTAAGGACAAGTTCAAAGATTTCATAGATTCCCGGCTACAACTGCAAATTAATGGTAAAAGTTACAACACACAGAGTCAAGCTCTCAACTGAAAACATAAACAACTAATTGCAGTGGCATGTGCACGCGACAAGGTAATTTCTTGTTGCATCTAAACCTACCATGCCTTATGGAATGTAAAATGCCGGGATTACATGATACTACTCTACTGAGTGCACCGAGGATATTTGCCCTTCCTAATTACTTCGGGGCCGGCTTCCTTCGCACGGCGTGCCCTCTCTCGCTTTCTCTCCCTGTCAGCTTCACGTTCGGCCGCCGCCTTACGATCCACCTCCTCCATCCTCTTGCGGATCTCTTCTTTCTCTTTCTTGCGCTTCTCCTCTTGTTGTTCCTCGTGCTTCATTCGGCGCCAACGTTCTACAGTCCACCTTGCTTGTTGTTCCACAAAGTCCTTTGCCTGCTGCGACTGTACGGTGTCGAACCACTGCATAAAATCACAAAGAGGCGGAGGAGACTTTGTCCAACAAAAGTTAGAATCATAACTCAATGTTAGGTCACAAAGAAAAATAGCGTATGTTGTCCTACTACCTTGGTCTGGTCTTTGCCGTATCGCTTAGGTGGATCATATTCGTAGTTCTCACACATAAAGAACCTCATGCCGTAGTTATCTCCTAAAACCTCAGATTGCATGAACTTGCATAACGAACCGCAGAAGCACATTGGCACATCAATTCCTTCAGGTACGGTGGCTTCACACTTACTCCACGGAATGTATGTTGATCCTGACGAAGACATTGGCGCTATAGTGTGGTGCGCCAAATGACGAACAATGATTTAAATAATGCACATATCGTATACCAAATCGATGCGTGAAAATATAGGTACTATCATAATTCTATTGTCTTATGCTGCAATATCAATAAGGTACTGTCATAATTCTATTCTAATGCATAATTAATTTAAAAACAAGTTTGTAATAGTACTCAAATTGTAATACTAAACGAGTGTTCTAAAGCACCAAATCTAATTCAGGTAATCCGCTAATTAAATTAAATTGTTATACAATATCAACGGATTCATACGGAAGTTACCGGTAGATCACAAGTGCGGAATTCGGCAGAGCTTCGCCGCTTTTCTTCTCCTCACCCCTCTCTTTTTTTTCTGAATTTTTAGGCTCAAATGACAAGGGAATGGCGACTAGGGCTTATATAGGGAGAGAGGGACCCTGTCGCCCCTGGGGGGGCAACAGGCCCTCTTTCATTTTTTTTCGGCCATGGACCTCGTTGCAAATTTGAAGGAAAAAAATTACATATAGGGCCTGTCGCCCCCATAGAGCGACCGGGTTGTAGTTTTGAAATTTTTCAAAACGGACATATATTTTTAAAATTTTGATTTTTTTAAATATAAAAAAGAAAAGAACGCCTCCGGAGCGTTCTTGGAAGTTTTTTTTGTTGCATTTTCATGTTGGTTGGGCCAGGCCAGCGGCCTGCGGGCCTTTTCTTTTTTGAGCGGGCCTATTTTAGTTTGTAGGAGTAGTCGAGTAGAGTAATTTTGATAGGCCTTCCACTGCTTTCACACACACAATCGATGCCTCCAGCATCTCCCTAGTGTAAAAACTCTCCTTAGATGATTAGATCACCACCATTACTTCATATACTAGCTAAACATTTTTTTCTAAAATACTCCGTCTGTCTCCAAAATAAATGTATTCTATTTTATACGAAGTCAAACCATCTTAAGAGTGACCAATATTTTATAAACAAGAGCATCAACATTTATGACACCAAATAGGTATAGTATAGAAATATATTTTAAGCTGAATATTTTGAATTCTCGATACATATTTGTTATCATAAGTATCCATAGTTTTTTTGTGAATTTGATTAAACTTTAGATGGTTTGACTTGAGAGTTGGGACAAAACAGGAATGGCGTTCTTTTCAAAAACAGATGGAGTAACCGGAGAGGTGTTCGTCTTTGAATTTTGAATAAGAATAATTAGTGCAAAGGTCTACTACAACCGCATAGTATATACTACATCCGTTCCAAATTGTAGTTGGTTTGACCTTTTTGACTCTAATTTTGACCACTCGTCTTATTCAAAAAATTTGTGCAAATATTGTCAAATTTAAATTATTTTTGAAGATCTTATATTGATAAAGCAACCTACAACAAAAAAAGTGATATTTTGCACAAATTTTTGAATAAGACGAGTGGTCAAACTTGAGTTCAAAAAAATCAAACAACTTACAATTTGAAATGGATGGAGTAGAAACTAACATTTGGAGCGTTATTGTTGCATTGCGAGTACAAGAATAATATATAGCCGCTAAGTTTCAATATGCTAACTTTGAATTATTAGTACCTTGTAGTGGTAGCATTTCCCGTGCAACCACTACAGCATATGTTACTGCGCGCGGCCGCTATAAATTCTTTATAGTACCTGCTTCAAAATTTTCAGCAGGAGGCAATCCACCTTTCATGTTTATTTGCACCAACAGAGTGTTCGAGATCGAGACAAATTCTAGTGATATAAGCATTCGTTTCGTATCATTCCTACCGTATGTAGATTGTTATGCATGTTAGTGAGATGGCACGCTCTCATGCATGCTCGCTGTCATTTACCACTCTCCTTTCTCTAACCACTATCACTTGGCCATCTTAAGGGTTAGGAATCGTTGTTAATTGAACCCTAGCTAGAATCAACATTCAACGCTAGAAGCTGGCCGTGTAGAGCAACAAGCACGCACCTGAGCGACGGTTGATCGGACAAGAATATATGGCAACACTCCTCTCTCGTGCCTCTAAATCTTCCTTTCTTGGTCCCTACACGCTCCTCTTCTTCGTAATTGCAAGATAGTACCCCTCAATCACCTCCCTATCGCCCATAGGGGTGGTAACGAACCATGACCCTAGCGGTCACTTCACAGCCTAACTTGCCTTTAAATTTTTGAGCTTAAAATTGTATAAGATTATAGCTGGATCCTTTTAGAGCCCGAGTCTTAAATTATCTAAGACCAAATTTGACGGTCTATTACCACCCTTAACCGCCCCTCGACGTCTCGCCTTTTGCCTTGCCACCGCAACCAACCCTTGTTCGCCCCTTCCACCAAGCTTTCTTGATGCCACTGTTTCTCTGCCATATATACCGTGTGCTCGTGCATCCGCACATTCTTTTAGAGCATGATTGGTTGCCTAATTTCCAACCTTCTGTGGGTTAATTTTACCTACCCGAGTGCCCATCGTTACAGCGCGCCAGCTAGGCCCGCCAGAAACGGCCGAGGCTGGGTGTTGATTCTGCAAGCCGGAGCTGGCCCGATGGTTGGATCAGCCAACCAAACTAGCAGTGCATGCATCCCACGGGGTCTAGTTCAGATCAGCATAGGTGTCGTAAAGGGTCTAAAATTTTGAATTAGAAAATCTAAGGGTCGGACTCTAAAAAGGTTGGGCTCTAATTTTATATAATTTTGAGCTAAAATATTTAAGAACCTTGTTGGACTGTGAAGAGACCACTAAAGTCATGACCCATTAGCACTCCTAGTTCAGCCTGCTGCTGCAAGCACTGATCGCGCCATTAGGAATTTTGTTCATCACGGTGCGTATATATACCGACGTTGACTGATTTTCTCCTTTCTCCTTGCTTGATTTGATTTCATCCTCCGTTGACATTTGATGATGACAGGGATCAGACCCCAAACAACCGCTAGCGGCTCGCCACATCGATCGCCCAAATCATGGGGGAGCGCCACACTCCGGGGGTCTGCTGCTGGTCTACCTAATTGGGGCGCACGTCTCCTCCGGCTCCTCCCACGTCGTGCGCGCCACTCCCCCAACCTAGCCGGCGGCCACCTCGGCCCGACCACCCTCCTTCGCCCAGCTCACTGACGCCCTGGCCCCACCGGCCCTCCGCGAACCGCGCCAACCGCCGCTTGCCCCTCCCCGTCGCCTATTCGCAACGGTCTCGGCGTCCTCGAGGCCCCCTCTCTTCGTTCTCCCCGCCGCTGGCCGCTGCTCCCGCGCGCGCGCACCCCGTGTGTCCGGCCCCGCCGCCGGATACCCGCGTGCACGCGCGCGCGCCCAACGTCCCGGCGGTTGCAACCGCCATGCCTGCCCGTCCACCTCCGCTCTCCCGTCTCCCGTCGTCGGCCCCGCCGCCTGCGTCATCCTAGCTGGCCTTCTTCGTCCTCTCCTCCCGCCGCGCCGGCTCTCGCTCGTTTCCTCGACGTTTGATTCGCCCGGCGCCGTCGGCGATGGGCGGCCTGTGCTCCAAGGAGGGCGTCGCCGAGGCGCCGCCCGGCGCCCCCGCCCCGGCGCCGCTGCAGAAGGCGCCGAGCCAGTCGCTGAAGCAGCTCATCACGCTCGCCGCCAAGGACGAGGACGCCGCCCCCGCCGTCATGTCCCGGACGGCGTCCAACGCCAAGGCCACCGCGATCGCGCCCGCGCCCGCGGAGAAGACCGCGCCCGCCGTCGTGGTCATCACGTCCCTCAGCAAGTCGTACAGCACCGCGGGGGCGCCCACGCACCACCGCCGCGCCACGGCGGACTACGCCGACGGCGGCGCGCCCCAGGTGATCTCCAGCGTCCCGCAGGGGTTCTCCGGCGAGCACGTCATCGCCGGGTGGCCCTCCTGGCTCACCTCCGTCGCCGGCGAGGTCGTCCACGGCTGGCTGCCCCGCCGCGCCGACACGTTCGAGCGACTGGACAAGGCAATTCCCCTCTTCTTCTTGCAAAACACAAATCATCGATCACTTGGTAGTAATTGGGGCATCTATCGCTCAATCATGAATCCGCCATGAAATGAATCCGCACGCATGCAGATCGGGCAGGGCACTTACAGCAACGTGTACAAGGCGCGGGACCTGCAGAGCGGCAAGATCGTGGCGCTGAAGCGGGTGCGCTTCGTCAACATGGACCCGGAGAGCGTGCGGTTCATGGCGCGGGAGATCCACATCCTCCGGCGGCTGGACCACCCCAACGTGATCAGGCTGGAGGGCATCGTCACCTCCCGCCTCTCCCACAGCCTCTACCTCGTCTTCGAGTACATGGAGCACGACCTCGCCGGCCTCGCCGCGCTCTCCGGGCAGCGCTTCACGGAGCCGCAGGTCAAGTGCTTCATGGCCCAGCTCCTCGAGGGCCTGCGCCACTGCCACGCCCGCGGCGTCCTCCACCGGGACATCAAGGGCTCCAACCTGCTCATCGACGCCGGCGGCGTGCTCCGGATCGCCGACTTCGGGCTCGCCACCACCTTCGACCCCGCCAGGACGCAGCCCATGACCAGCCGCGTCGTCACGCTCTGGTACCGCCCGCCGGAGCTCCTGCTCGGCGCCACCGAGTACGGCGTCGCCGTCGACCTCTGGAGCGCCGGCTGCATCCTCGCCGAGCTGCTCGCCGGCAAGCCCATCATGCCCGGCCAGACGGAGATCGAGCAGCTGCACAAGATCTTCAAGCTCTGCGGCTCGCCGTCCGAGGATTACTGGGCCAAGGCCAAGCTGCCCGACGTGACGCTCTTCAAGCCGCAGCGCCCGTACCGGCGCAAGATCGCCGAGACGTTCAGAGACTTTCCCCCCACGGCGCTGGACCTCCTCGACACGCTGCTCGCCATCGAGCCGTCGGCCCGGGGCACGGCGGCCTCGGCTCTCGACAGCGACTTCTTCCGGACCAAGCCGCTGGCGTGTGACCCGGCGAGCCTGCCCAAGTTCCCGCCCTGCAAGGAGTACGACGCCAAGCTCCGGGGCCAGGAGGCCAGCAGGCAAAACGCCGCGGCGGCCATCGGAGGCAAGGGCTCCGTCTCCGTCAAGCCCGGGAGAGACGACGCCAAGGCCGCGCCAGCCCAGGACGCCATTGCAGACTACCAGGTTTCGTGCTCCTCCGTTCCGAACACCAGGAAAGGCAGTTCAAACAAACTGTTGTCTGAAAACTGTTGTCTCGTTTCAGAGGCGGCATGCGCGCGCCAACCAGAAGAGCATGAGCCACCACTACAGCTCGCAGGAGGACAGCGTACCGGGCTTCCGGATCGAGCCGCCGCCGGCGGTGGCCTCCGGGCGCGGGCAGCCGGCAGCGATGCAGACCGCCGGGTTCGGGTCGACGTGGTACAGGAACGACCAGCGCGGGGTCCCGCGGACGTCCAGCTCCGTCGTCAGGGCGTCGACGCTCACCTCGCAGTCGCAGCGCTCCTACGCGCCGTCCCGGGGCACGGACCTGCACCCGAGCTCGTCGGCCTCCAGGAACGCCAACCCCAGGTACAACCGGCTGGACGTTGCCGAGCCGGCCAGCGCCGTCGGCCGGCCGGGCTCCTCCCACCACAAGGACCTCGGCGTGAGGGACACATCGGCCGTGAGTACCGACCACTATTCAGCTCCTAGCAATGGCACACTCTTGATGAGACCAAAATTCAGGCGATGGCTGATCACATTGCGATCGTTAACTTTTCAGGGATTCGGAGGGAAGAACAGGAGGATCCACTACTCGGGCCCCCTGGTGCCGCCCGGCGGGAACATGGAGGACATGCTCAAGGAGCACGAGAGGCAGATCCAGCAGGCGGTCCGCAAGGCGCGGGTCGAGAAGGAGAAGACCAACTGGCACCATTACTGAGGGGGAAACAAACATGCATCAAGTTGGTAGCCATACACGGCGAATCCCATGGTCTCAGACCAGAGCATTCGTGTGCGTCTCTCCACGGAGCAGATGGAGGTGAGATCATTGATGGATGGAGGGTAGATCAACACACGAATGAGCCGCCTCGCAGCGCTCGGGGCGGCTAGGAGTCGGGGCTTTTCTTGATCCATGTGTATAATAGGAGTGGTTGAGAGGCATGGAGAGCCTGACAGGGAGAAGGAAGAGAGACACATGTATGCACGAGGCAGATTGTGAAGACAACCAAAAGGAAAATGTGTGTGCATCCGATCCACCTGTTGCAATTAGAGACGCTAACAAACTACAAAGTAGTTGCGATTAGAACAAGAAAAGTGTAGCAACTACGAAATTAAAGAACTTGAAATGAAAGGAACTTGACCAGAAAACCCACTGCACATCACACCAAGGCCGGGACCTGCAGCCAGCTTCTGGTACCGCAGGCCTGATCTGCCAACCAGTGGCGCAGCGCAAGTGATGATGCATTTTCAGTGAGCACTGAAACCTAGCTACGGTGTTTTTTAAAATTTCCAGGAAAGAAGAAACTGCACAAATTTTATGAAAAGTTAACTGTGGCAGCTGTGGAGTTCATATTCTCCAGCGTGTTCAACAATTTTATTTAATTTGGGATTCCATGTCAATAGCAAGTTATATATAGCACCAATTTTGTTCTGATGAAGGAATCACACAGACGAAAGATCAAGAAAAGGGTAATTGGTATACCCGACAACTGGATCAGGTGTGTAGAATGTTGATCTGTCGTACTTGTTCAGAGGTGCATTGAGCTCAAACCGCTTCGGCAAGTCTGGGTTCGCCAGAAACCATTTGCCATATGCCACCAGGTCGGTGTAACCCTCGGAAACTGCCTTGTTGCCTTCTTCCCTGTTGTATCCTCCGGCAACAATGAAAGTACCAGCAAAAGCCTTCCTGAAATGCAACAGCTTGTAAGGGATTTGCACCTTGCCATCCACTTTGACCACCTCAGGCTCAACCATGCTGCAGTAGAGGACACCCAGCTTGTTCATGGCATGTATCATGTACAGACCGAGTGCGTCTGGGTCTGAATCCCAGCAGTCCAGGCAGTTTGAGTATGGTGAGAGCCGGACACCAACCCTGTCTTCTCCGATCTCGTTGATGGCTGCTTGAATTACTGCAAGAGCAAAGCGACAGCGGTTTTCCATGCTTCCACCATACTTGTCCGTTCTGTCATTGACGCTGTCCTTCATGAACTGCTCAATTAGGTACCCAAATGTGCAGTGGATTTCAACCCCATCAAAGCCTAGAGTTCATGATGGTAACTCAATAATAAATGATATAATCTGGTTAATATTGGGCAGCTGGGTGCTTTTTAGATTTTAACTTGAATAAATCACAATCATGATTTATGAAGATGGGTAGTGCAAATTAAAGGTAAAATACAATCATAGGAAGAAGGACATACCTGCTTCAATGCAATTCCTAGCAGCAAGCTGAAAATCACTGACGATTTGAGGGATTTCATCTTCTCTAAGCCTCCTTGGGGCAGAGAATTCCTCCACAGTTCCATCCTTGAGAATCTGAGGCATGATCTGCAGTGTATACCAGAAATAGCTGTCAGGGGAACCTCAAAACTACATGGAATGCATCACTTGAGGAAGCAACGATATGTGTGAATAATAAGCATTGACAAGATTAGCCTAAGAAGAGAACAATAGATATGTGGTCTTCAATAACTTCAGAGGTTTTAGTTTAAGCTCAAGTTCTAAAGGTTCTTCAAGACAAAAGACATCAATTTCTTCTGGACTTTTGTCCATTGCCATCATAACATTTCAGATGCCTACCACGATGAATCAACAAAATCCACCAGCCTATCCTACAGCAAATTATTCAACCAACATACGAGAATACTACGATGTCATGCTCTGAAGAAATCCAGCATGAATGCAATAACTAACAATTCAAGACCAAAGACCATAGAGAACATATGCATAATCCTTTACTTAACACATGTTAACTTGCAGGGTCATTGATAAGAAGGGACATTACCATAAGTAGACGCCCTCCCAACATGCCATATCTGACAGAAGAAAACTCCGCCCTTCCGATGCACTGCATCCACCACCGGCTTCCAAGCCTCCACCTGCTCCTTGGTCCATATGCCTGGTGCATTGGGGTACCCCTGAGCGGTTTGAGAGACCCCAGTGGCTTCAGCAATCAGTAGGCCTGCCTTGGATGCCCTCTGCGAGTAGTACAGCGCGACATGCTCTCTAGGAAGGTTGTTATAGCACCTCGACCTTGTGAGGGGCGCGTGGACAACCCTAACATCAAGATCAACAGAGAATGCACGCTCAGGTCACTTGCATATGCAGAAATTAACCTCCAGACATCAAAGTTTTCCAAGGCAGCCGCTCTGCAGGCTGAGGCAATTCATCAAACACCTTGCGGCCGCTCACCATAAGAGCTGAGGGAAGAGCTACCTACGGAACACTATTATGCGGAGAAACAACTGATTCGCGTAGTTCATGCACGGGATCCTTAACTTCTGTTTGCTACAAAACCAAAGAGATGGGTGATGATGAACAGACAGACCTATGGGAGAGGTCGAACCTCCCCATGGTGTAAGGAGTCAGGAGCGGGATAGCTTTTGCTTCCATGGATGATTGATATCCTTCTTTTTTTTATTCAAAAAAAAAGGAGGATTGATATCCTTCGACGCTCCGTGGTGCTACTCGCCTACCGCTAGTCACCTTTGAATCGCTCTTCTATTTTTAGTGGGGAAAAAAAAGAAAGGTACTGATAATAACAGCCGCACCTGCAAGCTTCCAGGCAACTCCCGCGGAGCTGTTCCGGCCTATTTTATGGGACCATGATCGCTTGACTTTTGTAAAACATAGCACGTATACATTAGTCATTAGGGCATCCCTGATTGCTTCCTGTCACGATCTATTCATGTTTGATCAGCAGCTACTGTTCCTAGAGTCCGGTAGTACAGTGAGGTAAAAGAACGAACGTAACATTGTAGCACCAGAAAAGCAAACAATAAAATTTGGGAACGCTACATAATTATAGCAGATATTAACAGTGGCGAGAATAGCATACAAGCTATGATTCTGTTGTCTCCTCTAGTTCTTAGATGATGAACATCATAGCAGATCGCCATTAACTTGTGAACAGCATCCTGATCGAGAGAAATCCAGACCTGCAGAACGTGCTCCTTCCCAGGCAGAGGCAGAGACCACATGAACAGGGTGGAGAGGCTTGCCTCCACATCGTCCACCTCAAGGACAAGGAGATGGAACAACACCTTCCACCACTCTGGTCTGTGACAGCTGGGATGTCAACCACTGCGCATTCCCAGCCAATCATCCACCACCAGTGATCTCTTGTTACTATTAGCATATTCTACAGTGATTGCATTCCTGATGTATCCATGACTTAATGGTGTTGACCTCTTGGTGATGCTCCTGTTCTGCAGAAATAGTACTTTTGTGTCTCTGAAAGACAGTTCTTCCATCTCCAGATGCTTCAAGCTGCGCAATTGTCATTGTCTTCCTCTAGAGAACTACACTCAAGCTTGAGGTGAATCCATGGCTCCTTCAGCTAATATATGCTCAGGTTCCTAATCGGAATGAAGAAAATAATCAGTATTTGGAGCTATGGATGTACCTTAATACCTTGTGTCATGGGGTAACCAACCACCATTCTGCATAAATGCAAATATAAAACTAGGGAACAATAGCTTGACAGAGAGCTCCTCCAATGAAGTCGAACACATGCTAGAGCAGCACCTTGCCTAAAACATGTACTGGTGTGAGATAAGTATATGGTGAAAGCAAATTATTCTCAGCATAGATTAGCTCATGAGTGCCCCAAAAAACTCGGTGAAATTCCAATTTAGTAGTTGTGAGACGATAAACATGCATCAAGCAACAGAAATGATGTCACGTAATTTATGGAATCAAAGATCAAACTCATGCGTATGCAGTTTAGTAGCATTCAGGATTAACAAAACCTAATTTTTGGATTCCAAAATGAATGTTAATGAGGCATAACCACGTAAACTAACCTGAATTATGAACATTGGAGAATCTGAAATGGTTGGGAAAAAAATCCTCCTATGAGATGCCTGAACAAAGGGTTGGCAACACTGGCGGAGCTGTGTATTGGCCAACGTGGGCCGTGCCCCCCCCCCCCCCCCCCCTTGGCCCAGACTAAATCCCAAGGATATGTTGCGATTTGGAGCTTTGGAGGCCCACAATCCACTGCCATTCAGAGTCCGACGCAAGGCAAGCCATGCCATATGTATAGAATGTCATCTCTATATCCTTGTATAGAATGCTTCCCTCAAAATATATTTGATCTGTAAGACACTACGCACTTGTGAACATGTTGATCTATTTTATTATGCAAAATAGCCCCCCCTATGATTCGTTTCTAACTCCGCCACTGGTTGGCAAGGCATGATCCCCAAGCTCATCAGTGGGTGGCTTAGTAGCAAAGTAGATCCAAACATTATTGCAGATTAGCTCAAGACTCCTATTCCTATGTCAAAGTTCAGTCTTCAAGCCAGATGCCAGTACGGATCAGAAGCAACCCAGACACTGCTCTATCTCATCGATGTCAACAACATTAACAACAGGTGAGTATACAAAGAATGATTATTCTTAACTGAGGCAACAATTTATATTGGAATGAGGTTATCATTTCAGTTTCCAATAGTGTTTACAGACCTTTCTTTCCCCATAACATGGTCTTCTACAATAGGAGTAATATCTATAGGATTTACAACTGCCATACAAATTCTTGATCAAAAGACCCATTTACTATCACATTAGGAATTATGAGAGATCTTCATTTGCTGTTCTTTCAGCCAGAAGTCAACATATGGACAGGAATAGCATTTGTTACACAGTTACTGGTGTTAATTGAAAATATCAATGGACATGATAGATAGCATGTACATACAGCAATAATTTCCTGGAGTGTAATAAGTTAACAAACCCTAATCATTGACCACCTCAACTATCCCAGATGGTAGATGCTGCCATTCACTTCTCATCCTCTTAAGCAAGTCAAATTAATCTGTTAATCTATATCTACTGTTCAATATAAATTCTTCAAAGTTACTTCAAATGATCAAGAATCCATGATGGTATAAAAAGCTTCAAAGGCTTTAAAGTAGGAAATCCTAGGACATTTACAAATTTGTGATTATGAATAGCCCCCACATCCACATGTTGTTAAAAATTTCAATGAGTTCAATTTAATGAGGTCTTCTATCCCAATTTCACAATGACAATTCTTACATAGTGTAAATTAGTACGAAAAGGAAACTGAATTCCACAATAACCAGAAGGTTGGTTCGCTTGTCTCTGTGTGACCAAATATAACTGGCTGTGATATGTCTACATCAAACAGCAAACACATTAATCAGATCAAGAAAATAACTAACGCAATTTGAATGCATAATTCATAAGATAGGCAAACCAAATCATTATAGAATAAATAGTGCACATAAAAGGGGACGCAAAATTCCTAATAAAACCGCTTGTATTAAGCAATAAAAGTGATTTGTCTATGTATGATACAAAGCTTCATTGTTATTACATAAGCATGGATGAACATGGAAAAAGCAGCACATCTCAGAATCAATGAAGAACGTAAACCTCTAACTGCTGGTTTTAGCTGCCGCTCATCGTGTGAAAGTTTTTTTCTAGAAGCAATACAGTTCAAGCACACTTGATGCAACTGAGGACATCCTGCCACAGATAAAGAGCATCCACCTTTAGTTCCTTGACCTTTGTTCCAAGTTCTTATTCCTGGTTTTCCTCTGCAATTTCTCTTTTGTAGGCCTGCAGCTGTTCTTTAAATTTCTTGCTTTCTTCAAAGTTTGCCTTTCTCTTCAAAGCTTTCTGAATTTCAAGTACAGTAATGTGGTATTTAGAAAATGAGTCTTTCATTTTGGGAAAAGACCTTAGCTAAGGTTCAGAACTACAAGATAAAAAACAAAGAACTAAAAGCACTCACCTCTTGTCGGAAGCAGCGATCTAGTTTGATTTTAAGGTCTGTGCACTCTCCGAAGAACTTCTTGACAGGGTGGTCCAAATGGCACTTCTGGAATTCTTCGATAATCTGAACAAATCAAAACAGCAGATCTTACTAAGGCAATGCAACAACATCAAGACGTAAATACTCAAAAACGACAGGAGAATATTAGTTAGGTACCTCAGCGCACATAGGATGCCTGTGTAAAGTCAGTGGGGGATGCATTTCCAGAGGAAGAAATGGAAACCTCAACTGCATGATGGCAGATGCGTTAGAGCCTTAGAGCCACAATTGTCAGGATGCTATTTCACCCATACCAACATGAAGTTACAATATTACTGCAAGAGAAATTATCCTCCATAGACTCATCAACACATCACAATGGCACAGCCATGGGCATCTGTCGTGCAAAATTTCTTTGGTTTTTTGGTGTTCTTACCCAGCTTTGAAGTGCAATTGTGGTTTTGCCCTCATTTTTTTAACTTTGTGATTTTGCCCTTTATTTTTCACAAGTCATCGTGATTTTGCCCTTGATCTTTGCCCTTATTTTTACCTTTGGCTAGGAGCAAAATCGCACTGAATTGTGAATAGTAAAGGGCAAAATCACAAAGTTAAAAAAATGAGGGCAAAATCACATTACACTTCAAACCACAGGCAATCAACTACCTGGAGTCGCTAAGTGTTTGGAAAACGAGCAAACTTTATCCTCCTTCAGAGGTTCCTGGTAACCATCCTGCCATCTAAGTATTACAGAGCCACAGATCGCTACCGCACGACGTTAAGCCCGCCAAAGCTTAACCAAGAAGGCTGCAAACGGGGGCGGATCCAGCATAGGACTTTTTTTTTTGAAACAAAACGGAAGTTAGGAGGTAATACTACTGTAACTGGGTCACTGAGATCCGAGCAACAAATAGCTTTGTTAGGGTTTAGGTTGCTCCGTTCCGCTCAACGAAAGGGAGGAGAAGGGGCGGGCATACCTGGTGGCTGCTCGGCGCCGGCAAAGGGCCGGGCGACGGCGTGACCGATGGCGTCGGCGTTCGCCCAGCAGTCGCCGGACTCGCCGCCAGGAAAGGAAGACCAAGGGAGGAGAGACAGAGAGATGGGCCGGGGGGGAGGAGAGAGACAGAAAGATGGGCCGGGGTTGAACGGACCGGCGATATCCCACGTACCCGCGGAGCACGTAATGCGAACTTCGTTTACCTGTGTGCTACTCCCTCCTTCCTCGTTTACAAGGCACACACATATCAAAATTCAAACATTTATATCTTTGATCAATAATTTAATTTTTAATTTTTAATTTTTATAATATAAATTTTATATGATTGGATTCGTCATCAAATATAGTTTACAATGATTATAAATTTGTAATCATAAGTGATATAATATATGACAAATAAATGGTCAAATTATCGTTTGAAAGACCGTGTCATGTTTCACCGTGCCTTATAAACGAGGAATGAGGGAGTATTTAGAACAGAATGAAGGCTAACGGGGGCTAACGAGAGTCTGCAAAGACTATTTTACCCTTCTGCTTATCTGCCTTGTGGGCGGAACCAGAGGGGATGTGCCGGTGCGTGGCTGTGACCGTGAGTCGCCCTATTAATTTTTTTGTCAAGCATGCATGACCGTGACTCCGTGAGCATGGAAAAAAGCGCTATTATTTTTTTTTCTCAAGCATGCATGACCGTGAGCATGGAAAAAATACGGTATTTCTTTTTCTGAAGCATGCATGACCATGAGCTTGTCTACCATGGCCAGAAGGTCAATCTCCTCTTTTCCCATCTTCAGCACTGCTGGACCTTTCCTGAAATCACGAAATTCTTCTCACATGAACCCACAAATATCGCAAGCCGAAATCCCTACTCTGATCCATTTAGAGAAGGACGAACCGGAGGCCAGCCCCGCTCCCTAATAACCGGGGGCAGTCTATTCATCGCAGTGTGACTAGAAGCTATATTATCGCACAAGTCCGTTAAAGATATAAAAATAAAAATTGTTCCGGAACAAAAAAATATTTCAAGAAAGATAAGTTTTAGAACAAATAAAATATTCTAAAAAATATCTAGAGATAGAAATTGTTTCGAAATAAATAAAAATGTTTTTAAAAAATATTATCTAGAGTAAATTGCACTCTAGGTCTCCCCTTGCCTACGTCTCTAAATCTCAAATCATACATTTGGATCCCTAAACCGTGTTAAGTTGTCTATTCAAAGTCCCAAACACATCACGTGAGCATCCGAAGCTGACATGGCATACCACGTGATGCCTCATTGGCAAAAATATGCAAAAATACCCCTGCATAATCGCATCTTCTCAAATTTGCTCCTCCTGTGTTTCCTTCCCTCACGCACTTTCTCTCCCTCCCCATCTCTCGTGAGCCATGGACGGCGAGCGGCGGCGTCCGGCAGCAGCAATGGGGAGCGGGCGGCATACAAGCAGCAGCCGGTCCTCCCCGTGACGCTCCTCCATCCCAATTTCTTGAGCACATGCCAATCGAGCACACACGTAGATTAGCAGCTAGCTCCAAACTGGACTCGAGCAATACTACCTCCATTCCCCTCCCTTGCTGCCCATCCTCCACCCCACGAGATCGACCAGCTGTCCAATTTGACCCAGCGGGAGGCTCGGCTAGGCCGGCGCCGAGCTCGTGGCGTCCATCAGCGGGGCCGTGCAGCATGCCATCCTCGCTTCCGCGGCTGCTGGCCGAGGGCACGCGCACGCGTCCTCGGCTTGCCCCTGACCACGCTCCACCCCTCCCCCTCTGCTGCTCACCTATAAAGGCCAAGCTCGGCCTCCATTGTTGCCGCCCGCTCCTCCACAGCCGAGCTCGAGTGTCGGCCAAATTCGAGCAGCATGGGCCTTCACTCTTCGATTCCCCTTGTTCACAACATCCCCGACCTTCCCTCTCCATTTCCCTTCCACCAATTGCACGATTCCACCACCACAGTGCCGCCTCTCGTCGTTGCTGCTTTGCCTCGCGCCGCCGGGGCCGTCTAGGCCAAGCTGCACCTGCACCGGGGCCATCCGCGCCCGCATCTCGCGCAGACCACCGCCGCCACGCCTTCCCGGCGGCAGCCGCCGCACAGGAGAGAGAGACAGAGAGACAGAGAGAGAGAGAGATTGGAGGGTGGAGAGCGGGTGTGTGGCCGGCGGCGGTAGCTCAGTCACCACGACCGCGAGATCATGGGGAGAGAGATTAGTAAAGGGAGAGAGAAAGGATCAAATAGTAGAAGATAATTAATGTAGGGCTTTTTTTAAATATTGTCCAGTGTGGCGCCACGTGATGCCGGGTACCACGATTAGGGACACCCTAATCGGGGTACTAAGATCACCCTAAAAACACAAACACATATTAGGCAACTGGGCCCACGGCCTCATTCCAATCTGGAAGAAAGGAAAGGACTCAAAGAAGACCAGCATGCGACCCATTCACATCTCCCTCGGACCCGCGGGGCGATCTCCGCTTCGCTCGAGGACTCCCATCGAGACCCTCGACTGCGCCCCGCATCTCCGCCTCGCTCGAGGGTAGCGAATCTACCCTCGAGGGGGCAAAACATCTCCGCCTCGCTCGAGAGTAGCGAATCTACCCTCGAGCAGGCAACTCATCTCCGCCTCGCTCGAGGCCACCCCTCGGCGTAAAGGACAAACGGCCCTGCTGGTCACCCGCCCGTCGTACGGGGGGCATTGAATGTCAACCACTCCTCCACAGCGCCCAGGACAGACGGCGTCATGCCGCCCTTCCCCACAGTGGCTGTGATCGGAGTCCCGTCCGCCAACTCCGGTCACTGCTCTGCCATCCCGAACGATGTGGCAGCACTGTGGAGCCTGCGACGCGGGACAAGATGCGCTCGGCACAGTTTCCGTTACTATTCTGCCAACTCTGGCTGACCGAACTCCACCTCACCACACGTATGGCCCCGGACCCGCCCCCTGCCCGGGAAGGGGTCCGGCGTTGCCACGTGCCCCTCAAGGAGGGACGCTCAGCACTCGCAGCCGGAGTCCCGGACCTCCCCCTCGAGGGGTCCGGGACCTCCACGCGACCCTCGGACCTCCTTAGTGCGCACGCCGGCACTTTGTCCAGGGGGGTCCGGGATCGCCACGTGCCCCGTTTCCGCTGGAGCACGCAAGACTCTGACCTGCAGGGCCCACGGAGCTCCACCACGCCACCTCTGGAGGACTGTACACCCTACAGCGACGACCACGCCGCCTGCTGGGGCTGGCAGGACGCCGGCGCGATCTCCGCAAGACCAAGGACGATACCCAGGACGACTGCCACACCCGACGCCATGCCCACAGTGTACTTCCTACAGTATTCGACTACTGCACCCCGCGATTCGGGGGGAAACGACGACTTTCACGATCCCCTGCTCATGTACACCACCCCTCCTTGTGACTATAAAAGGAGAAGACGGGCTTCCTTTAAGGGGGATGGGCATCGTCGCCTTGGACGTTTTCGCGATCATCCTCACACGAGCACCACGCTCAGCACTCGATATTGGCACTCGCCTCAGTCAGCTTCTCCTCTAGCAGAGACCTGGGAGCTTCCCTCCCTCTCTCGCCTTGCCTGTACCCCCTACTACAGGCACCTCCGGTGCAAGATAATACAGTGCCCTCGCACACCCCCTTGCTGGACGTACGGCCCCTTGGCCGGAACCAGGATAAACCCGTGCGTTACTGTGTTGCCTCTTGCATCAACATCTAGGACGAGGAAACACGCAGCATTTACTGGTTGGGATTCGGACCCCGGGTCAGGACACCGACACGTGGCATGCCATGTCAGTGTGGGAAGCTCACGTGGCGTGTTTGGGACCTCCTATGAATAACTTGACAGAGTTTAGAGATCTAGATGCACGTTTTGAGAGTTTACGGACCTATTAAGAACTTCGGGACAAGTTTGGGGACATGAGATGCATTTTACTCTATTATCTAAATATAATCAAGTGCGATAGTATGACTTCTAGTCGCACGTGCGATGAATAGATACCACGTAATAACCTGCCCCTGGGCGCCAAGGCCGAGATGGACATCCGGCTCATCCTGGCCCGCACGGCCTCCACCTCAAGGTCCCCGTCGGTGTCCGGGTCGAAGATGGGTCCTCGTCGGAGCCCGCATCGGGTTTGCGGAAGTCGGAGAGGCTGGAGACCTCCGAGCCCTCATCATCGCTCTCCACATCCTCTTCCTCCGATTTATCCAAGCCTTCATCCACCTTGCGCCAATCTTCCAACGATCGGGGGATGGGCCGGATCTGGGCGGCGCCGATGCTGATCCCGGCGGTGGCGCTCGGCGACGCCAGTGCCAGTGAGTAGGGAGCGAGAGACCGAGCGCAACAGAGGGAGGAGAGGATTCGCGAGGGAGGGGAGAGGAGCCGTGAGGGCCTTATCCGATCTGAGGGCAAGATGGACAATTGTCAGGGCTCTCAAACTGTTAAATCGTAACCGATGGTGGACAGAATGGAGTGTAGGTAAAAGAAAGTTTGCGCGATGGCATACATGTATCTTTGAACTTTTTAGTGGTATATACGTAATCATGAACTTTCTTAATGGTATATATATGTAAAAAGACTCAAGATAATCATGTCGACGTCACCTATTAAATTCAAACGTGGTTTGCCCACTAAATTTCACTACATTTTAGTGTTTTAGAGGCCGTAGTGTAACTTTCAAAAACAAGATGTCGTAGTGTGCCCCAGAAGCAATGCAAATCAAAGACACCGATCGAAAGCTGCTTGAAGTTCAAAATTACCAAATTAGTATAATTTAGTTGTTTTTTTACAACTCGCATCTGGATATAGCTATCCATATACGGATACATTTTTACGTAATACGTACAGCTTGCTCACACCACCACGCGTATATGAAGACCGCGTCTCTACAGAGCTCAACGGAGTCATCCAAGACTTTGTAGGCGACAAGTATATCACAATGCAGCGGATTAGATAGAACCCTTTCTAGCTGGCATGCGCACCTGCAATTCATATATCTAACATATAGCGTAGCTACATTCGAAGAGCAATCATCATATATACGAGCCCTGAAAACCACATGTTAGATCATACAATTTTTGAACAAAATATATGGAGCAGCCCAGCAGTATGAAATTGGTACACTAATTCAGCTCAGACATCCAATTCAGATAAGAGTGAAATCAAGCCGCGGTCACGCAGTTTATGCTCGATGAACAGGTAAATTTAGCCCCGTAGGATTTTGAGGCCCTGTTTAGTTGGCAAAAATATTTCTACAATATCTGTCACATCGAATTTTTGGACACATGCATGAAGCATTAAATATAGTTAAAAAATAACTAATTACACAGTCTAGCTAATTAGTAAAAGATGAATTTTTTAAGCTTAATTAGTTCATAATTAAATATTATTTGTCAAGTAACAACGAAATGTGCTACAATATTAAAATTCAAACTATTTCACCAACTAAACACACCCTGAGCAGTCCCTCCCTCGGTCCAACACAGGGGCCGGGATAGGATACCGTGGTCCACTACTAGTCGATTAACTCTGGACTGTTGCCTTGACAGCAAGCAACCAACATCCTTAATAAGGCTTGAATTTTTTTTATGTCTACTGTACATCTTTTACGTGAGGCCTGTTTTTGAGCCGTGCGACCGCACAGGGCCCCCAAATTTCAAGGACCTCCAAAATATAATGTGTATACTAAGTGTAACACCCCAGGTGTTAATCACTATAACCAAGATTAATCACGGGCTTAACTAGTTAATTAGAGACCAAATCTTTTGGGTACAAATCGAGTCACCAAAAATCGACTCCAGTTCAGTCCAATTTTCTAGAGCATGGGAAAACCCGGATACTCCGGGTTTGCACCCGGATATTCTGGAATTACCCGGATATTCCGGATTGGCTTCCGGATAGTCCGGACCTGGAGTTTCTATATCACGTGTCTTAGCTCTTGCACTGTTTCCAAACGTTAAAACATCAGCTCTTCTCTATTTCTCTCTCCCTCAAGCTCACCCTCACTCTCTCACGTCACTCTCTCCCTCTCTCACGTCCACTCCCTCCCTCACTCTCTCCCTCAAGTGCTCTCCCTCTCCCTAGAGCCCTAAACCCCAAATCCTTCACCCCAACTTGAGCTCAAGGCCAAGAAGACTTCAAGATGGAGAGGAGCACCTTCTTCTCCACATATTCCTCCTCGGGAAGCCTTGGGTTTCGAGTTCTTCGCGCGGGGAAAAGCTCGTTCGAGGTACTCCAACTTGTGCCGGCCCGATCTATCTTTCTAGGAGGTTCTAGGTGATTTCCTTTGGTCAATCATCTCTATATGCATCCTTCAACTAGGATTCAAGAGGGTTTCAAATTTGGTGGGGTGGTTTTGCCATAAGTCAAGATTTCAGTTTTTGGGGCGAAAATGCTGTCAAGCCCGGAGACTCCGGGTATAAGCCCGGATACTCCGGGTTTTGAACACTCCGGGCGAAACTCCGGGTATAAGCCCGGATACTCCGGGTTTGGGATACTCCGGGGGAAACTCCGGGTATAGGCCCGGAAACTCCGGACTTCGGAATCCGGATACTCCGGATAGTAATCCGGATATTCCGGGTTGCATTAGGAATGTTAAGTATAAATGGTACAAATTAGTAGTGTTTATACTCGGTACTTGTTAAGTTGTTGTTGTATGTCATATTTGCATTCTCATGTCATATGCATCTCATGTAGATGCGCTAGATGTACAGTGCGTGAGCGTGAAGCACGCGATGTTGGAGCCGAACCCCAAGACGGTGTTTGGTGGATGTATCCTAAAGAGAGAAGGACCAGCTGGCGCAACTGAAGACCCGGCCCAATGGTCGGAAGGGCCCAAGGCCTTACTAAAATTAACACTAACTTAGTGTTACCCGAAGGCAAGCCCCGGTGCACATCCTATTATTTTAAGTTATGACACATATATATATATATTTCTAATACTTGTTCATTAAGTTCAGGAATTGTTTGGAACCCTAGTTGCATGATCCCTAGGATTCCCTGAGTTATACTAGTATGTATAGGACGATAGAAGTGCTATGCTTAATGTTTCCGGTAGAAGACGAGTGGTCTCCTGCACTCGCGAGGTATAGGATGTTTAGAAGTCGAGTAATTTCCGGTTACTCGCGAGATATAAGATGTATTCATATTCCAGTACTTGAGTTGTGAGTTTGATATTGAATAAATGGATAATTTAGACCGGACGGGAAATGATGAGGATACATAGGTATGGCAGCAGGACAGGGTTCCTGGGTGTCTTAGTCCCGTCTGTGTCGGTTAAGGACCGGTCGTTGTCGGCAGTGCTGATTGTGGATTGAACTGTACTAACCGCATGCCGGGAGTAGGAGGTAGTCGAAACCGGTAAGCCGAGTACTGCTTTGCTTCGAAAGTACAGGAACCCGCACCCAACTCCTGGGGCGAGTCGAGTAGTCGCGGAGAATCGGGATGCATATGTTTACTTTTGGTGGTCTCACGTTGATCTCGGCTGACTATATGTCGTTGGGCTGGTTCCTGTAGTTCGAGGCGGGGAGGGGAAATGTCGGTGCATGGGGTCCGACGGGGCTTTTGCGTGCCGTGTTGGTTAGGTCCACCTTGCAAGGTTAAATCGGATCGATTTGCCATGTCTCGCGGTCATGAGGGCCTTGATCTCTTTGCTGCATTGTAGCAAAATGTTAGAATGTGAGTTATGTATATTTATATAAAATATTGAGTACATTGAATTATTTTTGCTTGCACCACCATGATTGCTATAGTGGGTCTATGCAAATATTAGATGAGAGTTCCTTTATATAGAATCTGAAGCTAAAATAATGAAGTTAGGAATTACTTTAGTCGCTCTTTCTGCAAAAATAACCACCAGCCAAATGCCGTGCATGTCTAGGTATGTGGGCTAAGTTATACCCACTGGTCGGGTAAGTCTTGCTGAGTATTAGTTGCTCAGGTTTGTTGTTTACCCTATTTGAGGTTTAGGAGCTAAATAGGTGTCATATCGGTGGGCTCGATGTGGCGCCTTATCTACACGTCTCGGTAGTTCTCGAATTATTTAGTTTGTTTTATTTATTCTCTAGTAAAAATGCTCTGTAAGTTAGATTCTATTCCGCTGCTATTTTTTATTGTAAATTTTAAATTTAAAGCGGTTTTGTAAAAGCGTTGATATTATTTACTATTTTTGTAAGTTTTTATCATACTGGTACCTTCTGTGCTCGTCTTCGTGCGAGACTTCTGGTGTGTTTCGATCGGCCTGTGGGTTGGAAACAGCCTGTCAAGTTACACTTAATTAAGCTAATGCGCCAAAGGATGGCGGTAACGCTTAATTAAGCGTTTTAACTCGGCGGGTCTGTCACACTAAGTATTTTAGTTGTATTTTGGCCAAATAGAATGCAAACTGTGGCCTCAATATATCAACGTCGATCCCATCCGCACGCTGCACGGTCCTTTCCGCTTCCCCGCCGTCACCGCGCGCTCGCCGGGGACCGACGCGAGTGGCGACGCAGCCACCAGGTTCCGCCCAGGCGACATCGCAGGCATCGAGCGACGCAGCGCCCTGCGCCCAGGCGGACCGCTCGGCGATCAACGATCACGTGGCCTGGCGCCCTACGCCCAGACGGCCAAACATCTCACGTCTGCAGGCCTGCATGTCTGCACTAGGTTCCGCCCAGCATCTGTGACACAATGTTGCTTTTTAGTTACTAGTTCCAAATGCGTCTATTAATTTTGTTGTTTCTATTGTTAGCCATGTCTTATAGAAAATATCTATCTGGTTATCAAAAGCGTCAAAAGAAACAAAGGGTAGATGAACTGATTCAATCTCAGAAAGGAGCAATGGAAAGATTTATTAGAAAGGAACCACAAGTTTCTCCTCTTAATCAGACACTTGATCAGGGCATTTCACCAAATACTAGTGATGAATATGTATGATAATTCTTGAAATATCTTGTTTACATGCACTATGTTATAATATATATGTCTTTTTATAGTAGTTATTACTAGACTACTAGAGCCTCAATTTATAGTTTCGCACAGGGCCTCCGGATTTGCCGGTACGGTGTCGTGAACATCAAACTTGTTGGGATAGTTCCAACTTTTTATTGTTTGCTTAAAAATAGCAGAGCTCAATGAGGAAGAGCCCACAGAATACATCCTAGAACGAGATACGCATGCAGCCGCTAGAGGCGACCGCAGTCGTAGTGGGTGTGCCCCAGCGTGTTGGTGCCCAACAGAGCCACGATGGCGAGGCAGGCGAGCCTTGTGAGCAGCGACTTGGTCGCCCACAGCATCCCCATGGTGAAGGACTCGAGCGACAGCCTCGCCACCCTGAGCCTCCTCTCCCTGACGTACGCCGCCATCGCTGCGCCGATCCTCTCCTCGCGCAGCTCGCGGCGCCCGCCGCCGCCGGTGGCGGCGGCCCGCGATAGGCAGCGGGCGAGCACGACGGCGTCCTCCAGCGCCGCCGAGCCCCCCTGGCCGATGTACGACCCCATGACGTGCATCGCGTCGCCGGCGACCGTCGCCGTGCCCCGCCGGAAGCCGCTGAGCAGGACCTGCCACGGCGGCCGGTACCAGATCCTGGTGAGGACGATCAGCGACTCCGGGTCCAGGTCCCGGAACATCTCGACGACCTCGTCGGAGCACTGCTCCCTGAGCCGCTCGAGCACGAACGCCCTCACGGCGCGCGGGTCCTTGGTGGCGTCCGCGCCGGGGTGCCACACGGCCACGAAGAAGCTCACGAGCTGGTCGGTCATGGGCGACCGCCCGACGAAGAGGCCGTTGCATCTCAGGCGCAGGAAATGGGGCCCGAATGGATGCCCGTGCGGGTATCTTGTGAACCCGCGAAGAAGCATGCGAGGGAAGGATCTCGGCGGGGTCAGGCCCAGGTACTTGGCTACCACTGAGTTTGAGCCGTCGCATCCGATCAGGGCCTGCGCAAAGGGAACAAGGTAGCGGTGTAAATTGATGACCTCAAATGCACCACCAACCTTGTTTAGTTCAAATATTTGTACAGTACAAATATTTGAACTAAACAATGTTGGAGGTACATTGCACCCTTAGAACAACACATCAGCAGAGATACTTAGAGGGTTAGAGCAAAACAGCAAAAAGAAAAGATGAATTTTTATATAGAGTCCCTCAGCTCAGAGCAGAGCACTGGATGGATGCTGCTGGCTGGCCGCGTTACCTTGGCCCTGATGACACTGCCGTCCAGTGTGGTAAGAACCGCACCATGGTTCTCAGGATTTGCTGGATGTATCTTTGTAATGTGGCAGCCGAAGCGGATTGCTCCTGAAGGTATGTTCTTGGCCATTGTCTCGATCAGGTCCTTCCTTTTCAACCATCGGAGCTCCCCCCTGGCCAGATTGATGGCGAGAAGATTTCTTTAGTGCCTTAATTTTTTTTCACAGAATGACAAGGGCTCTGATTCTATGAGATTTATTTTGTGGCAGTTGGTACCTGACGGGTACCACGACGCTCTTGTTTCCTTGCTCTTGCTGCCACACATCGTGAAACCTGAAATGACACGCGAGTTAAGCATTTCCTTATACCGAAGTGTCACTTTAATTTCCGTAGCAGAAGTTCTCATCTACCAATTCCAAACATCTGAAATCATCAGGATATTTTCATCAAAAAAAATCATCAGGATATATTTCCGAGGGAACTTATCAGAGTCAAAGACAACAGTTCAGGGAAGGGTCTAGAAACTTACTCGGTAACTACGTCGGCTGTCTCCCGGAGCTCTGGAGCAATCCCAAGTTGCTCTAGGACACACCATCCATTGGCATGGACACCAATGGACCCGCCAGCCGTTCGTAAAGTCTCGGACTTCTCTAACACGAGGCTGGGAATCCCTTTCCTGGATGGCAAATAAGCAGCAGATTGTTTTGTTGTTCACAAATCACAGCTACTTCAGAAATGAAAATTTCAACGCAAGTGGAGACTATGGCATGGGGTCCAGATTATAAAAGAAAAAATATATCTTGACAATGCATCAGCGGTCTGAATTTTTTCACAACTAGATTTCGAGCCTGTTCAGATCCACCCAACTAAAATTTAGCTAGCTAAAATTTCAAGAGAAATTTTACAATGATTGAAAAAATAGAAGCCATCCATCTGATAAAATCCTACGGTGGTGAAGATAGGAAGTACCCAGAAGTACCGAGGGTAAAGTACCTGGTACTTCCAAAATGTGGGACCAAGAACCAAAAAGTGAGACCGAATACTAATTTAATTTAATTTAATTTTTATAAATATTTTTGTAGATCAACGGCTAGAAAAAATCAAGATAAAAGTACCTAAAAATACCCATTGGTACTTTACAATCATTATAAAAGAGCTCAAATTTCAAACCTAAACTTCAACCAGCTGAAGGTTCTCCCAGGTAAACTTTAGCTGGGGTCTTTGGGTCCTTTTGCTAATAAACCCAGCTAAAATTTATCTAGCTTTAGCTATGTTTTTTTCGCAACCATGCTTGAACATGTTTTTCATTAAGAAGAAAATAGTTATATACACAATCTTGATGCGGTCAAACAGAGCTTGATCAACACAAGAACACAAAGGACTAATAAAAGAGAAATACTGAAGAAACACACACACAAGCGAGAAAACACAACAATAATAAAGATAGCAGCAAGCAACACAGGGAGGACACCCCAAACTCTCTACCCAAACAAAGGCCACACGAAGAGCTGAACCTGTACAGGGGATAAACTGTCGCTAAAGATGTCAAGGGAGAGCAAGCACGAAGCATGAAAACTGTGGCGAAGCAGTCACCGAACAACACGACCACGGCGGCAAAGCATCCGCCAAGCTAAAAATACACACCGATGGCAAAGCATCCACCATACAACATGATCTCAGCGGCAAAGCATTCGCCAGAGATGAAACAGCAGTTGAAATGGCTAAACTCAACTAAACTTTAGCTGATTAAATTTAGCTGGCTGGTGTAAACTTAAGCTGGTGTTTTAGCTGGCAGTTGGTAGATCCAAACATCCATGCAGAGATTTGATGTGACTGAACATCACCACGATATTGTGAAACTAGCCGCAGAAACAGAAATATACTACTCTAAAGAGGAAAATGAAATGGGAATGAGACAAGGAAACTGGGACGTCGATCGACGAAACTAAAGGGCCGGTGGATGTTTACCGGTGAAGAGCAAGAGCAGTGGCGAGGCCGCAGATTCCACCACCGACGATGACGATGCCATGGACCTCCTCCTCCATGTCTCTTCCTAGTTGCCGTTGGTGCCTGGAGAATGGTTCGCGCATCTTCATAGGCTGCTAATAAGGCTGCTGCATTTGACTTTGATGTAGTCTTTGTCACCGGCTGCTAATTTGATGTGCATGTGCCCCTCGCTGACAATGATAATATAATTAATGACAGCACAAAAACAACGGGCATGTTTACGTAAACTTGTTGGGAGTCAGCGCTTCTGGAGAGATGCGAGGCAATCCCCAGTTCGCCACTGCATCAGATTCAGAAGCAAACCCACTCTGCAGGCGTTGACTGCCGAGCAGAAATGCCGCAGCATGATCGCTCTCTTACCCCTCTGAACGTCCATTGAACCAGCTCATGAGGATTCTAGTTGAAGCTTACCACCAGAATTGTATTCAGTTTCGGTCTGCCTGTGGGAATCGCCAGCGAGAACAGAATCAGCATGTCAGTGATTTCTTGGACAGAATAACCAAGCACCAATCACCAATGTCGAATGCGCGCTCAGCACATGGGTGCTTCTTCTGCATTTCTTTTTTTGGAAGAAAAAAATGGAGGCTTCTTCTGCATACAGGGCAGATTGCCGAGTACCTTGGCCGCGCCAAAGAGGCATTGCCTCGAACAGCTTGCAAACGGAGCTCGAGCTGGTGTGGTGTCCCGAGAGAGTCCGAGACAAACGAAGAAGCAGGGGCCGTATCGCTTTGATGGAGTGTGCCAAGCTGGAGCGCTCGGCGTTGGGACAATTGCTGACGACAATGTAAGGCACAATGTCATCCTCTCTACTGGTATTCCCCAAATGTGGATGCCTCCATGGTCCATGCCACCATGTGGCCCTTATCCCGTCTCTAGCCACGGTCTCTAGACAAATCCCGTCTCGTCGCTCTGATTCACACCACACCCAATTCCGGCTCATATCCGCGCCGGAGAAATTCTCAGCATGCCATTGAAAATTATAACCACACCTTTTATGCCATTCAAGATTTTAGACTATCTCTCCGGTGCCATCAGTCGTAGGTCTTCATCCTTTACGTGCCATTGCCGTCACAACACAATCACATTATTGCTGTTAAATGAAGGATGAAAAGATAAAATTAGTACCCCTGAATAGATGGACTATTTTTGTTTGTCACCCCGTGCATGCCATTGCACTCAAGATTCTGCGCATGGAGGCACCGGACCACCCAGGTCATAACCGTCGGATCTTAGTTGTTTCGAATAAACAGTTCCGGCCAAGCTTTTCTGCTTTTGAAAAATGCTGTCCCCGAAACTTTGGTGCGTTCTCGACGTCTCGGCATGACGACAACGTATAACACCATCAACATCCAAAAAAGAATTCGTACAAAAAGAATTGTTGGATCGCCACTGTTCTATATACAGCTCCAGCTCTTGGGAAAATTTTGGTGACAAGTATTTTACCTGAGGCGAGAGGGTTTATAGCCCGGTGGTTCAGGAGTCTCAATTATAGCATTTTAGATTCTGAATTTGATTCTCCATAACAGGGAATATTTTAGAATTTAACAGCGTTGTGCTTTTAGTGAGATGCGACGTTCCCGTCAATAGCGAGACACGTGTGATGACATTGTCAATCTCGAGGATTTCCCGGCCCAGTCTTCTAAGATGCTCATAATGGTAGAATTTGCGTACATACGTTCTTTAGGGTGAGCGCGTACATTGTGAGTGTCTGAGTTGTACCGTGTAAACGTAAAAAGGTAATGTATCTGAGAGTTACTATCAAATTTTGGTTACAGGCAACTTAGATGTAATCCTTACAAAATGAAAACAACATGTCTCTATCTCTATCTCTTCTCTATCTTTTATCTCTAGTCTCTAGTATTTCTAAAGCAAATAATGATTCCTTGGTCCGTCAATCGAATCATAATTCGGAACCCCAGACAAATCAATCAGAATTCTAATCAGAACCCCGGACAAATCAATCATAATTCCAATCAGAAGCAGGACAGTCAATGCCTCACGGGATTATGGGACGGCCTGTGCACGGAGTAAAAGAGCACAAAGTTGGTGATCTCATGTAGCTAAAATTTATATTACTCATACCAGCTTTACGAGCATGCTATTTTTAAATAAACAACGAGATACAACATTATCAGCCGCATTAGCAGTCATATTTATAAAACTAAATTCAGACGACCTTATGAGGAGACACATTAAACAATCCTTTAAAAGAACTTGCTATTTCTACAACATGAAACCATGCATAATTGTGCAATGAAATCATGCATATTGAGACTGGTCTTAGGGTGCTGGTTGTGAATACCGCTGTGGTTTGTGTAGAGTGGTACGCCACTTGTTGTGATAAATAAAACAAAACAAATATTCACTGGTTCACATATCACTTATTGCAAGTATTGGTGTATATATAATATTGGTGTATATATACATTTCACTGGTTCATATATATATATATATATATGCAAATAACAATTAACCATTACTCATCACTTGTTATTACAAGAATTATTGTCCACCTATATGTACAGAATAAGCAATATTGGTATCTAGAGAGACCGAATTTTGAGCCAATTCTTGCAGACGCAAAGACAAAGGAGGCGAGGAGGAGGGAGTCGGTGTTGGGCGGGGTGCTAGCGTCGGAACGAGATCGTCTGACTTCACCGGAAATGACTGCAGAATACAGTCACGTCATCTGTGCCATCAGCTGAGGATCGGACATCTGCTCAGCAATTTTTGTGATCATGGCTTGCCAATCCGACTGCCGTGCTCCTCCACTATCTGGGCCTCAGCCAAAAACAACTCTACCGCTGCCTTTGTTTAGGGCCGACTTTGTTCTTTTTGCCGCGAGTTGGTCTGCTTTTCTGCGATCATGAGATGGCGAGGCTGAGGCATCAGCAATCTGCTAGTGCTCGTGTTGTGAGCTTTGCATGGTCTATGCACTTTTCACATTATGCAGAATGTTGTTGAGCATCAAGTTGAACCTAACGTTGAAGAATTATGTACTCCTCCAAAGAAAAGTCTGAAGATAGCAAGGAAGAATCATGCATGACCATCAACTATTTACGATAATATTTCAAAGTAATACACCTTTTTTTCTGAACCATACATGGCCACCATCAATTATTGTTCTTTATTTTGCAAGGAATGATCACAGATGATGTTATTGGTGAATTCTACCAGTATGGACCACTGATGTGCAATCTAAATGTGTTTTTGCAAGTTTGTATGAATGTCTTTTGCAATCTGAATATCTTTTGCTATGACGTGTGTATGTCCACTGAAATGAGAGCATCAGAAACTCTTTTGCAAACAAGACATGATCATTATGCAACAATCTGTGCATCCTTTCATTCACTGAACAATTCAGTGATCATATTCTCAAATTTTTAGTCACAATATCACTTTACGATACAATCATGTCTAAGAACTCTGTTCTGAAACAGCAAACAGTGAACTCTACTATTTATATTGTTGTGTTTGAACATCTAAACAACATAACAAGCAGAACTACGGAACCACGAGTGCCCTTCCTTGTAATCCAGAAGCACATGGACAAGGATAGAGCGCCGGTGGTGCTGCATCTGTAGCTGCTGCTGCATCGTGTACCTCCACGCACCTCCACACGGAGCCGTCGGAGGCGAAGAATGGCGCGAACCTCAGAGGAGAGCACTTAGCCATGGGTGGTAGTGCGGCAATAGACAACATGGACCACAGAAGTGAGTACTCAGCAACGACCGACGGCGCAGCGCATGTTGCGGCGGCGCGACACTAGATGGTGGCACTCAGCCACTCAGGGGGCAGGTGAGTGAACCTGAGGCTGCAACTCGATTGGACGACCTATGAAGATCGGATGTAGTTGGGCCGGACCAGCAGGTTGTGGGAGCATAAATTGCTGGTTAATGCGCGCAGGCGTCCGATCCTCAACTGACGGCACAGATGGAGGGACTGCACTCTGCAGTCATTTCCTAAGTCAGACGATCTCGTCCTGCTAGCATTAGGGCCAGGCGTGCGGCCAGGCGTGGTAAAGGGCCTTAAATTTTAGTAAACATAATCTAAAGGCCGAATTTTAAAAGAACCGTTCTCTAATTATATAAAATTTTAAGTTAAAAATATATAAGAGTTAAAGTTAGATGTGAAGAGAGCACTAGGACTACAATCTCTATGGGTTGCTTGCACGAGGGGCTTGTTAGAGCTCAGCCTTGCTCCGCGACGACGGCGAACAGAGACGAACAGAGCTCCGCCGGGGGGGTCGACGGTGAACTCACCCTTCCGGTGATCCCCGGCCAGGAACTTGATGCGTAATCGACACACCAGTTCACACTCAATCTCACCGAACCGATCGCTAGGCGAATTCACTCCCTCACGCAACGAATTTGACTCGGCGGGAGGAAGAAGATGAACAGTAGACACGAGAGGAATTCGCGCTCTAACGCACGGTGCCGCACACCGTTCTCCAATTCAACTCGCAAGCTTCATCACCGGAGTACAACGGGCATATAAAGCCCAAAGGACGCACCCACGATCCACCACCTAGCCTAGAACGCCGGCATGGACCGCCAGCCTCGCCACGACGCGGATGACACGCTCTGACGCGCACACGCCGCGTGCTGGAGCTACTCCCGCCCAATGCGCCCGCTCCAACGGCCGCCATCTTCCTCCGTCCTGATCGCCCGCACGACCCGGTCTTCAACGATCCACGTGATCGGCTCCCGATCACGCCGCCGCCCGATCGCCAGACGATCAGCTCCGCCACGGTTCCCGCGCACACACACGCTCACCTGCAATCACACGCGCGCCACGGACTGGCTCGTGCACAGCCATCCGTGCACGACGCACGCACACGCAGCGCGCACACACGCACTGGACACACGCACAACGCCCGCGCGCACAGACCACGCGCTTGGCGCACACACACAACGCCCTGGCGCGCACACACGCCACCAGGCTTGAACACACGCACACTCCGTCGCCATGATCGTGTCAACGGCGATGGGTTTATTCCCACAGGGCTCTGGTTATGGTTGCAAGCAGGGTGGGGTGCTGCTGCTGCTTGCCCGCGTCTGCACCAGCCGCAAGGACACAAACGGGTTGATGCGCGTGAGTCTTTCGCGAGCTTTGCGGCAACCCGCATCCGTGTGCCACTATGATGCATGACCTATCCATTCGGCCGCTGCATATCAGAACCTATTTGCTGGGTGCAAGCTTGCTGGTCGTCATGGAGCTTGTTGGAAAGCGGCGAACGCGCTGAGGTCCGGCGGTAGTTGCGGGCTTACGGCGCCGCTGGGTACCACAGCCACACCTCGTGTGGTCTGCTTCAGCGATGCAGCTTCGCGGCGCAGGCTGAGCGGGGGCTGAGTGGGGTACCTATGTGTCTTCTTGAAGGTAGATAAGACAATCGGGTTTCTTAAAGACCAGACCGGTGCTTCCTCCGGCTTTCTCCGCGTTTCACGGCTGGCGTTGCTCTCCGCATCACGCCACGTCGTAAAGATGAGCTCTGGTGCTGCGCAGCAGGCTCCAGGAGGGAAAAGTGCTCTTATGTCTTAATTTTTGTGCATCCCAAACTAAAAAATGCTCTACTTTGCAAACCGATTATCCAAATTAAATTTCGACTGCACCGTTGTGTTTCTTACAACAAGATCTTCAAAACTTAACCACACTTGATTATATATTATATTTATATTATATTTTTTTCTAAAACATTTTTATTTTATTAGGAACATTTTCTATCTTGGAGAAATTTTTATCTTGTTTCAAAACATTTTATTGGTTCTGGAACAATTTGCACTAAATAATTATTTTTTCTTATGACAAGATCTTTCACGACATTTTGAAAAAAACATTTTTTACACTAAATAATTAATTTCAACTATTGGGAATAAATATTTCATACGAAAAAAGTTAAATATATCGAACAAATAATAATATACTACGAACAAAATATTAAAAAACACGAACTTTATATGAAGAACAAATATATCTACATTGAAAAAATATATTTTTATAAGTATACATGAACGTGATGAACAACTTAGCTCATAAAAGGAAATAAATTATTTCACACTGGACTTATGAGTCCACAACACAAATAAATTAATATAAATTAAGCATGGCTCACTCTTAATTGTGATAAAAAAGTTTGATAATATAGTAAATTTTTTTTGAGATCATAGTAAAAGGTAAGTAAGTACAGATCTACTAATATCTTATAAAAGAAACAAACATGGTTGATAAATTATAAGAATGATAATTTATATACACAAACAAAGATTATGTACATGAGATTTATAAAGAGGAGAGAGAGAGAGAATAGATAAATAAATAGATACAAAGGATTGGGAAAAATAAGGGAAATAGAAATAGAAGGAAAGAAATAGGAAAGAGAAGAAAAGAACAAGATAAATAAACAAAAGAAGAAAATAAATAGAAAATAACTGTTTTGAGAGAAAAATCACACAAGATTTCCTCTGCGTGGAAAATAAAAAAGATGCGGGCGTGCCAATGTATATAGAAAATACACAAAAGAAACAAGAGACGGGAACACAAGTTTTATACATATTTTTGTAAAATACAAATATAGGTTCCCATACATATGTGTGCGCTCCATAGCCTACCGTTGGGCAAATCTAACTTGGGCGAAAGTGGTCTTCTGGTTCCCAGGGCCTCGGAAAGCTCCCGGTTAATTACCTCCGCAAGACTAGCTTGCTGGAGTACCTCCGATTAAGCTGCCATGGTCGTCGTCTTCTTCGGTCTTTGCTTCGCGTTCTCCATGCATGATGATGGTGGTGGTGTAGAGGTGGGCGTCGGCGTCATCCATGGCCTCGTCGGTGTCCATGAGCCGGTGTAGCGCAGCTAGAGCACCAGCAGCGCCCGCCCGTGTCGTTCGGCCTCGTCGGTCTCGAACGGCGTGGTAGTCGTAGTAGTAGGATGTCGATGCTTGGAGAAGACTTGAAGCTAGACCAAGTGGATGTCTCAGCAGCTAGGTCGAGGTGGTAGAAGTTGTTGATGAAGAGGGAGGGAGTGTCGCCAACCCATAAGCATGTGTGGCGTCGCTCGCCCGGGTCGTCCGCCTCGCCGGTGTCGGATGTCGCGTAGATGCACTTGTTAATGTGGCTTGCTGAGGTGGCGCACGTACTCCCTTACTCAGGCTCTGCACGGCTCCTCGGGTCGTCGGCGCGGCAGCGTCTTGCGGCAGCCTGACGTCACCGTCATCCACCGTCTTGTCCTCCCGGGCACCTTCGCGGCGGCACCGTCAGCGGAGGTTCGGCTCCAAGCCAGCGCTGGCCTCATAAGTCATCGGCGATGCGTGGTCATGTGAAACTGTGACCGAGTCGACGTCGTGGCAAAGCTTGGTCGTGGTCAAGGTAGTCGTGAAGCAAGGGCTTCATAACCGGCTTGTTAGCTTGTGGCACGCGCACGTCCGTGCATGCTCGTACATAGCACCTAGTGCTTGTTGACATGGATGGGCCTAGACACTTTTTAGCACCTCCGATAGCCTTGCAGTGGCGCCATGGTTGTTCATAGCTCTATGGCCGTCCTGGCGTCACCAGCGCGCACGATGGCGTCTTGCAACAGCCCGCGAGCATCGTCCGCCGTTTCGACGTCGCTTCTTATCTCGGCGTCTTCGCAGCCGCGCCGTCGTCATCCTGGTTCGGCGGCAGGTTTGATGTACAGCACCGGCCTCATCGCAGGCCGCGCTTCGGAGTCTTCACGTCAGTGTCGCCGGCATCGGTTGTTGTGACGGTGAAGGGTGCCGCCGCTACGTCGGCGGGCGAGCCGAAGTGGTCGTCGATGATGGGGGTTGCCGCTGCTACGCCGGCGGCCAAGCTGAGATGTTGTCGATGCAGAGGGGTGGCGCCGCTCCGCCGGCAGCCGAGCTGAGGTGGTTGTCGATGCAGAGTGGTGGTGCCACTCCGCCAGCAGCCGAGCTGAGGTGGTTGTCGATGCAGAGAGGTGGCGCCGCTCCGCCGGCGGCCGAGTCGAGGTGGTCATCGACGATGAGGGCTGCTGCCGCTCTGCTGGCGGCCGAGCCGAGGTGGGGTCGTCGACGATGAGGGGTGCCGCCGCTCTGCTGGCGGCCGAGCCGAGGTGGTCGTCGACAACGAGGGGTGCCGCTCTGCTGGCGGCCGAGCCGAGGTGGTCGTCGACGATGAGGGTTGGGCGTCGACGGCGAGAGAGGTGCTGCCTCTCTGCTGCAGTCGAGCCGAGATGGTCATCGACGATGAGTAGTTGGGCATAGCAAGTGCTCGTAGATGGACGAAGTAATTCTGCAAGAAAATCTCATCTGCAGAAAGCTAGCTTCTTAAATTAGTTTCCATGGTGGCGCACGTATACATCTTATTCGTGCATGCCACCGTAGCCTACTAATCTTCTCATTAGCTGTACGTGTGCACTTAGCTCCTGGCCAGGCATGCACGGACATGCGTGAGAGCGCGTGGTCGGGTGCCGAGTTGCAGGTCAACTCTCCGGCTCCACGCAGCTCTTCGGGGTGGTCGGCGCGGTGGTGCCATCATCCTCGATGCCGGCTTGGCGTACAGCGCCGGCCTCGTCGCGTCGCGCTTCAACGTCGTCGTTGGTGTGGCGGCTGGACTTCAGTGACTTCATGGCGGCGTTGTTGTTGCCGGTTCGGCAGCCAGTCCTCGACGTGCAGCGGGTCTCGACGCCGGTCATCTCAGTGTTTTCGCGGCGCCATCGTCGTCGGCCGGCAGCCAGGCTCGATGGAGTAGCGGGGTGTTGTCGCCGGCCGATGCCTTCATCACTAGCTTGGCGTCTCCACCATCAACGTGCTCGCTTATAGCACCATGGCGACATGGATGAGCGACGGATCGACGGGCGCATGCAATCTGTGAAAAGAAAGGAGAGAGAATAAAAGATCAACCTGCACCTCAAGAGAGAGGCGGCCATGGCTGCCTTCTTGCTTCCTTGGCGTATTACTCGGTATCTACATGATGTAGACACGGTGGTCGGCTCCGCTTCAAGATCGATCTTCCTTTGCCCTGCGGCGCCTTGCCCGGCGGCCGAGCCGTCGACGCCGTCCTGGCGGCTCTTCCCTCCGTGGAAGATTCCTCCAGCGAAAAGCCTGATGATGGATGGCGAGCTTGATGATGGATGGCGAGCTCGACGGCGGCCGGCGACCTGATGATGGACGGCGAGCTCGCCGGCCTCCCTGGCTTCTCCGCTCATCAAGGCGAGCAGGAGGTGCACGGCGTCGGCATGGCGATCGGCTGGGGCGCGACTCGCCCCCTCGCTTCCTGGCCCGGCTGCTCCCGTCGAGGAAAAAGAAGACCCCCTGAACCAGAGACGCATGAGCCTTTATATAGAGAGGGATTAGGGTGATGCGCAGCCTTGGCCTCCCACCCGGCGCCGCCTCTCGTTTGTTGAGAAAAATCTGCAGGCTTGCTTATCCGTTTGGCATGCAAAACGGAGCGGCACATTGCGATAAACACCACGGGCCGCCATCCGGGCTCTCTGCATGATGGGCCTGGTGATCAAGGAAGCTTCCAGCACACGTGAGAAGAGTAAGAAGCTAAGATT
Source organism: Panicum virgatum (assembly GCF_016808335.1). Classification (NCBI taxonomy): domain Eukaryota; kingdom Viridiplantae; phylum Streptophyta; class Magnoliopsida; order Poales; family Poaceae; genus Panicum; species Panicum virgatum. The sequence continues at coordinate 36,258,768 of NC_053136.1, forward strand.
GATGTGCGTGCATGAGTATTTCCATCCCGGCCGCATACGCGCAGACTTCGCACGTTTTGTTACTGGCCAATAAGCCGAGTCATTGCTATGGCAAGAGGGTTTAGGGGTCTGATGTTTCTAAAATCTTCTAGGCCGCGCCGGCTGCCTCGCGGGCTCGGCCATGCATACGGCCGTTCTCGTACACGTGCACCGGCACTACATGCGTAGATACATGAGCTTCTCGTACATGTAGGTGCATGCATGGAGCTCATGTAGGCCCTCTTGATTTGCTTGGGGCTTCATGTCCATACAGCTAGTGCTTAGTTAATTGCTTTGTTTTCTTCTCCAAATTCTCATATAACCCGTACATGCTTCATGCAATTTATACAATTGTATTCAAAGTGGTTGCACAAAATCCCGTCAAACAATAACAAGATTTATTACGTTCTTATCACTAATCACTAATATAGTGTAGATGTTAATTGGGAACATGCAACTTTATTTTGTAGAATTAATAGCTGATCATCTGAGCTTCTATTCATCATCATAACTCGGTCAAAATTTTTACCAGATGCTATTTAAAATATTTGTAATAAATTGACTATTGAGAATAAGAAAAGGGAAGCATAGGCTAAGCAAAGCACACTATATTAGGGATACCTAATATAATTTTTTATATTTTCTTTGAAGAAAATTCCAAGTAGATGCTCTTTAACTCATTTATATTGTTAAAATTCAGGGTAGTCTGCCAGGGCGCGCAAAGCACGCTTAATGTTCTAGTCATCTATAAAGCCCATTGAGGTCCATTAAAACTAAACTCCAGCTTGCGTAGCTTTTTTTTTCACCTTCTCCCGCGCTGGTTGCGGCGCTGCGGCATGATAGGCGGCGGCGGCGGAGCAGGCGGTGGCGTTGTGGCAGGGAGGGCGGCGGCAAGCAGAGCTGGCGGGCGGAGGCGGCGCAGCGGACAGCGGCGGCAGAGCATGCGGCGGGGACGCAGCTATGCGTCACTTGAGGCGATAACAAAAGCAGTTATCCCCTGAAGAAGTACACATGGACGCTCATACTGAACTGACTTATCGCTGGCAACCGTTTCAGACTAGCAAATCCGGAGCATAGGTTGGTGTGCGGCGGCCCATTAGCGAGTGGAAAAGTATAGCACGAACCGCGGCAGCATGTAAAAAAAATACAGATGCATGCATGCAGGTGTAGAAAAACTAATGACATCACCCACATACAAGAAAAGTTCATACTAAAACAATCTATAATTTTTAAACGGTGCATTCAAATTAAATTCCAATTTTACTATTATCCTTTTTATGACAAAATCTTCAAAACAAGACCATACTGGCCTATATTTGCATGATATTTTTTAAAAAATATTTTTAGTATTAAATAATTAATTTAGGCTACTGCGAACAAATATTTTAACAACATGAATAAATAATTATTTTTATGAACAAAAAATCAAACATAACGAATAAATAATAATGTTTAACGAATAAAATATTAAACATCGCGAACATTTAATTGTATAGAACAAATAATAGATATTGAATATCGCGAACAAATGAGTTAGTATGGCTGAACAATTTAATTAACAAAGCAAACAAATAATTTGTTCAGTAACACGTAGATAAATTAATTTGCATGAAGAACAAATGCATTGACCTATCAAAAAAATTATTCTTGTATGCAAATAGAATATGTACACGAGCTGAACAAGTTAGTATATAGCTATTTTTTTTAAACACCCACTAATAAGTTTATAATGCAAATAAATTGGTACACAATAAGCGTGAGCTATATTTAAACATGAACAAGTAGCTTCATTTTAGAAACCATCAAATATAATTTATAATTCTGTTATCATTCAATTATATAAGAAATAAGATAGATAATGTGAATTAAAAAAAAGAAGAACTACAATCCAAAGAAAGAATATCAATATCTAGACATGATTTTGGAATGAAACAAAGCAAAGAAAAAAGAATGACGAAATAAATAATATATACAATGATTAGAACTAAAAAGAAAAATACAACTTGGAAGGAAAGGAATAGAAAAAATTAAGATAATGAATAAATAAAAAGATACATTGAACTGAGTCTCCAAAAAAAGTAAGAAAGAAAAAATATATCTACACTCCATATGTGCGTCTAGAATCAACAAGTGCAAGTTTTTTTAACCATGCACGACAAATCAAAGGATTATAAATAAAAAGGAAAGAAGGTTGGAAATGAATGAAAAAGGAAAATAAATACAAACTAAAAACTAAAAAATAAACAAAGAAGTCAAAAGAAGCAGGAAAATGAAAAGAACCAGGAACAAAATAGAAAATAAAAAATAAAGGAGAAGAAAGAAACAAAACTAATAAGGTGGGCAACTTTTTATTCCACGTAGCATGCAACAGTCATCAAGGGGAGAATTGAAGGGGTAAGTATTTTAACAATACAAAACACATCACAGCTCTTGTTTTATGCCAGAATATGGCTCCTGCTAGCAAGTATCGCTGTCACAAAAGTCGAGTGGGCCAGCTAGAGCAATATTAGTATTGTCGTGCGCGTGATATATAGCCACCTCGATACGGCGGCGGCGGCGGCGGAGGAGGAGGAGGAGGAGCATGCGGTCGGCGGTGGAGGTGCTGCGGCGGCCGAGCAGAAGGCGGCAGCGGCGGCGGAGCATGAGGCGGGGCAGGATAAGGGAAGAGAGAAGGTGAGAGAAAATTAGAGTTTAGAGTGGGTCCATAAGTTATGATTGTTTGTACGAATCTGGTTCCGGATCTGAGCCGGTGGGTTCGCGGCAGAACCGCCCCAGATTGGCAGCCCAGTAGCCCACAAAAACCTAGGATCCCCCCCTCCCCCAACCCGACACCAACTTGGCAGCTCCCTCCCGAGTCCCGACGGCCGTCTGCCCGTCTCCCAGCCTTCCCAGTTCCCGTCTCCCCGACCCCAAGTTCCCGTCGCCCCGCCAGGCCGCCTCCCAAGTCCCAAGTCCCAACTGCACCGCCGCCCGCGTTACCAGGAGGCGCCTGCGCCACCCGCCCAGGCTCACCCCGGCGCCCGCCTGCGCCAACCAGCTCCGCGTCCCCGGCCAGTCCGTGGCCTCCGCGCCCGCTGCCCGCAGCCGCCTGCCAGGAGCGTCTGCGCCACCGCGCCGCCTGCCTGCTCCGCGGCCTCTGCGCTCCCGGCTAGTCCGCGGCTCCGCGCCCCGCAGGCCGCAGCTGCCCACTTGACCCTCTCTTTCTTCTTCCGTTCCTCCGTTCTCTCTCTCTCTCTCGTGCATTTCTTCCCCGGCGGTGACGACTGGCGAGCGCCGCCGCCGCCCCGCGCCCTGTCTTCGTCGGGCCCTTCGCCGGCGACGAGCACTCACCAGGTACTTCCAGCTCTCTTATCTCCCCTTCCTGATGTGCGAAACCGAGAACCCCAAACCCTAGCGTAAGCTATTTGTATTCGGATCTGACCCATTAGCTTGGCTGGGTGTGCTGCAGATTCGACCCGGAATATGAATGCGTAGTGTGATTGCCCGCAAGACGATGGCGTCAGACGAGTTCATCAGCCTTGATGCAACTGGCGAGGCTGATGCGGAAGGTGAGGAAGGGGGAGACCTTCAGGTTGAAGCTCCTGATGTGAATAGGGCAGAGCCTCAGCAGGCATCTGAACTCCAACCAGAAGGGGAAGCTGGTACTGTGGGTAATAATCCCAAGCCGTCTGATGGGAACATAGATCTTGAAGAGGGGCAATTGGAAGATATGGACCTCGCGGATGATGATGTTGTGGTTGTAAAGGATGAGCTACTAGATGATTCCGTTCAGCCTGAAGTCAGTGTTGCAGCTGTACAGACTGTAATTGGTTTTGAGGTCAAGCTGGACAAGGGTATTGGGGCTGAAAATGCAGTGTCAAACAGCATCTCTGTTGAAGAAAGTCGTATCCTCTCAAATGGAATATTTTTATATTTCTACTAATATACTTCTGCCACTGCAAGGTGTCTATGTTTTCAAAAGATCCATTTGTTTCCATTGAATCCTGGGAGCTGTACTTGCATAAGAAGTGCAGACTATTAGTTGTCCTCCTGGGACCCCAAACATGTACTTCGAATTGGGAAATTTCTAGTGGTTGTTGATCCTTGATATGTCATTTTTAGCAGCAAGAGGAGTTAAAAGAGCTCGTGTGGAATCAAAGGAGCCTTCAGTTCGCGTCATCTACAGTGACTTGACAAGGTTAATTACACCATGCCTTCCATTCTCACTTATAGGAATTGAAGAACTTGGCATTTTGTTGTAGCCACTTCCATGCTCCAGAAAAGATTTTAAAACCATTTAGTTATCTCTAATGGTACTTCGTATTTTGATATCTCAGGGAAAGCAAAAGAAAGCTTATGGAACTGATGCAGCAGTGGTCTCAGTGGCAGGCCAGAAGGCAGCACAGAGGGAAGGTACTGTTCCACACAATTATGCATGTTTCTTTTTTTTTTCACTATTGTTTCACTACTGGGTGAACCCAAATTTCATTACTTGATAGCAAGGAAATTACACCTGAGTTTTTCGTGCACAGTTCACATCTGACGAGCCTAAAGGAGCTCTAACCCCTAACCAAAGGCAACCATGCCTATAGCAGCTCGCCGTACCGAGGACGGCAGTGCGAAGCCGTCTTCCTGGGTGATGCCATGAAGCACAAAACCCCACAACCCTTTTGTTCAGGCGGAAAAAGAACTGTAAAAACATGCCCGCAGCACAAGGAGAGCTTCTAGATTCCTCCATCCTGGGTTAGTGAAGAAGGATTTCCGGCATCTTCCTCTGTTGCACTCCTTGTAGCGTCACCTCTTTGAGCACCTCTGCACCATCTTCCAGTCGCTTTTGATCATCACCTTTCTGTAGACCTGTCCAGTACACAATAGAGGAACAAGCTGAGCAAATGTTCTCAGTAGGAGATCTTGCAAGTTTCTTTTTAAAACAAGCACTACTCCTTGCCCTCCAGAGAGCCCAAAGAATAGCAGCTAAGCCCACCATGTGGAACTGTTTTTCATTCAGGAGACAATTATTTATCCACACCCAAAATTGATCCATTGAGGTGGGCCTCGCTGGGGACCCTAGCACAATTGCCACAAGGCTCCAGACATAGCTTACCATAGAGTAAATGAGTAATCAAAGAAAAGATGATTTATTGTTTCAGACTCAGAACAGAAGGAGCATTTCTCATCACCCTGCCAATTTCTTTTCAGCAAGTTGTCTTTCGTTAGGATAGCATTTTGGTAGAACAATTATGCATGTTTCTAATGTATGTACCTTATTTTCATTTTATTTGTATGTCATTAGTCTTTGAATGTGCAATAAGTCAGTGTTAGCTGTTTCCACTCTGGGGATATGGAAAAAAGTAGCACTACAGAACTCATTCCAGTTCTTATAATTTTGAAACTTTCATCTTCCCTCAATACTAAATAGTCAATACTGAAATTTGTTATTGCTTCATAGTGATTCAGTATTATCCACATAACCTATCAGCACAAGAAGATAATGTATCCCAAAAGAATTATCTGCAGAAATGATAGAATTGAAGTTTCTTTTTGTGATGTTTATTTTCCTTATGGCAATAGCAGGAAGCTGTGGAAGAGATCTTAGAAAGTGGTGAAGAGACTTATTATCCGGCATTACATGTTGATGTTGGTTCCAAGAAATCTTGTGCTGTGGTATGTATGTCCTTATATTGCAGATTTTTTTTTCTAGGACCATTTTTTTCAACCCATTTTTATTTCATTTATACCCCTGCTAAATTTGAATTTTTGTCAAAATTGCCTCTATTCATATGAATTCCATAACTGTTTTTTATGAACGATTCAACCTTTCTTGACATTATTAAGTAGAAAAATCAATCCACATAAAAGTAAATGCAATTTCCAGGAGCAATAGTATATGAATAGTTTAAATATTTTATTGGTGATGTGTTTTGTGTTGTCTTTCTTGTTTTGTTATGGTTTGGTATCGAATGGATGCTCTTTGGGCATTGGCACTACCTTCAACATACATCTTTAATCTTTGTTTAATTTTACTGTGGTGTCTTGTTAAAGTCAAAAAAGTATAGTGCAACTGTTTTATATTGAACATCTGCTAATCTTAATTACTTGTAAATTGTAATCTAAGAAATTAAATGTACGCAGTTTAGAATCTATTTTGTTAAACTTTTCAAGACTGCATGCAGTTTAGAATCTATTTTGTTTTTATGATGAGCAATCTCAAATTCTATAAATTATTGTCTTTTTTCTAAAAAATAAAGATTGAATTGTTAAAATCTACAGCTATTTTGGCATCTGCTGCAGGAAATTACAACTTCCGGTGCCCATTGCAGAAACCTACAACTGTTTTAACACTTTGTTGCAAAGAAACTGCAACTTTCTCACCATGGACAACAAGTGGTCCCATGTTTTCAATGAGTCTGGTGAAAGAGTTGTTGTTTTCTGTATCAAATGTCAAAATAGTCATAGGTTTCTAACAATGGGATCTGGTTCTTGTAGTTTCTTGCAACATGTATCAAAATATTAGGTTTTAAATTTACCTATTTAAATTTCTTGCTTCTGTTGCTGAGGTATTTTTAGCTGCCTGCTAGTGTGAGCATGTTTCTTATTAGCATCCAGTAGTGCAATTCTAGTTGTGTTAATGTGTGACGAACCCCTTAATCACAGTAGGGGCTCCCATAATGTTTTTGGTCCTTGCTGTCTTTCCATTTATTTGGTGACATCGACCTCTTCCTTTAGATACACTTTAAGGACATGCTGGAAATAAAATCAATCTTATCCCTTCACAGAGCAACAAATATAATACCAACAGTGTTCCTATTCAACATAAGTACATCGAGGAATCCAGTGTTAGTTCCCACTTTGCTATACATTTTTATTCTTTCCCTTTGAAACATTTCATTTTAGTCCTACAGATTAATGTGGGCATAGTTTCTTGTCCTTCATTACTGTATTACTGATAATATGCATCTAACTTTTGATGTAATATTATGATTTGTTCGTACTTTAAAAAAAATACTTTACTGGAATGTAATAATTCACCCTGTTGTTTTCTTTCTTTCTTTCTTTCTTTTTTCTCTTATCCTGATAAGTCATTTTGGGTGGATAACCAAGCAAGGGAGAGTGCTACCATGGATGATGAATCTGTTCCACTGTATGATCGTGAATTTACCTTGGGCTCAACTCCCCTGGGTGATTCATCAAACACTGAAAGGTAGAAGTTATTACTAGCATCAACTGCTTCGTCTATATCTTTGGAGTCCTTAGTCATGTTGCTAGCATTGCCTGATGTGTTAATCTTTGGAGTCCGTCAGCTTCCTTGTGTTCTTTTAGTCACTATCTATGAATAAATCACCATTTTTTCATCATTTAGGACCTGTTTGGAACACTTGTTTTTGTCAGGATTCAAGTTCATGAAACCGTTCAACTTCCACAGGAATCTGGGAATTTACCTTATTCCTGTGAGGGCTTCAGTGATTGTTTTATTTAAATTTGTAGTGTCTTGTTATTCTTCAACCATCTGTATGTATTAATAGTATTGCACCTTAATCTATCTTCTTATGTTAATGTAGTGTCAAAATTTATCCCTACAGTTATTTAGAGGAAAAATCTTTTGGTATTAAATTAATGTATATGCACTAAACAGTCAATTGGCTAATGGATAAATTCTATCCTCATGTGCTTATCTTGTGCTAGATCTGAGTGCTAGTGGATACATATTCTTTTGTGCGACATTTGATACTCGACATATCTCATTACTATATAAATGATGAAGTTATGTCTGAAGTGATCCTTCAGTAGCTGATAATGTGGCATTATGTTACACCTAAACTCTCCCATTGTCTGATTATAATTCTAAAAACTCATGTGCTTATCTTTGATCAAGTTTAAGGCCTTCAACTGTTTGGTTCATATTGTAATTATATTTTTCGCTGGACCAACAATTGGGGTACCTTGTTTCTCTGACAGCAGGGCAGATAAGGATGATTCGCGTTGCTTCAATTGTGGTTCTTATAGCCATGCTCTGAAGGATTGCCCAAAGCCTCGGGACAATGTTGCAATTAGCAATGCTCGGAAGCAGCATAATTTGAAAAGAAACCAATCCAATGTTAACCGTGTACAGAATCGATATTACCAGAAAACGCCCGGCAAATTTGATGATCTTAAAGCTGGAGTACTGGGACCTGAAACTAGAGAGTGCTTGGGAATCGGGGTAATGACTATATCAATTGCAGTCAGAGCTTGAACCATCCTGATTTTATTGATAAAATGTTTATGTTTACCAACCTGATCAGTCTTGCCCAAAAAAAAAACAATAAATTGATCAGTCTTCTTCTGATGTGTTTGCAGTGAAATAAAATGACATTTATCTGCACCTCCTGTTAACTTACTGAAATACTACTCCACGTACCTGCATTCATGAAATGAAAAGCATTAGTTTATTACTCCAGTAATGTTTGTATTTATCTTAATCAAGAAGCTGTGTATCGAAATAGCAACTTTTGCCTATTCAGTTGTCTGTTTATTGTGTGCATGAGATTCCTGTTGTTCAAGGTTAAGTAATTTTGTCTTGAGTGCAATGCCTTTGTCTCATTTATTATCAACCATTGACTAATAGATTTACGTGACCATACTTAAAAAAGATTCACATCATGTTTACTCAGCTAAATGCAATATGCCTGCTGGCACAAAATTTCAAAATTTTTTTTTCCTGCAGTCACTTCTCTACTAGCAAATGAAGCCAGAAGCCTCAACAAAGTAGTAATAACACTGCAGGATTAGGCCTTATTATTGTACTTGATGTTCGGATTGCCCTCCGAGCAGACAATAATTTTGTTATAGGAGAAACTTACTCAGCATCGGCTGAGATGGTTTGGACATGTCCAACGAAGGCCTCCTGAGGCGCCGGTGCGTAATGGGGTTCTTGAGCGGGTCGATAATGTAAAGAGGGGTAGAGGTAGACCTAAACTGATGTGGGATGAGTTGGTTAAAAGAGACCTTAAGGATTGGAATATCTCTAAAGAGATAGCTTTGGATAGGAGCGCTTGGAGACTAGCTATCAATGTGCCTGAACCTTGAACTTATTTCTTTCGGGTTTCATCTCTAGCCTACCCCAACTTGCTTGGGAAAAAAGGCTATGTTGTTGTTGTTGTTGTAGTACTAGTCCTGTGTGTCTTCTTAAATATTTTTTTTGGGGGATTGAATGACCTTACTCTGTGAATATTATTTTTGGATTCCAGAATGGTCGGATCACTTTCTGAGTATAATGATGTTTTGCAGGAAAATGATCCCCCTCCTTGGCTGCATAGAATGCGTGAATTAGGTTATCCTCCAGGCTACCTAGGTAAGCTGAGAACTAAAGTATACATTTGAATATTTCTGTGCAAAGTTTGCAAACATTTGTTTCTGATATGCATAGTTTACTCGGTTAGTTCTTCAAACCATATTCTTGACTAGGCCCGTTTGACTCCGATCTACATACATCTTTTATCTTGCACTAGCAATCCAACTTCACTGCATTCCTATATAGAAGTCAGGCAGTGAACATTACCATCAGGATGGCATGTGAAATTTTGTGTATATTTGTTTACATTAGGCATTAGTTAAGTTTTATAACACAAATTTTTATCAGGATCTCACTGCTCACTGATTGTGATTTTTAGATGTGGTTGATGATGAAGACAAACCTTCTGGTATCACCATATTTGGAGATGGTGAGGTGAAACTAGAGTACGAGGAGGGAGAGCTTCCAGATCAAGGCGAACCATCCCCACCTCGGAAAAGGATGACAGTGGAATTCCCTGGAATAAATGCCCCCATCCCAGAGAACGGTGACCCCTGGCTGTGGGGCAGCACCCCGCCCCAGTCCTCTGCCCGCCACCACTCATCGGATTCGAGGGATTACCATGATAGAGGAACTCTTGGTGCTGATCATTATTCATCGAGATACCATTCCCACGACTATGGGCAGTTGAGCCCGAGCTTGGGGAGGTCACACTCAGACAGGGGGTGGAGATGCCCATCTCGTTACGATAATCTGCCGGCAGATGACGGTGCTTGGACCCCACATTCGTACCCTAGCAGGCAGTACTCTGGACAGGACAGCTCAAGCTCGGAGATGTCGTCGCGCCATTACAGGGACAGGGACAGAGACAGAGATAGAGACAGGCTTGACAGCAGGCACTACCACCACCGCAGATAAGTCAAGCAAGCAGCTGATTTGTACGATTTCTTTTTGCTGAAGAATGCTATACTGGATGACTTGGACCTGACATAGCAGCAGTTTATCTGAAGTTTCAAATTTTCCATATCTCCATATATTTTGCAGCGCTGCTCCCAAATGCATAGTGGGCAGTCGCCTTCTCCCATCTAGTCTGTGACTGAGGTCTGTTCCCGTGTTGTATGTCTGTCTTTATCTGTATCTCTTCTCATTTTTCTACAGTTAAGGCATATATTGTAGAATGCAAATCTTAGGGCCTGTTTGGATGAAAGGTTTTAGAAGTAAAACACTGCTAAATAAACTTTTCCTGCCTGTGAGGTCAAAAGTCTCTGGATGGTTGGTCATCACTCATATTTTAGCTGGTTTGCTCTAATACCGTTGTACAAAAATGAGAGGAATTGGCTCAGGTAGCCGTTGACGGTTGTGGAGCTTGAAATGGCGATGCTCCGCTGGAGCGCTCGTCAGTCGTCACAAGCATTCCGCCTCTTGAGAGCTCTGGTCTGAAATTTCTTTAATTCCAACTGTCTCCAAGTTGATGCTTTAGCTCTGCTTGCGGCATCTTCCATCCTGGCAGCTTAGAGATCTTGAATGATCTCGGAATCAAATCCGGCTCAAAAGGATTGACGATTGCTTGCTTACCGCATAGTCGCGGCAGAAGGGATCTCGACTCTCGAGCTTATAGGTGGAGCTCAGTCTGGGCAGCAGTGGTTTCGACACTGGTGCTTTCTCACACAGTATTTGCCCAAGTGTAATTCTTCGAGTCAGAGAAAATCCAGTTGCACTGTTCTGCTTCTGCATGGAATATTACAACCAGCTAGTTAAAGGTGTTAGATGAATCACAAGGCATGACTGCATGAGGGCCTTAATCTTGTTATGGGCAAAAGGAGAGCTATATTCATGCAATGCCTACTAAAAGCGTAGCAAGATTCTAGCTCCACTGCTCGGTTAAGAGAGAAGGGATGATTGCAGATCCTCAAAGAAACCAGATTCCTCCACCCCCCCCCTCCCCCCCAACACCCCCACCCACCCACCCACACACACACGCAAATTTTTTATCGACATGCATATTATTTGAGCTTGATTTTTCGCCCTTACATAGCTGTGCTGGATGATAACTTGTAAGTTTGGTCCGGAGTGTTGTTTGTATGTCATGTGCTTTTATAAACTTTTACTTTTTCTGACTAACTTCAACCATAATATTCTTTGCTCTGAAAACTATTTAAACTATACCTATCCCTAATAAATTTTTGGAGCGACTGAACTAACCACCCACAACGAGCAGGTGATTCTCTCTGTCCTCACCATGGACAGGAACTGTATCAACATAATCCCTCTATTCACCTTGCATTAAAAAATGCAACAGAACCGAATCTCAACTTTTTGCTCAGAAATCTGGCAGTGAAGTCAGTCTCCATGACAATACTAAAACTTGTAGCTTGGTACATGTACCAACAATTTTCTTTTGGCAGTTTACATGTACCCAACCTTGTAAGGCAACATTCATAGTGGATTACATTTCAACTTGAGAGAGATTCCAGACAATGGAATATACACATGAAGAAAAAAAGGGAATGGTCACAATCAGTTGTTAGAATGGTTTTGCTGTACATGTCATCCGTTACATATAGTCAAGGTATCTATTAGATCAGATGCAAAAGGCACATGCACCACATCTCAGGTAACACATGGCTGAGTGAATTCTGATTTACACTGTTGGCATATGTACATGTTCCCAAACAAGGTGATTGTGGCATTTAGTATATCCTTCCTACTCAGCAGCATAAAGTCTTTGGCGAATATCCGCTTGGCTCAAAGTTGCATCAACGCTGAAAATCAGTAATGCAGGGAATTAAGATTAGCCAAGAATGATAGTAATATTATCTGGCATTGCAGACATCGGGAAAATAAAAGAATGTACCCTTCCATCCAAATCCAATTTGCATTGATACAATAAATCCAAATTCCAGATTCCCGCAGTAGATGAATAATTGCAAATTTTTGTGTACGAGATTAGAATAACTTCAAAATAACTAACATAATTTTTTATTTTTCCTGATATACTACTAATATTGAAATATTAAACATAAGTGTCACAGTTGTCAAAATAAGGATGAGTGTTTACCAGCATAGAACATCTCCACTCCGTGCACTCTTCTCAGAGATCCACTCGGGAACAAGCTCTTTCAACAATGTCAGCTGCTCTTCTACTTCACCTGCAGATGTAACCATTCTGTGTCAAAATCCACTTTGCAGGCAACAGTTAAGCAACTAGGAGAGAGAATATAAGTTCAGGCATACTTTTGTCCACAATCTTTGGACTGCTTGCAACTATCTTATGAATCAGCTCCTGCTTTGTAATTACAGACCGCTGTCTTGACTGGTAGATAAGAAATACAACATCAAACATACTTGGCAGGGAAGCAATCAACTTCTGCCTTTTAACCTTATCAGCAAAACCAGTTTCCTTCTCCTCCATAGCCCTCTGTTCCTTCTGCTTTACCTGAAAGGAACACATATATCATTAATATATCATTCTTTGTTCACAATCGAGCAAATTATCAACTGAGCTAATTGATGCTGTCATTGGCTAGGACTTACCGACTGAAGGAGGGATTGTGGAAGAAAACTGAGTAATTCATCATCATCATCAACAGCAGAAATAGCATTTTGGTCCTCTCCATCCATACTAGCAACCTTTGTTGGAGTGGTAAACAACTTAGCACGAGCTGATCTCTTTGAAATTTTTAGAGGTGGCGTGCCAGAACCTGCATCAGAGATTGGTCTCTTCGGTGTCTTAAGGTCTGGTGTGGACGCCATTAACCTCACTGGTGTAGAGGCATATTTAGCAGGTGTGCCCTCTGAAACTCCAGACATGGATACAACAGCCTTGCCATCCTCCTCTGGCTGAGCTTCTTTAGAAGCAGAAACATAGCTACTGGAGAAGGAATTCCTGCTCAATGGTGATAGAACAGCGGACTCAACCTTCGCCAATTGACTGGTTGCATTAGCTGTTGCAGAACTGATTGGAGACCTCTGCGAAAACCTTCTCTTGAATGACTGTGACATGTGTGACATCATAGTAGCCTGTTGTCCATTGACATCAGAAGCCTCGATTGGGGATGCCGGTTCAGGAACAACTCTTGGGGCAGCCTGGGGCATGCTTAATCTTGTTCGATTAAATGGGTGTGGCAATTCATGCTCTGGTATGTCATCTCCCTGAAATTAATAACAGATGATCTATGATTCTAGCCTTCATATACGACTACTTGATTACCATCATCATTTCAGGTCCAATCTAACACTATTTATAAAGCAAATAGTCTATTTTGATTTGAAAAGAAAAATATGTTAAACACAGCCCCCTGACCCCCGCGTCGCTCTGGTCTGGGGCGACTCGGGGGCGATACCGAGCGACTCCGCCGCCCCCTCCCTGCATCTCGCCTCGGAGGCCGCCGTCGCTGCCGGCCGCCGGTGTCTCCGGCCTCCTTTCGCACTCCATCTCTTGGCCCTAACCCTAGGTCGCTCCGATCGCCGTCGGCTGCCGGTCGCCGGTGTCTCCGGCCTCCTTTCGCCGGATCTGCCGCCTCCTTGGCCGGATCTTCTCCAGGCCATGGTGGATGTCGCCGCCGCCGCCGCGCCCCTCCCCTGTTGGGGATGGTGGCCTCCGCCCCATGCTGGTTCCCTCCCTCGCGGGGGCCGGGTGTGCCTGCTGCGCGCTCGCGGCCCGCCTAGTGCGCGCGGGGTTGGGGGCCATCAACAGGGCGGTCTAAGGCGGCGGCCAGATCTGCGATCTGCTTGCGGTCCCGGCCGGTTTCCGCGGGCGGCGCCTGGCGGCTTCGCGTGCGCGCTGGCACGGCAGCGTGGGTTCGGCGGCGGCAGCGGCTCGCGCCGGTGTCTGGCGGCCTCGGCACAGGCCCAAGCGGTGGCTTCGGCGGCTTACGTGGGTGCTCCTCGGGGACGCCCGGGAGCTCCTCGGCGGCGCTTGCCCAGCACCTCCGCCGCTTCGTCTGTCCGCGGCGCCGCTCGCCCAGGGCTGCCCTCCTCTCCTGCCTCGGGTGGCCGGGGCTCCTGGCCGCGTCGCTGCCGCCTCATGTGGCTGGGGAGGGGCGTCTGCTGTCATCGGATTTGGGTTGGGATTAGGGTGAAGGCGAAAGCCTTGGTCCGTTTGCGGGCCGGTGACGGCGTCGCCTGAGGGCGTCGCTTACCTTGTGGAAGGCGTCACTCTTTCCCCTATGCCTTCCTCTTCTGTGAGCTTTCCAGGTGAAAACCTAAACAATGTTGGTCGGACGACGACGGCGCTATTTGCGTCGCTCTCTCGCTGGAGGCGTTGTCTTGGAAGCTCTTGCCGGTGACGGTCGATTGCTCTTCTCGGAGAGGATCCGCTTCTGTGCCTGCCTTTGCTTTGTTCCTCTACATCGTCCAGGTCGCGTTGGTTGTCGGTTGGCGGTTACTTTGCCGTTGTACTGCTCTGGCGGATGCTTTGCCGCCGTCATCGTTGGTTGGAGGTCTCTTCGGATGGATGCTTTTCCGTTGCTGTTGGTTGGTCGGGTGGATGCTTTGCCACCTCGTTTGTGTTGTAGATCTTCGCACCTTTGGCGATGTAGTTTCTTTTGCAGGTTGTTGTTGGTTGGTGCTGGGTCGGCCTCGGTTAGGATTGTAGGGTTGGAGGTGTTATCCGTCGTGCTTCTGTTGCTGTGTCTGTTGTGGTTGTCGGGTGTTTGTCTGTGTTTTTTTAGTCTTTTCTCTATTTTTAGTCCTTTGTGATCTTGTGTTGGTCAAATTTTGTTTGGCCGCATCAAGAATTGTCTATAAACTGCTTTCTTCTTAATGAAATACGTGCTCAGGCACGGTCGCGAAAAAAAAGAAAAATATGTTTGTGCTTCTGATAAGCAGTAATCAACTGTGAAATATATAAGATCTCCATACCTCAGGATGGTCCCTGAAGAAATCCACTAGCCTCTGCCTGAAGATCCTTCTCAATGCTGAGTATGCAGTTTCCCCCTTTTGCTTCTTGACGCTCTCAACAGCACCAACCACAAGGTTCACCTGAAGATCTGGCTTCATACAGCATGTTATGTCATCACGCAAAAGGATCTTATTGATGACAATTGCCTCGGGCATGATGTACTTGAGCTGCGCAAGATGGCTGTAGGTAAACCTCCTGCAGACAGCATTACGAAAATAAGATATTAAATCGTCACAATCCATTGCAGCAGCAATTCAATGGCTATTGGTGAGACGAGATTTTACCGTTCAGACAGATGCTGGATGCTAGCGCAGATGTTGGGGAAAGAGGTCTTGGATCCCTTCATACGGAGCAGCCGAGTGGAGCTCTCCAGGCAGTTGAAGAACTCACAAAGCATCTCATAACTGATCACAGCAGGAAACAAAACACAAAAATGAGATTAATATCGCCACAAGCAAAATTTCACTAGGAATTCTAGAGCTACCCTAGAGGTTTCGATTGTTGGGGTATAGAAGGATGAAACTGGATCCGAAATTACATAAAAGTTACAGATCTGTACCTTTCCGGCAGCTTGACTTCGGCCTTGCGCTTGACGGGGCTCTGGCCGGCCCCGGCGCCAACACCGAGCTCCCGCTCGAGGGACTCGAGCTCGTCCGCCCCCTCGGCCGCCGCCGGCGTTCCCTTGTCCGGCCTCCGCAGCTCGAGCGCCGCCCGGCGCACCTCCTTTACGGAGAACGCCACGCTGCGGCCGCGTACCCTCGGCCTCTCCTCGGGCTTCTCCGGCGTCCAGATCTGCTCGGCCGCCGGCGCCGCCGCCGTGACCCTCTGCGTCAGCTTCTCCGGCGTCAGGATCTGGTCAGCCGGAGAGGCCTTCCACGGCTTCTGCGGCGTGGCGCCCGCAGCCGCCGATGTCTTGGCCTTCTTCGACGGAGTGCCGGCGTCCATCTCCATCTCGGGGAGGGGAGAATTGCGGCGGCGGCGGGCGGGAGGGTTTGGATGGAGTGGGGATTACCTGCGGTGAAACGAGGTACGGAGGGGGATGCATATAGGGCGCGGGTTACCGGGTGATGGCGCCAAGAATTGGCGGGAACGGGAGATGGCGCGAAGGCATGTGCGAGGGCCACGTGGGGGCGGCACGCAGGGACGTTCGCTCGCGCCAAGATGGAGGTGCCGTTCGCGCCACTTTTCCCCCACCGCAGCAAAATGCGCGCGCGCACAAGCTGAACATGGAGCACGCTAGCCCAAGCCCAAGTTAGCCCAAGAAACTTCCAGGCCTGAAGCCTACGTTTAACCAGGGAATATGGAAAGAGCAGGCCCGCGTAGGGTTCTCGGTTTTGCAGTTTTTTACTTTGCACCATACTTTTTAGTTTAGGTTAGATCTGATCATAGGCCACCCGACCCGACCCGACCCAGCCCGATTAATATGTGGACCGGACTTAAGCTGAAATTTTTTATCCTAAAAAAAGTCAGGTCTGGTACGAGCCAAAACTTTTTTAATCCGAAACCTAAAAAAATAGCTCGAAATTTGTACATGAAAATCGGGTTTAACCTAACCCGGTCTGAAACCGACCCGACCATCTGTCGGGACGGGCTCGGGCCAAAAAAATTGACCCTGATGGTCGGATCAGGCCGGGTCGGGCCGAAGGAAAATGTGGCGGGTTTTTTTACCCCACCCGATCGATGATCAGGCTTGTATTAAGCGAATTAATGTGGATCTTTGAGAAAAGGAGAGAATATTTGTGGGCCTAGTTTCTGCACGTCACGAGTCCTGATTTTTCTCTTTTTATTTAATATAATATATTTTAGGACAATATAAAGGTTAGAGAGTTGATTAATCTTGTACCACCGAAAATTGTGATGCGAGAACCGACGTTTGAATCCTAACTAGTCCACCTAACACTACCAGGACCATGATCAACTAGATATTTGAGGACTGATCTGGAGTTTGTTTTTATGAAAATTACATGCAACTTCAATGGAAGCATGAAGCAGGATGGTAGGATCGCAAATTCTACCCCGATTAAAGGATCTCGCTTGTCATCACTCATCACCATTCCTTGAGGTGGTGTTTAGTACTATTTAAAAGTATTAAATAAATTTTTATTACAAAACTATTTGTAGAATTCCACAACTAAATTACGAGACGGATCTAATAAGATATATTAATATATAATTAGCGTATGGTTACTGTATCATTACTGCTAGAAATTATGGATTAATTAGCCATTAGATTTGTCTCGCGAATTAGCATTTATTTGTGTAAAAAAAATTTAAACTAATTTTATTTAATACTTTTAAATAACAAGATTCTCTTTGATGTGATGGGACTAAACTTTAGTCCCCGGAAAACAAACGGACTCTCACACTGGTTGAAAACCAAAGTGCCACATACATCATGTAAGGAGGAAAAAACAAAACCAAGGTAAGTCATAGATTGCGTGCGTGTATTTATAGAGTTGCGTGCGATTAAACCATCTAGAGTGAGGAAATTAAACTCAAGATCTGAATCTGATCTTTATTGGAATCCACTTCTAGCATGATTCGGAAGCAAACATAAATCCTAGTATTATTCACATGACACCTCATCCGACTAGGCCCCACGATCCACAAGGAAATGCTAGAGCCTAGCTAGCCTAGAGGCGACCGCAGTCAAAGTTGGCATGCCTGAGCGACTTGCTGCCCAAGAGGAGCAGCACGGCCACGCAGGCGAGCTTCACGGCCGGCGACGGCGAGCGCACCAGCAAGACCCCCATGACGTACGACTCGAGGGACAGCAGCGCCAGCCGCAGCCTCCTCTCCCTGATGTACGCCGCGATCGCCCCGCCGGCGACGACGGCTGCCTCCCCGTCGTCCACCTCCCCCGCGCCGCCGCCGGCGGCGCCGGCCCGGGCCCGCGCCAGCGACCGGGCGAGCACGACGGCGTCCTCCAGCCCCGCCGAGCCGCCCTGGCCGATGAACGGGCCCATGGCGTGCATCGCGTCGCCGGCGACCGTCACGGCGCCCTTCCGGAAGCCGCCGAGCGCCACCTCCCACGGCGGCCGGTACCAGAACTTGGTCACCAGGTTGAGGGACTCCGGGTCCGACCCCCGGACCACCTCCGTGATCTCCGCCGGGCACCGGCGATCCTCCAGCTCCTTTTGCACGCGATCCCTCACGTCCCTCAAGTCCGCGCCGGCGAGCCCTGCATCTGCGCGCACGTCAGGTCAGGTCAGGCGGCGCCGCCGGAAAAAAAATCAAATCAAAGGTCGGTTCGTTGCTGAATTCCGGATCGAGGCCGGCTGGCTGCTGGCTGTGCAGCTCGCGTACCTGCGGAAGGTGCGGGCATGGTGACGAAGAAATGGACCAGGTTGTCGGTGATCGTCAGCCGGCCGACGAAGAAATCCCCGACCCTCAGGCGGAGGAACTCGTTCTCGAAGGGGTGGCCGTGCGGGTAGCTCGTGAAGCCGCGCAGCACCGGGCGAGGGATCGTCCTCACCGGCGGCAGGCCGAGGTAGCTGGCCACCACCGAGTTCGTGCCGCCGTCGCACCCGATCAGGACCTGCATTATATTTTTGACGGGAGTTTCAGACGGGGAGTGGAAATGATCGAGTCGAGCTCACCTGATGATGGCAGCTCGATGCGTGCGTTTGGCTGCAGGTTTCCTGCCGCGTTACCTTGGCATTGATGGTGGTGCCGTCGGCCATTGTAAGGACGGCGCCATGGCCGCCGGGATCCTCGTGGACGGCGGCGATGCGGCAGCCGAATCGGATAGCCCCGGCAGGGAGGTCCTTGGCCAGCGCCTCGATCAGGTCCTTTCTGTTTAAGCACCGGAGCTCCGTCCTGGCCGAATCAACAAGATTAACTTAGTTTTGTCCTAAATTAGGTTTAAATTATATATATATATATATATATATATATATATATATACACACACACACACACACACACACACACACACACTTCAAAACCGAAGGATTGCGCGCATGCGTGCCAACCTGACTGGATACCGGTCCCGGGTGGTCTTGTCGCCCTGCATCCACACGTCATGATACCTGAAACGATTTTTCACCTGCGTGTTATGCATACTAGTAGGTGACGTAGTTCGATCTAGTGGTAAGGCTAGGAACATACGAGGTGATGAGGCCGGCGGTCTTCCGGAGCTCCCCGGCAACGCCGAGCTGCTCGAGAGCTCGCCAGCCGTTGGCCTGGACGCCGATGCCGGCGCCCTCTGCTCGCAGGACCTCGGACTTCTCCAGCACAAGGCTAGCGATCCCTTTCCTGGATGCAGTAGTGCAAGTCAGCACAGCACCTTTCTCTTGTTCAGATTTCAATAGTGCTGCGCTAGGCAGTAAGATTGGAAAAACGAAACGAGCGGGCGAGCTCACCGGTGGAGAGCGAGAGCGGTGGCGAGGCCGCAGATGCCGCCGCCGACGATGACGATGCCATGAGCCTCCGCCTCAGCCATGTCTCTTCGTTCCTTTGCTAATTTGCTTGCTCTCCTTTGAGTGGGCAACTGGGCATCCGCCTGTAGTACTTATAGAAGAAGGAATGTGCTTGTGCTCTACAAGTACAACTACAACCGTCCCGACCCCCACGTACCAGGCTGGCACACACCTGCCGGCGAGAGCCACGGGGACCGTCGCCGCCACGTGTTCCGCCACGGGCACACGCGCGCGCCTCCTCTCCAACGGCGGTGGTCGGGTGCCGTCGCCCCAGGGTTAACCATTTCGTTTTCCGATGAAATCCCGATGTTTAGCGGAAACGAAATTTCGTTCCGAAATTTCGGTAAATTTTGGACGAAATTTGTTGAATTTGAATTTTAAAAACGAAATATACCGAAAAATACCAAAATTTCTTTTCTCGGTAATTAACGGAAACGAAAAAAAACCAAAATTTCGGCGAAATTCCACCGAAAAATTAAACCCTGGTCGGCCCTCGGCCGCTGGTGGCTGATTCACTCCGGACGCCACGCGGGTGCACAGCTGGCAGTAGGGCCGGCACGGACGTACGGCAGCAGTGACGCCAGCGTCGGGCTCATCCGGCCACGCGTCCAATCCTGGTCCGCTAGATAGGCAGCGGAGGCAAGGCCGTGCGGAAGAAGCAAAGCGACCCCAAGTCAAAGACGACCGCGGGACTAGTCAAGCCGTGGCGGTGGGGCGACAACCACCGCTCGGCCAAGACGCGGCCACGCCGGCCGAAGCGGCCGAGGATGACACATGACAGGAGGATTTGACTACCTGCTCCGGCTTGGTGCGTCACCGAGCTCCCACAACAGCCCAAGTCCGGACCCACCAACGCGCAGTTTGATTCCAGACTTAAAAAGTTACCTCACACGATTATGAGAAAAATAAACTCCGTCCACCGCATCAAATGAAGATGTTTCTTGCACCATCAGATCCGAATCCTTCTTTTCACTTAGATCGCGATTGTTGGACGGTTCTAGTGCGTCTTCATCCTCCCGCTCGGCTTCCTGTTCCTCATTTGCGTTGAAGCAAAGAGAAAATGTGCTTATCCCGATCGGGATAGGAGGTGCCACCGTTGACTTTTGAGCCTTCTAGTTATCTGCACATCCGATCCTGAATGAACACACACAGAAATAGTGGATATACTTTCAGTCTAAAAAGTAGCGTTTGAGACATTCACGTCACAGACGTACGTGAGGGACTAAATTTTTACCATGCCCCAGCCTGGGTCATGACAAAATTTTGGTAAGGTTCGACTGTCATGGATACGCTTTCGTCTCAGAGAGGCGTATTTTTGTATTGTGGGCCCGAGGCCATTAGCGTGAGGCATATAGGCCACTCGCGTGTAAGGAGAACTGAGATTTTGCTTATGAGAAAGACAACTCGGAGAGGACAACCTGTCCTCGTTCCGTTCCCCCGAATTCGCCCGTGATCCATGCGCGCTCACGTCCCGGCGACCGCCCGCAGCCAAGGGTGGTGACAGTGGTATCAAATTCAGTATCCTCGGCCGCTACCGGTAGTCTCTGCACCGCGATTCGATCCCATAGTCCGGTACGCTTCTCTGGCGTTCCGACTCTGCTCCGCCGATCCTGCTCAGGATTTCGGCGTCCACACCCCGTCGCCGCATTCCAATCGTCGATAGCCACCGCAAACCGCCGGTTAGCTGCTCCGGCGCCGTCGGCCACTTCTGTTTCACTCACGCCACTTAGGTCGTAGTGGGACCATCCGATTCGGGGGATTTCTCTTTCTGTTCTTCAGCGGAATCCTGTTCCACGGGTGGAGCTGCAATCCCTGTACCCCGTTGACCTTGATCCAGCAAACGATTCGGGTTGTCGAGTTGATTTCGCCTCGCACATCGTGAGGTGTTATCCTTCCATAATTCCCAATCACGCTAGATTGGTTTCCGGAGGGATTCAGCCATGGCGCCACCAAAACCATCTGCTCAGACACAATTTGTGCTGGACGCGATGAGTGATGCAGCTGCAAGGGACGATGCTCGATGGGATCGCATGTCAGAGAGCATTGATATACTGTTCACGCGGATGGGCAGTTTGGAGCACAACCAACACCTTGCAGCGGGTCAGATCGACATCAGTGTGCAGGTTATTGAGCAAGTATTGAAGGATCAGGCCGCCCTCACCAAGCAAATTGAGGCTACGAGCCATGCAGTCGCTCAGTTGACTTCGCACCAGTGGGATTCCAAGCGTTCTCCATTTCGCCCTGATCCAGATCACATTGCGCCTCAGTTCAATCGTTGTCCCGCAGGTGACACTGTTAACCATGACCACCATGGAGGTTTTCAGGGATTTGGGGAGAATACACACCACCATCGTCATGCTATTCCAAATTTGGCTTTCCCTAAGTTTGAAGGTGATAACCCATTGATTTGGAAGGATAAGTGCCTGAATTTCTTTCATCTGTATGAATTGCCTCAGAGTTTGTGGACACCAACAGCTGCAATGAATATTGATGGCCCTGCTGCTAAGTGGTTGTAGATCTACAAGCTCAGGTATGGACTGGGAGATTGGGAATCGTTTATTTCTGCAGTTGTGGAGCAATTTGGTTCGCATGACTATAGTTCTGCTATGAATGAACTGTTGGATTTCACACAAACTTCAACTCTTGAGAAGTACATCTTGGGTTTCACTGATTTACAGTTTCATGTGTCCATGCATAATCCTGGTTTGGATGAGGTGTTT
The DNA here is from genome assembly GCF_016808335.1 of Panicum virgatum. NCBI lineage: Eukaryota > Viridiplantae > Streptophyta > Magnoliopsida > Poales > Poaceae > Panicum > Panicum virgatum. The sequence continues at coordinate 36,281,079 of NC_053136.1, forward strand.
TTTATTTCACAGTTCATCATAGGTTTGAAAACTGAGATTAGGGACGTGGTGCAGTTTCAGATGCCTGCAACAATGATAAAGGCAACACAACTGGCTAGATTACAGCAGCAAGTTTTGGACAGAAACAAAGGCCGTCCTAGCAAATCTTTTGGTTCTAACAAATACAATGCTGGTCCCTCAAAGACAGAGTCAAAACATGCTTTTCAGAAGCCCAATCTTTGGAAAGAAAGAAAAGTGTGGGAATATCGCAAGGCCAATGATTTGTGTTTCTATTGTGGGGAGAAATTTGATCCTGCACATGTAGCTGTTTGCACCAAAAGGCCCCAGGTACAAGTCAATGCTTTGGCAGTTAATGATTTGGATATACCTCTGTCTGAAGATGTGATTCAGCAGTTGCTAGAGGAGGATTCCCTTCCTGAACAATTTGGCCAATTGTCCCTTCATGCCATTACTGGTACTGAAACAACTGATGCCATCAGACTGCAAGCCAAAGTGAGGAACAAGACTATGTTAATTCTGGTGGACAGTGGGAGTTCTCACAGCTTTGTGAATTATGATTTCCTCACTCAAGTTGACATTGTTCCAATACCAACAACTCCCTTACAAGTTCAGACAGCAAATGGTCATACTATGGTTACTGACCAATGGGTGCCTGATTTTACTTGGTGGTGTCAAGGTCACACACTAAAGTCTGACATGAAAGTACTTCAGTTGGGTGCTTATGATGCTATTCTAGGCTTTGATTGGTTGCAAGCTCACAGTCCTATGAAGTGTGATTGGCAAAACAGGACCATTGAATTCACTGAATTGGGCTAATCCTTTAAGTTGCAAGGTATTCCTCCACCATCTCTTGGATTAGAGAAACTTTCAGCTTTCCAACTACTGAAGCTGTGTGCTGGTAATGAGGTTAGTGCCTTTGCTATTGTGGACATTCTGGACACTAATTCTACTCCACCCATACCTGCACCTATTCAATCTTTGTTACATGAGTTTGATGCAGTTTTTCATAAATCTGTTAACTTGCCACCTGCTAGGATTTATGATCACACAATCCCTTTAGTGCCCAATGCTCTCCCAGTCAATTCCAAACCCTATAGATACTCACCCTTGCACAAGGATGAAATTTAGAGGCAGGTTAAAGAACTGTTGTCAGCTGGTTTGATCACTCATAGCACTTCTCCTTTTGCATCACCTGTTTTGCTTGTCCAAAAGAAAGATGGTAGTTGGCACTTTTGTGTAGACTACAGGAAGCTAAATGCTCTCATTGTGAAGAATAGGTTTCCTTTACCTATTATTAAGGAGATTTTGGATGAATTGGTGGGCACTAGATACTTTACTAAGCTGGACATGACAACTGGCTATCATCAAATTCGTATGTGTGCCGTGGATGAATACAAAACTGCCTTCAAAACCCATCATGGGCACTATCATTTCAAGGTTATGCCATTTGGGCTAACCAATGCACCAGCCACTTTTCAATGTGTCATGAATGAGGTGTTACAACCTTTTCTCAGAAAGTTTGTGCTTGGTTTTCTGGATGATATCTTGATCTATAGCAAGACTTTGGATGATCATGTCACTCATCTCAGAGCAGTGTTGGAGAAACTCCAATCCCACCGGTTCTATTTGAAAAGGAGTAATTGTTCTTTTGCTCAGTCACATATTGATTGTTTGTGCCATATTATCTCTCAGCATGGAGTGGCAACAAATCCTTCCAAAACTCAGGCCATGCAGGCATGGCCAATACCTACTAAAGTCACTGAGTTGAGGGGTTTTCTGGGTCTAACTGGATATTATAGACGCTTTGTGAGGAACTATGGCATTATTGTTAAGCCATTGACTTAGTTGCTACGCAAGAAACAATTCATATGGACTATAGAGGCCACACCAGCTTTCAATGCCTTGAAACAAGCCATGGCCCAAACACCTGTGCTCCAATTGCCTGATTTCACCCAGCCATTTGTGGTAGAAACAGATGCTTGCTCCACTTGCATTGGTGCTGTCTTGATGCAAGGGGGTCGCCCTATAGTTTATCTGAGTAAGGCTTTGGGACCCACACACCAGCATTTGTCCATTTATGAAAAGGAATTCCTTGCCTTGATAATGGCTGTGGAGAAGTGGAGGTCTTATTTACAGAGACAAGAATTTGTCATTCAGTCTGACCACAAAAGTTTGTCCTATCTTTCTGAACAGAACTTGCAATCTGAGTTGCAAATAAAAGCAATGACAAGATTGATGGGCTTACAGTTCAAAATAGTATACAAGAAAGGCAAGAAAAATGTAGCTGCTGATGCATTATCTCGAGTGGGACACCTCATGGCCATTCAGGCAGTGTCTGAAGTTAAACCTCTGTGGTTACAAGAAGTTCTGAATTCCTATGTTACATATCCAACTGCTCACACCCTTTTGGCTCAGTTAGCTCTAGCCTCACCTGATTCTCAGGGCTATTCTTTAGTGGATGGAGTCATCAGACATCAAGGTCATATCTGGATTGGGCACAACTCAGCAATCAGAACTAAGGTTATTTCTGCATTACATTCTAGCCCAATTGGGGGTCACTCGGGCATTCAAGCTACTTACTATAGAGTCAAGCAACTTTTTCAGTGGTGAGGCATGAAACAAGATGTTGAGCAATTTGTTAAGCAATGTACTATTTGTCAGCAAGCAAAGCATGAACATACCAACCCAGCTGGACTTCTTCAACCACTACCAATTCCACAGGGAGCTTGGCTAGACATCTGTATGGATTTCATTGAAGGCTTACCATTATCAGGGGGATCTAATGTTATTTTGGTAGTAGTGGATTGTTTCACAAAATATGCACACTTTATTGCACTCAAACATCCATTTACTGCTGCTCAAGTCGCCAAATGCTTACTGGACTCAGTGGTGAAACTTCATGGAGTGCCCAGGACTATAGTCTCTGACCGTGATCGTATCTTCTTGAGTTCAGTGTGGCGAGAGTTATTCACTTTGCTGGATACTAAGTTGTTTTATAGTACAGCTTACCACCCGCAGACCGATGGGCAAACAGAAAGGGTTAATCAGTGTTTGGAGATGTATCTACGATGTGCTGTGCATCACACTCCTCACAAATGGAAATCCTGGTTATCATTGGCTGAATTATGGTACAACACATCTTGGCATTCTTTACTGGTTGCTCTCCTTTCAGAGCGTTGTATGCACATGATCCCAACATGGGTGCTACACCAGTTTTGACATAAACCACTAACTCTACTGTTAGTGAGATGTTGGAAGAGAGGGCTACTCATACTGCTCTTCTGAAGGAGCAGCTAGCCATTGCTCAGACTCACATGAAACATCAAGCTGATCGCAAGAGAACTGAGCGGGTGTTCCAGGTGGGGGAACCCGTATTGTTGAAGCTCCAACCCTACGCTTAAGCATCGGCGGTGAATCGGCTGTATCCTAAACTTGCTTACAAATATTTCGGCCCCTTCACAATACTGGAACACATTGGATCAGTGGCTTATCGACTGGATCTTCCACCTAACAGCTTGGTTCATCCGGTATTCCACATTTCTCAGCTAAAACCATTCACCCCTTATCATACTCCAGTCTTTGCAAATATTACTAAACTTGCTGATTTGAGTGTCGTATCCCTGGCACCTAAGAATATCTTACAAAGGCGTTTAGTGAAGAAGGGCAACAAAGCTATTCCACAAGTTCTTCTAAAATGGACTCATCTACCTGAGTCATCGGCTACTTGGGAAGATTACTACGTTGTCAAGCAACGTCTTCTCAGATGCAGTTGCTTGGGGACAAGCAACGTCTGAAGGGGGGTGGGCAATGTCATGGACGGCACCACGACAGATTAGGAGCTGTAGGAGAACATATTACCATATTGTACGCTTTCGTCTCAGAGAGGTGTATTTTTGTATTGTGGGCCCGAGGCCATTAGCGTGAGACATATAGGCCACTCGCGTGTAAGGAGAACTGAGATTTTGCTTATGAGAAAGACAACTCGGAGAGGACAACCTGTCCTCATTCCGTTCCCCCGAATTCGCCCGTGATCCATGCGCGCTCATGTCCCGGCGATCGCCAGCAGCCAAGGGTGGTGACATCGACGGGCCTCAAACGAAACTTATCGTAGTTTTCACAATCATCAATGGTGAATTTCCATGCGTGTGACGTTAATACGGTATATATATCACAGGTCATGACACCGATCTACAACATCAAAATGCTTGTGTTGGAGGCTACTTGGAGCCATCTAAAGCATTCAGATATGAGATTTAGCGTTTTCGTCGCCCTCCAGGCGACTCGGGGGCGACATCGCACAACCGCCCGCCTCCGCTCCGTCGTCGCCTCTGGCGGCCGCCGCCTGCGGCTAAGCCGAAGCCAGCGCTGCCCGCCTCTTTCCTCCTCTCCTCTCTTCTCTCCAGCCTCCAAACCTAGACGCCCGCGTTGCTCGATGCCGGTGGTCTCTGCCGGTCGCCGGGGGCCAGATCCGGCCATCGCCTTGCCGGATCCAAGCGTGGTGACCCCCGCTTGGCCGTCGCCAGGGGCCGCCCCACCCAGCTCCTAGCTGGCCTTTGGTGCGGCGGCGCCTGGGGGCCTTCTATCGCGGTGGCTACCACCCTCGCCGCGGTGGATTGGGTGCCCGTCGTACGGGGCGTCGTCCCCTCCGCGGGCCACGCCTTGTGTTCGTGGGCGCGCCAGCCCGGGCGGGGCACGTTTCCGTCGTGGGCGCGTCGGCCGCCGGGGGGGGGGGGGGAAGGGGGCTGTCTTGGGCTACTTTGCCGCCGCGCTATTGCCGGTGGGTGCCTGGCCAGCCTTGCCCCGGGTCGTCTCCGGCCGGTGCCTGCCCCGGGCCGCCCGTCGTGTTTGGTGCTGCCTTTGCTGGGTTGCATTGTAGCGGCGCTCTTTGGCACTGCGACGACACGTTGGCGGTTCTCTCGGCTATGGAGAGAGTGCGGGGTGTAGGCAAAAGCCTTGAGTTCGCTTGCAGGCCAGTGATGGCGACGCCCTCGGGCGCCGTTTACCTTCTTGAAGGCATCACTCTCTTCCCCTCCTCTCTTCTCTCCATTGTGCTTTCCGGGTGAAAACCTTGACCACGATGGTCGGACGACGACGGCGCATTTGGCGTCGCTCCCTCCCTTGAGGCGTTGTCCTAGAAGCTCTACTGGTCATCGATGGTTCGTGGTCGTTGGCTGTTCTTCGGGAGTTCCTGCTTCGGAACCTGCCTTCACTTCATTTCGTCCACCTCATCTGGGTTGCATTGGTTGTTTAGCGGATGCTTTGCCGCCGTTTCTCTGTTTGTTCTAGCGGATGCTTTGCCGCCGTTGTCGCGTTAGGGCGGATGCTTGGACGCCTTGGTTGTGTTGTTTTGGTGGATGCTGTTGACAGCCAAAATTGGCACCAACCGGTCTGACCGGTCTGACCGAGCGGTCTGACCGGTCAAGGCACTGTGGCCTGTCCGGCAGGGACCAACCGGTCTGACCGGTAGGTCCGACCGGTCTGACCGGTCTAGGTAGAGTCCGAATACAGCTAGGGTTTTTCATAGATTTAGATCTGCAAACAGGATTTCTTGCGGGATAAGTCCACCAAACCCTATAAATATAAAGGGTCATGGCCGATTAGGGAATCCTATCGAACAAAATCAATACAAACTCTACTTTTTATCCTCTTCTCCAAACCCTACCTTTTCCAACTCTATCTGCTGTTCTTCCTTCGTCTCCGCGATGTTTGAAGGCATTCTAGGTGGCCTGCCGATCCTAGAACAACCCTACGTGCGCCTACCCTGATGAGATTCTCACCGGCGACCGGTCTGATCGGTTCCTTAGACCGGTCTGACCGCTCCATGCAGGGAGAGCTGCATCGAGCTCTTTCTCGCGCCACACGATCTAGTGTGTTCGTGTGTTGACCGAGATTTGCGTCAACATACTTTTTGGCGACTCCGCTGGGGAAGAAAGATCTTGGTTAGCAAAACCGATCTAATCTACCCTAAAGAAGATGGGCTCCAATGCAGAAGTCGACAAGGAGAACATTATCCCTTCGACATACGAGCATCTTCCAGAAGACGTCCATCTGCTACTGGAGGAGCGCAAGAAGAAGCGCGATGAAGAAGATCTACAAGTGGCGCTTGCGAGCATCAATATCAAATGACGCGGCAAGGTCACCAAGATCAAAGAGATTGACTTCGCTTCCATCTCCACAGATGGATCTACTGAGGTAACAGCTGCTGCAACTGCTCCACCTTCTGGTGTTACTATGGAACAAATTCAGAAATTGCTAGCTGAGCATGATGTTTGTGATGTTTATTGGGTTAATTGGCTTAGCTCTAAGGAAAGGGAATCGGCTGGTAAGAAACCAGAAAGAGCCGATGAACCTCCATCTGTTTCTACTTATGAATTTTATGTTCCTCAACCATCGGCAGCATCTCCTGTGAGTCAACCTCAATATGGGATGCCGATGAATTATTTCATTGGTCAAACTGTGACACCTACATACACTGACCCCATTATGAGTATTCCTGGTTCGGCCAACATTAGCCGAACAAACGAGATTGTTCAGTACACACCACCAGAAATCTCCAGGAACTCAGTGCCACACATCGGTCCTATCTCCGACGAGATGTTCTACCGATATGTATAGCGTTGGCAAAACCGGTAGAGACCGGTCAGACCGGTAGATCAGTCCGTTCAGACTGGTTCCCCCCAACTGGTCCGACCGGTCGTACCGACCAGTCCGACCGGTCCATCCGGTCAGTTTGTTCCAAAGCAGTGTGAGGTATCTACATCCACACAGCCAAATTCTTCGAGTAATTTCGATAAAATGCTTACTGATTATAAGAATGATTTGGCTAATCTGATTAGAGAAAATTTTGGAGTGGATGTTAGAAGTAAAACCCGCACATACCAAAAGTCGTATCCTACTTCGTTTGATTCGGTTGCATACCCTGCTGGTTTTAGGTTGTCTGAGTTTGTTAAATTCAGTGGGGAAGATACTAGGAGTACTTTTGAGCATATTAGTCAGTATCTTGCCCAATTAGGAGAAGCTGGTTCAATAAACGAGTTGAAAGTGCGTTTATTTTCTTTATCTCTAACCGGAACAGCTTTCTCATGGTTTTCATCTTTGGCACCTAATTCTATTGGCTCATGTGAACAATTAGAGAAGAAGTTCCATGAGCACTTTTTCTGTGGGCATGATGAGCTTAAATTGTCTCACTTGACATCGGTTAGACAATCGCGTGATGAATCTGTCAATGATTATATAAGACGATTCCGCGATACAAAAAACCGATGCTTTAGTGTGAATATTGCAGAAAAGGATTTAGCTAATTTGGCTTTTAATGGCTTGCACTCTCATATTAAAGAAAGATTAGAGGGCTATGATTTCTTTACTGTTACTCAGGTGCATCAAAGAGCTTTGGCTGTAGAAAGCCGAAGCAAAGAGTCTCAAGAATCTCATAGGCATCATCGTTCTAGTGTGCATGCTTTAGAATGCAATTCAAATTGTTCGGACGATGAGTCTAATGATGTGTATGCTGCTGAGTTTGCTTGGCCATCTCAAGCTAAACCATTTACTTGTTCTGCTCTTAAGCCGATTCAGAAAAATCGGTAAGATGAACGATTTACTTTTGATGTATCCAAGTGTGAGAGGATATTTGATGAGTTATATAAGATTGGATATGTCAAGATGTCACATACTCTACCGCCGCTTGAAGAGTTGAAGCGGCGAGCATATTTCAAATTTCATAATACTTTCTCACATGCCACTAATGATTGCAATGTGTTATGTAGACAAATTCAATCGGCTATTAATGAAGGACGATTGGTTATTCCTAATATGCAAATTGATCAGAATCCTTTCCCGGTGCATATGTTGGAATTGAATAATCCCAAAGTGTGTTCGGCCAAGTCAAGCCGAATCGACAAAAGGGAAAAATGTAGTTATTGGTGATGAAAGACCTGAAAAGAAGCTGACATTACAGACCTCTCAAGGCGCAAAAATACTCGGGGGGCAAGACAAGAAGAAGAAGGCCGACAACAAGTCGACCGGTCTGACCGGCCATAGCGGCAGTCTGACCGGTCATGGGACCGGTCTGACCGGTGCGCCTAGTAAATCTGGGAACTCCTCCAAAATCAAGACAAGGCCGAGTTTTAAGGAACTCTTGGCCAAATATGAGAAGGAAGGGAGTGCTCAAAGACAGAAGGGGCCACCAAGCGAAGTCAAGGATACGGGATCATCGTCAAGACATCAAGAGCAATCGAGTCAAGGTAATTATACTTCATCTAGTGGACCGATTGCTCCATGGTATTGCTGGTATCCTTACTTTTATACACATATGGATTATAGTAGGATGCATATGCAATCATATTATATTCAATATCTCCTATGTATCCAAATCATGCATTACTACAAAGACCGATTGTTGCTAGCAATAATCCGGTCAAGCAAGATGTTGATTGCAGCAAAGAGAATGAGAAGAGCAGGGAGCAGGATTCAAAGTATTTACAGCCGAGGTGGTGTCCCTCAGGCTTGTCTCATACTCAGAAGCAAAGGCTGCAACGTATGCGCAAGAAGAAGGCAATGGAACAACAAGTGGAGGCTGTGCCAAAGACGTCAGTGACAATGAAGAAGGTGTGGCGGCCCAAACAAGTTGTTTCAACATCGATGTTGACGCTCCTTAGCGCCCCCAATTTGTATACCGCAAGCGCACGATTTCGTGTAGCTTTTCCCTTAGAGTATTCCCCCAAGGTTTATCAATCCACGGAACCAAAGAGACAAGAAACAATCTACTAACATAGAAATTCCTTTGTGTTGATGTGGTGTAAAACGAAGCTAATCTACTAAAAACAGCAAACACCGAAGGTAGCGAGAGAAAGTTAGAGATAACCAATCTAGATCACCTAGATCATGCATATGTTGTAGTTCCAACTAGATGTAGTGAAGTAAGATAGATGTGAATCTCAATGAAAAGCATCTTTAAACTCAAAATCTCCAATCCGATGCCTCGATACCCCACCTACTCAGTGGCAACGCCCTGTCACGACGCCGCCCCTTTGGACGAAAGTACCCTGAAGCAAGTCGAACCCCCTTTGGTAGTTCTGCCATGAACCTCTAGCCACCATGACTACAAGATCATGCTAAGCGATCTATCTCGATAATAGATCTAGGATGAAGCAAACCCAAAGAAAAGAACGAAATCGAAAGAGAGAACATGGTCGCTAAACATTCGGAATCACAAATAACTTCACCATGAATGATTGTACATCACAAGATCACAACCGGGGCCCTACCTTGATCTTGATGATCCTAGCTCCAGAACTCCGACGTGGTCTTCCTTGCAAGGTTCCCACGTCGGCTAGGGCGAACCCTAGACAACTAGCACGACCCTCGGCTCTCCGAGAGGTGTCCCTCTAACTTCTCTGCTCCTTGGCGTCGTCTCCCGAATTGATCTCCGCGTGAACCTTGGGGAGGGGTCTTTAAATAGCCTCAGGAAACCCTAGGTCAAAGGGGAGGCTGAACCGCCTCAAAAAGGGGCTGGGCCGGCCGGCCTGGCTCATTCCTTCGCCATCTCGTGTCCTTCTTTCTCCCCAAGTCTCCTGGAATCTTCTAGAGTTTATGACTTTCACGATTGCACCCCATTAGACATCGTTATCTTTGAGATTTTTCGAGGAAAAGGATAGGATGGAAAATCCTTCCTTAAATATCTCTTTGCTTTGCTTAGCCCCGAAGTATCTTGTGGGCTTTGTCCTTTGGGCTTAATTGGAGGGTGGATGTGCATGAACGGGCCTCTAATCATCATGGCCTTCGATCCTTTGTTCGGGCTTTGGCCTTCGTCTTTCTTCATGTCATCGCGTGATCGTGGGCCTCGTCATTTCATGCTCCAAAATTGGTAAAAAACCTGCAAAAACGAAGTACCTCCAAAATATATGTGCAAACGCGAAAACGACCAATAATTGGGCCGAGGTTAGGATGGTTAGTGATTCTGATATTAAATTCATGCCATTATCAAAGTTAAACAGGGGATAAAATGGTTACTTAAGGAGCGCCAACAATCGACTTGAGCAAAACATGGCCGATAATTGTTTATCGCCTTTAGTACAAAAAATGGCCGATGTAGTGTTAATCATCGCCCTTAGACAATTTTGGCCCAGAAGAATGTTTTTTGGCAAGCAAGCTTTACCCAAAAAATAGGGGGGGGGTATATGTTGACATCCAAAATTTGCACCAACCGGTCTGACCGAGCGGTCTGACCGATCGAGGCACTGTGGCCTGTCCGGCAGGGACTGACCGGTCGGACCGCAGGTAGAGTCCGAGTACAACTAGGGTTTTTCATAGATTTAGATCTGTAAATAGGATTTCTTGCGGGATAAGTCCACACCACCCTATAAATATAAAGGGTCACGGCCGATTAGGAAATCCAATCGAACAAAATCAATACAAACTCTACTTTTTATACTCTTCTCCAAACCCTAGCTTTTCCAACCCCATCTGCTGTTCTTCCTTCGTCTCCGCGATGTTTGAAGGCGTTCTAGGTGGCCTGCTGATCCTAGAATAACCCTACGTGCACCTACCCTGACGGGGTCCCTCCCGGGTTCGCGTTCGTCGGCCGTCGCCGATTCTCACCGGTGACCGGTCTGACCGGTTCCTTTGACCGCTCTGACCGCTCCACGCAGGGAGAGCTGCATCGAGCCCTTTCTCGCGCCGCACGATCTAGTGCGTTCGTGTGTTGACCGAGATTGCGTCAACAGATTCTTTGCCACCCTATCGAGTTGTGGATCATTTGCACCCATGATGAGGTTGTATCTTTTAGCAGGTTTTGTAGTGTGATCTCCTGTGGAGTGGTTGTCTAGGTTTGTTGGTTTGTGTGTTCTCTCCCTGTTGTTCTTGCTAGTTGTTGGGGTTGTTTGTGTTTCCGTCTTAATAGCCTCTGCCTATTAAAGTTTGTATCTGTCGTATTGCTCTCCTATTGATGAAATACGTGCTCAGGCACAGCCGCGAAAAAAAGATTTAGCATTTTCCAACCGATCGTGTTTGACAAAGGGTTATTGCCTGCTACACAAACTTGAAAGAGCAAATCTGAAAAACAAAACTGTATAGCTTTTGGCTGCTGCTCTATTGATCAACCGAGAACGTGCACATGCTATAGTCTGAGACGGCACTACAAATGAAGTAGGTGCATGCACAGAGATCGAAAAATGAACTCGATCTCCGATCCGTGTCTGTCAACTGTCGGCCGGCCGCAAGTCCTGTGTTAGCTTCGATCAGAGGGGAACAAGAATTGGAGGAGAAGGAATTCAGGAGAGGATAGCAAGAGCAATTGGGATCGGAGGAGGACAGATTAATTTGGGGAAAATATTCTGTGATACATGCATGAGTTTCTCTCCCTCACGGCTCTCTCATCTTATACATTGCTTACATCTCCCATTCTGGGCTAGTAACACGAGGATTGGGCTTCGCCTGTCGCTTGGGCCTTGGGCCAGCTGTATCTGGAACCGGTGTAGCACTACCAGAGTTGCTAACACCCTCCTCCCCTTGAGAAGCAACTTGTCCCCAAGTCAGAGCCATCGGGAAGCGTTGACGCAACGCCTCCAAGTTTTCCCAAGTTGCCAATGTAGATGGAAGACCAGGCCACTTGATGAGACCCTGCAGCACCGGGCGCTCACCTGCGGAAACGCGACGCTGGAGAATGTGCTCTGGAACCACCATAGAAGCAAGAACAGAAGGCAGCGATGAAGAGACCACCTGATTGCCCATAGACTGCTTTAACAGGGACACTTGAAACACTGGGTGAATGTGCGCTGACGGAGGAAGAGCCAAACGGTAAGCCAGAGAACCAATACGCTCCTCCACAGTATAGGGACCAAAATACTTGAAGGAGAGCTTCTGACTGGAGCGAGGTGCCAAGGAAGATTGTACGTATGGCTGAAGCTTCAAATAGACCCGGTCACCCACCTGGAAGACCCGTTCAGAACGGCCCTTGTCAGCCTACTGCTTCATACGATCCTAAGCTCGAAGAAGATGTTGGCAGACCAAATTCTGCATGACCTCTCTCTCTTTTAGCCAAACAGACAGATCAGGGGCTGCACAGGTCGAAGCGGAAGTGATGCCGAAGTGGCGCGGCTCATGTCCATACAGTACTACGAACGGGGAGTGACCCAGAGCCGAGTGGAAGCTTGTGTTGTACCAGAATTCGGCGAGAGAAAGCCAGGAAGTCCACTTGGATGGGCAGGCGTGGACGAAGCAGCGCAAATAAGTCTCCATACACTGGTTCACGTGTTCCGTCTGACCATCCGTCTGGGGGTGATATGCAGAATTCATACGGAGCTGGACTCCTGCCAACCCAAACAATTCCCTCCACAAGTTACTGGTGAACACCTTGTCGTGATTAGATATGATGGAGGATGGCATCCCATGAAGCTTATAAACATGACTCATGAAGGCCTTTGCAACAGACAAGGCGGTGAAGGGATGGCGTAGCGGAATGAAGTGAGCAAACTTTGAATACTTGTCAACAACCACCAAAATAGTATATGAATGCTCAGGGCGAGGCAGACCCTCCACGAAGTCCATAGCCACAATATCCCATGCCGAGGATGGCACTGGTAGTGGCTGGAGGAGGCCTGGGTAATGAGACCGATCCGCCTTGGCTTGCTGACAAATAGAGCATGCGCGAACGAACGCGTGAACTGCAGATTTCATGGCAGGCCAGAAAAAGTATTGCTTAAGGCGACTGTAGGTGACTGGAATACCAAAAGGTCCCCCCAGAACCGAACTGTGCATGGCAGAAATCACTTGCTGATGCAGATTCTTGTGATGACTGAGCCAAATCCAGTTCTTGTAGCGAAGAATGCCCGCAGATAGGGTGTAGTTTGGCACAGCTGTAGGACACACTGACAACTTGGCAACAAGATTGACCGCCATAGGGTCATTAGCATAAGAGGCAACCACTGCTTCTAACCATTCAGGAGTGCAGGTAGAGATGGCCAGCAGCTGCTGAGGATTGGTTCTGCTTACAAGGCATCCGCGGCACAATTTGTTGATCCTTGTTTATATACAATTTTGTATTGCAAGCCGAGAAGCTTAGTAGAGACCTTCTGCTGCTAGGGGGTGTGAAGATGTTGCTCATTAAGGTGAATCAAGCTGCGCTGGTTAGTAAAGATAAAAAACTCGCCGTACTGAAGATAATGACGCCACTGTTCTACAGCAACAAGGATTGCCAGGTACTCCTTCTCATATGTGGAGAGACCCATAGTCCGAGGGCCGAGGGCTTTACTGATAAAAGCCAACGGATGGCCACGCTGCATCAGAACAGCCCCCACCCCTTGAGCACAAGCATCTGTCTCGATGGCGAAGGGAATGGAGAAATCTGGCAGCGCCAATACCGGAGCAGAGGACAAGGCGGTCTTAAGGGCTGCAAATGCTGCATCGTGCTCAGTTGTCCACACAAACATAGTGTTCTTCCTCAACAAGTTGGTCAAAAGCCGGGATATAATACCAAAGTGCCTCACAAATTTCCGATAATATCCAGCAAGGCCGAGGAAGTTGCGTAATTCTTTCACAGATTGGGGCACCGGCCAAGTGACAACAGCCTCCACCTTGGCAGGATCAGTTGCCACCCCATTTTCACTGACAATATGTAACACCCATGTGTTAATCGTGCTCGTTAACCACGTGTTTAATCGCTAATCCTGGCTTAAGCGCGTCGTTAGCGTTAACCGAGTCCGCGCGTTAAACATCTGCTTAGCCGTTTTCGATCTCGTTTTTGTCATCGATCCGAGCTCCAAATCAACTTTCGCCCAAAACGAAAGTTGTAGATCTTCTTTTCCTCTACAACTTTTATTTTGGTCAAATTCCAAGTTTCTATGTGAAAGTTTGAGTTTTGACCGGTCAAACACGGGTCAAAAATCATTCAAATTGTGTCACTGTGCTTCACTGTGCTTGCCACGGTGTCGCCCCAACGCCCATACCGCCGCTGGCCGCCGGCGAGCGACGCCACGCGTCGAAAATCCCGGCGATCCTCGACGTCTGAGCGCTGCTCGCATCCTCGCGGACGCCCTCGAAGCTTCCTGCCCCGTCCCGTCTTCCCCGTGAAGATTGGGCAGGTTGGCATCACATCGGTGGGCAGGATGTGGAGCTCACCCTTTTATCGTCGTCGTGACTATCGTATTGTATTTCGAACTCAATTTTAAACTTCCGCTGTGCGTTTGAACTCTGTTGTTTGTATTTAAACCTTTTATGTAAAACCGGTGTTGTAAATTAATTTGAAGACTTCTGTGTGCTGGTATCACCTGTGCTCGTCTTCGTACGGGTCTAAGTGCAATTGTGATCCTAGAGTATAGTAGTTTAATCGGGATTTTACCCGACAGCCTATCAGGTTACACCGTTTTAAGTGCATAGTAACTTGATTAAGTATTAAGATGATGGTTAGTGCATTTAAGCCGGTTTAATTTGGACGATGCTGCTATAGCTGGCATCAGAGCTCTAAATTGCACTGGGGTGATTACCTTGCAACGATTTTGGGTTTTTCAAAAAAGTTGACGCTAGATGCGCTAAGGAATAGAATAGATAGTTCGTATGCCCTAAATATGTTACATAAGTTAGGTGGCAACTAAGTATCTATTTTATTCCAGCACTTCCAGCTTTTACTTTTTGTTAAACCTTATTTCGGTAACGACGCACCTACGCTGAGGTAAGCAAGGTGAGCATTCTTGGTAGTCCTTTAGAATAGCCCACGTGTTTCATACGTGCGCGGGTCCCGTATGATGAGCATACGAGGAGGTGATAAGGCTCAATTCAAACGAGCCTGTCGCTATCTGCCGCCTGATATGGAGTGCGGATTTCATGCCGTGTGATTGTGATCACGGCCATTTCGTAAGGCAATGTTACGAGATGTAAACCTGTCATGCGGTTGGCCATGACCGTGACCCTTGGGACACGTCTACCCTTGGATGTCCCGTAAGGCGAGTGTACGGGAAGTGAATACGTTGTTATGACGTATGCAGCGCTGCCCATTCAGCGTCGAACGTCTGGGTGCCATCTCTATAGTGGATGGTAATGTATGTGTGAATATGTGGGAAACTGCATATGCGTTACCCGTGTGGCGTAGGACACATGGGGGGCCGTTCGTGTGTGCTGGCACGAAGGGTCCAGAAATGGATATTTATATCTGTCTCTGTGTTCTTTTGCAGGAAACTAACCACGTTAAGCGTGTTATAAAATCCTTGATTGTAGGAACGACTAGTCTATATATAGGGAGAGAACGTAATTGTACCACCGATTGTTCTCGTATACCATATTTTGGTACTTGTTTGGGTGAGAAATGCTAGAACGTGGCATGCATCTTGCATCTTGCATACCCAAGTTGTTGATTGTCTTGTTACTTCGGTTGCGCTTCATAAAAACTTATTTTTGATCGCCATGTTTTTACTATTGCTCTTCTTGAAAAATTTATTCTGCGGGTACGTGAAAAATTTTGGAACTCCAGTGAGGAACTGTGCTTTGGTTATCTGCGAATCTAAAATCCTTTTTCGGAGATGTTCAGTGCTACCTACGCTAGAGCCACTCTGGTCGGAAATCGTGCAACCCGAGTTACCAATCTATGGTTTAAGTTGCGTAGACGCGGTTTCAACCGAAGTAAGCCATTTTATTTCCCTTGGTGAACCAGATCGCAAGGGAAATGATTCATGCCGTGTGTTCATATTATATATGCACATTCTTTATTTGCATGAATTAGTCCTGATAGCGAAATGGCTAACCAGGGGAATGATTATTTTGCAGATGGGTGATAATCATGACAATGATAATCACGAAGCACTGCCCCAACAACCTCCCTCTTTGGCTCAAGCTGTTGCGGCTCTTATCGCGGACCGCAATGAGCAGACGGAATTGATAAGGCAACTAGTGCAAGCCCAAGCCAATGTTGGCAGAGGTCGACACGCTCCCCCGCTAGCACCAGCAGAAACTGACTATGTCAGTTTTCTGGCCACCCAGCCACCTCTATTCCATAAGGCCAATGATTCCCTTGAGGCAGATGCTTGGATTCACACCATTGAGGATAAGTTCAGCATCCTCAATTGCGCAGAGATGGACAAAGCCGCCTTTGCGGCGCAACAGCTGAGAGGACCTGCAAAAATATGGTGGGTCAATCACAAGGCTCTACTTCCCGCTGGTACGCGTCTCACCTGGGATGAGTTTATGGCAGCTTTTAAAGCCCACCACATCCCTACCAGTTTGATGAGGAGGAAGATGGCAGAATTTCTAGCCCTGAAGCAAGGGAACAACACCGTGCTCCAGTATGCTCAGACCTTCAACCAGCTATCCCAGTATGGTGGTTTTCATATGGACACTAATGAGAAGAAACAGGATTGCTTCAGAAGGGGACTTAGCACAAAGCTCTAGGACAAACTGGCTCTCACTACTTGCAACAACTTTACCGAGCTAGTTAATAAGGCCATCACGCAGGAAGATGCCACACTGGCACACAAAGCTGATAAGAAGAGAAAAGCACTTGCTGGATCTTCCAGCAATGCACCCCAGAGGTACAAGCTGGTTCAGACAGGGAATCAGCAGGCTTCAAACCGTCCTCCACAGCAGGGCCGTTGGGTCGCTAGGCCACCCCAGCAACAGCAGCAGTGGGCACCCCGTTTCCCGACACAGCAGCAGAGGCCCCTAATGCTACAAGCTCCACGCCCCAACAACTACCCATGTTACAATTGTGGTAACCTGGGGCACTTTGCACGTGACTGCCGTCTGCCACCTCGGCAGAATAACTACAAGACTCCTGCGCTGAGTCAAGGTTCCAGCCAGAAGGATCAGAAAAAGAAGATTGTACCTGCCAAGACTGGTCGCGTTAACTACACCGCTCTAGAAGAAGGTCCGGAGGGCACCCAAGTGATGGCGGGTACGTTCTCCGTTGATCACTGCCCTGTTACTGTGTTATTTGATTCGGGAGCATCTCATAATTTTATCAGTGAAGCATGTGTGGCACGACTTCACTTGCAAGTAACATGCCTAGAGAGACCCTACATTATTCAAACACCTGGCACCCGGTTAAATGCTGGCCAAGTAGTTCGAAATGTTCCCCTTAGCTTGGGTGGGAAAAATTTTCCACTCACTCCCATTGTTCTTCCAAGTCAAGGGATAGATATCATACTTGGAATGAATTGGATGAAGAAGCATGGCGTTATCATCAATACCTCTTCTCGTATCCTTCAGTTCAACTCTTCCATGTATGGTTCTATGGATATTCATCTTTCCCAGCATGCAATTCCAGCCCCTGTCATATACCATCTTGAGGGGAAAATTCTAGAATTAATTCCAGTGGTTTGTGAATACCCCGATGTGTTTCCGGAGGATTTGCCAGGTATGCCTCCCGATCGGGATATTGAGTTTGTCATTGAGCTACAGCCTGGCACAGCACCCATATCTCGAAGGCCATATAGAATGACTCCGAATGAGTTAGCTGAATTAAAAATCCAGTTACAAGAGTTGCTGGATAAAGGTTTTATTCGACCGAGCACCTCACCTTGGGGTTGCCCGGCTCTGTTCGTAAAGAAGAAAGATCACGGGCTGAGGCTATGTGTGGATTATCGACCTCTGAATGCAGTCACCATCAAAAACAAATATCCACTTCCTCGTATAGATATTCTTTTTGATCAACTAGTCGGAGCTAAGGTAATCTCAAAAATAGATCTACGATCTGGTTATCATCAAATCAAAATCAGACCGGTGGATATACCAAAAACAGCTTTCTCTACTCGTTATGGTTTATATGAGTATTTGGTAATGTCTTTCGGATTAACCAATGCTCCCTCTTACTTCATGTACCTCATGAATTCGGTATTCATGCTAGAGTTAGACAAGTTCGTCGTGGTCTTCATTGATGACATCTTGATCTACTCCAAGAATGAGGAAGAACATGCCCAGCATCTTCACATAGTACTTCAGCGTCTGAGAGAGCACCAGCTTTATGCCAATCTCAGCAAGTGTGACTTCTGGCTGAAGGAAGTACCATTCCTCGGTTATGTCATATCTGCTGAGGGTATCTCTATGGATCCCAGTAAAGTACAAGATGTACTCGATTGGGAAGCCCCAACTTCAGTTCCTGAAATTCGCAGTTTCTTGGGCTTAGCTGGGTATTATCGCCGATTCATCCCAGAATTCTCCAGAATTGCGAAGCCGATGACTGAACTTCTTAAGAAGGGTGTCAAATTCTATTGGAGTGCCCAATGTGAGGAAGCTTTCCAGAAATTGAAAACACTTCTCACTTCAGCTCCAATCTTGGCCCAGCCAGACACTACAAAACCTTTTGATGTCTACTGTGATGCCTCAGGCACAGGACTTGGCTGTGTTCTGATGCAAGAAAACCGAGTGATTGCTTATGCATCTCGATCGCTCAAGCGTCACGAAGAAAACTATCCCACTCATGATCTTGAATTAGCAGCTGTGGTCCATGCTCTGAAGATCTGGCGACACTATCTTTTAGGTTCATTGTGCAACATCTATACTGATCACAAGAGTCTCAAATACCTTTTCACTCAAGCTGATTTGAACATGCGTCAAAGGAGATGGCTTGAGTTGATTAAAGATTATGAGCTCGAAGTGCATTATCATCCAGGCAAGGCAAATGTGGTTGCCGATGCGCTAAGTCGCAAAGCTCACTGTCATTGCATCTCAGCTATACCATTAAGCGAATCTCTTTGCTTTGAAATGGAAAAGCTGAATTTAAGTATTGTACCACATGGCACATTGGCTCATCTAGAGCTTACTCCTACTCTTCGCGATCTCATCATAGCGGCACAAAAGCAAGATAAAAGGGTAAAGGAAATTCGGAGAAGACTGTCAGAAGGAGACCCTAAAGTGAATTGCTTCCACCAGGATACTGAGAATGTATTATGGCTCAAGAACCGATTAGTGGTGCCTAAGAACTTTGAGCTCAGAAAACAGATCCTTGATGAAGCCCATACTTCACGACTATCAATTCATCCGGGTAGCAACAAGATGTACCAAGACCTCAAGCAACGATTTTGGTGGACTCGGATGAAAAGGGAAATAGCCAAGTACGTGTCAGAGTGTGATATCTGTCGAAGAGTTAAGGCTAGTCATCTCAGACCAGCTGGAACTCTCCAGCCCTTGAATATTCCAGAATGGAAATGGGAAGATATAAGTATGGATTTTATCGTCAGCTTACCTCAAACTCAAAAGGGTTACGACTCTATTTGGGTTGTAGTGGATAGACTGACCAAGTCGGCACATTTCCTCCCAGTTAAGACGACGTACTTGACCAAGCAATATGCGGAATTGTACATGGATCGCATACTATGTTTACATGGTGTGACAAAGACTATCATTTCCGATCGAGGAACTCAGTTCGTTGCTCGTTTTTGGGAGCAATTACATGCTTGCTTGGGAACACATCTTATTCGCAGCTCTGCATATCACCCTCAAACAGACGGCCAAACCAAGAGGATAAATCAAATTTTGGAAGATATGCTCCGTGCTTGCATCTTGACCTATCCACAGAAATGGGATCAATGCTTGCCGTTAGCTGAATTCTCTTATAACAATAGTTATCAAGAGAGCATCAAAATGGCACCATTCGAAGCACTGTATGGTTGTCGATGTCGTACACCTCTCAATTGGTCTGAAACCGGAGAAAGAACTATCTTTGGGCCTGACATGGTTCAAGAGGCCGAAGAACAAGTCCGTCTTATCCAAGCTAACTTAAAGATTGCATAGTCTCGACAGAAGAGCTATGCAGATAAAAGAAGAGATCCACTTGTCTTTAAGGTCGCTGACCACGTCTATCTGAAAGTCTCACCTTGGAAAGGCGTGCAAAGGTTTGGAATAAAAAGGAAGTTAGCTCCCCGTTACATCGGTCCATATCCAATTGTGGAACGATACGGTCCTGTGGCTTATCGGTTGGATCTTCCGGCAAATCTTTTTGCAGTTCATAACATCTTCCATGCATCATAACTCAGATTGTGCCTTAGAGTTCCGACGGAAGCTGTTGAAAGTGACTCGATTCAATTAGAGTCTGATCTCACATATCCTGAGCATCCTATCAACATTATTGATCGCAAGGATCGAGCTACTCGTCACACAACCAACCGATTCTACAAAGTACAATGGAGTAATCACTCCGAAGATGAAGCTACTTGGGAGAAGGAGGAATTCTTGAGATCCAAGTATCCGGAGTTTTTAAACGCTCATCCAGGTACTACATCTTCGAACCTTTTCCGCCTGTTTGAATTCTCTTGTGCGTGAATCTCGGGACGAGATTCTTTTAAGGGGGGAAGGCTGTAACACCCCTGTGTTAATCGTGCTCATTAACCACATGTTTAATCGCTAATCCTGGCTTAAGCGCGTCGTTAGCGTTAACCGAGTCCGCGCGTTAAACATCTGCTTAGCCGTTTTCGATCTCGTTTTTGTCATCTATCCGAGCTCCAAATCAACCTTCGCCCAAAACAAAAGTTGTAGATCTTCTTTTCCTCTACAACTTTTATTTTGGTCAAATTCCAAGTTTCTATATGAAAGTTTGAGTTTTGGCCGGTCAAACACGGGTCAAAAATCATTCAAATTGTGTATGCCATGCGTCGGCCGTCGGCGATCCTCGCCTGTCGCGCTCGCGCGCCGTCCTTATCCCCGCGGAGCCGTATCCTTTTTTCCCTTCTCCTTCCTCACGCGCGGGTCGATCCGAGCTCGAGCAGAACCATCGCCGGCCACCGTGCCGATCACCCTCGCCGCCCCCGCTCGATCCTTCGCACCCAGAGCCGCGCAACCTCGTCCTCCACCACCTCCGCCCCATTCCGTGCTTGTTTGAGCCGCACGCCGGCCGGAATCGAAGCCCAACCGCCGTCCGCCATCGCTGTCCACCCCAAGCCTCCGCCCCTCCCGTCGAGCTCTCCTCCCCGGCCTCCCTCCATTCGATTCGGTCGCGAGGGGAGCTTCCCCAAGCCCCCCTAGTCCTCCCCTAACCCTTCCCCCTCCCCTCCTAGCGCTGCCGCCGGCGGAACGCCGCCGCGGGCGCCATGGCCGCCGCTTGCCGCCGCTGCGCCCGCCGCGGGCTGCCTCCGCGCGGGTCCCAGACGCGCGGCCGCGTGCCCCCGCTCCGCCAGGCCCTCCTGACCGCGACGCGCCCCACCCCGCGCCGGTCTGCGCTGCCGCCGCTGAGAACGCCGCGCCGCCGCCCATGCCCAGCGCCGCCCCGCGCGCTTCCCGCCCCGCCGCGCGTGCGCCCTGGCCGCCCCCCCTCTCGCGCCCTGCTCGGCCGCGGGCCCCGCGCTGGCTCCGCGCGCGAGCCGCTGCGCTGCCCCGCTGGCCGGCCCATGGCCGCCGCGCGTGCGCAACCGCGCCGCCGGCCTGAGCGACCGGGCAAAACAGAGGAGCCGCCCGCCCCCTCTCTCTGTTCCACCGCCAAGTAGGGCCCACGGGTCTGGAGAGTTAGGGTAATTTTTTTTTATTTTTGTTATTCGGCTGAAAGTTTGATAATTGCAAGAAAAATATAGAAAAATCCTACAAATGCAAACCAAATTTTGTTGGGTTTCTTAGGTCAAGATCTTTAGAATAAAAATGCTTGTGCATGTGAAATATCAGTTTTGCCCCTGCTAAAAATCTGGTGTGTGTTTAAGCTAGTCTATTTTATATGGGTTGTTCTGTTTGTCTAAAAATCCAGAAAATTTTATGGTAGCTTACTTGATGCATGTGTAGTCCACTGAAAAAGTTTCAGGTGCATAGCCTGTGTACATTTTTGTGGATCTATTAGTGTTTTATTTCTTTTCTAGGGTTAAAATAAATACTTTCTGTCGTCAATAAATGTTGGAAAATTTATGTGGCATGCTTGTCAAAATCATGTTATTTTGGTAACTTCTTGTGGCTTGATCATATCTGCATGTCGAGTCCTTGTTTTTTTATTTGGCTCCTAGCTACACTTTTCTTTTATAAGTGTGGTTATTTGATTATTGTTTCATTCATGTGTTTTTGCAACAAAGCAAGCCCTGGTTATTTTTAATCCATGTTACCCTAGGGTTGTGTTAATCCTTCGAAGCAAGTTTGGTAACTGTTATTTTTGAAGGAAACACTTCAGGCTAAAAGGAATTAGCAACCGAAACCCCATCTCAGCACTACACTATTCCTTTGGACTGTAGTTCTCAAAGTGTTGTTTATCGGTTTTGTTTATAATTCTAGTTGCGCGTATTGCATTGCTTTGTATTTTTTCATGAGTCTCATGCATGGCATATTTTTCCTCGTGTAGCCACTGACACCGAAGTCGCCTACGAGCTGATTGCCGAGCCGATCCAGCAAGTGGGAGAACAGCAGGAGGACGCAGTCGAGCACGCACCCGAAGAAATTATTAACCCTGCTGACTTGCAAGGCAAGCCCCGGAGCATAACCCCTACTTTAAAGCTTATGTAATGGGTTATTTACATACTTGTGCATTAAGTTCTAGGAGTTGCTTGCAACCTTAAATGCATTATCTTTAGGATACCCCGGTCCTTTACTAGCATGATAGGTCGATAGCACTGCCATGCTTAAGTAGGATACGGTAGAAGACGGGTGATTTACTGTTACCCGCGAGATATAGGTTGATACTTCAGTAAGAAAGTAAGAATTAATACTATGAGAATGGAAATGGAGACCGGGCGGAGGTAAAGTTGGACATGATTGTTGATTAAGGAAAGTTGAGTCTCCGCCTGTGTCGATTGAGGACCGTTCCGTTGTTGGCCCTTTGACTGAGGATTGAACAGTACTAACCACATGCCGGAAGTAGGAGGTAGTCGAAACCGGTAAGCTAATTACCTTAATTGCGTCGGAATCTGGGTCTCGACCTGCGGCGCTGGGTAGGGTTGACGGATGGTGAAGTAGCCCACGGGTTCACCGGGTGTTCGCACGTGCGGTGCTCATCATCCGGGTGTTTGCGGGCTTGATTCAGACTTCGGGGTAATTATGGGCACAGTTGACGTGTGTGGCCTGACGGGGTTTTCACGTGTCGTGTGAGTTAGGTCCACCTTGCAAGGTTAAATCGGATCGATTCATCGTGACTCGCGGATATGAGAGCCTTGGTCAATGCGTCGCATCGTAGTAAGGATTGAAAGGACAGAAAGAGAAAAGTTGGACTTTTATTGATATTCTTGAAAAGATAATATGATTAACCATGTGTGTTCTAGAGAGTTAGGCAAACCTAGTTTCTAGCTATCAACACAATTGGAGCTAAAATATTGAAAGTAAGGATCCAGTTTTAGTAGCTTTTCAGCAAAATAACCCAGAGCCAAAGAGTTGTGCATGTCTAGATAATGGGCTAAGTATACCCATAGGCGGGTAAGCCTTGCTGAGTATTAGAATACTCAGGGTTTGGTTGTAACCCTTCTGAGTAGGTTGTATTCTGGAAGACTTCGAGGAAATCAGTGCGTCCTGGAGTGGTCAGCCTCTTCCTCCAGGTTGGACGTTCGAGTGGGTTCCGCCTTCTCCGTGAAGTGCAGGCAGGTGAGCCTCACATCAGTGGGCAAGATGTGAAGCTCGTCTTTTGTCATCGACGTTATCTACCGTACGGTATTTTGAAGCTTGTTTCAAACTGTTTGTATTTTTCCGCTGCGTTTAAACTCTGTATTCGAAATGTAACTCTGGCTTGTAAAACTTTATTGTAAATTAATTTTGAAGACTTTTGTTTAACTCTGGTTGTAAGTTAAGTTTGAAAACTTTTGTTGCTTGTAATCACCTGTGCTCGTCTTTTGGCGAGAGTTCCTGTGCAATCGATCCTGGTTATAGCAGGCAGTCTGGGTGTACTGGTGAAGTGCATTAGCGGAGGATTAAGTTAAATGGTTAGTTAGTGCACTTGATTAGTATTATTTGGACTGTTCTGTGATAGCTGGCATCAGAGCTAATTGCACTGGGGGGTGATTACTTGAGTGCTTAACTACAAAACTTTTGGGTTTTTCGAAAAGTTGATGCTAGATGCGCTAAGGAATAGGATAGATAGTTCGTATGCCCTAATTATGTGTTGCAAGTTAGGTGGCATCTAAGTATCTATTTTATTCCAGCACTTCCTGCAATTACTTCTCGTTAAACCTTACTTTTGTGCACAAGTAATATTTTGTAACGACGCACCTACGCTGAGGTAAGCAAGGTAAGCATTCTGGTAGTCCTTAGAATAACCCACGTGTTTCATACGTGCGCGGGTCCCGTATGATGAGCATACGAGGAGGTGATAAGACTCAATTCAAACAAACCTGTCGCTATCTGCCGCCTGATATGGAGTGCGGATTTCATACCGTGTGATTGTGATCACGGTCATTTCGTAAGGCAATGTTACGAGATGTAAACCTGTCATGCGGTTGGCCATGACCGTGACCCTTGGGACACGTCTACCCTTGGATGTCCTGAAGCGAGTGTACGGGAAGTGAATACGTCGTTATGACGTATGCAGCGCTGCCCATTCAGCGTCGAACGTTTGGGTGCCGTCTCTATAGTGGACGGTAATGTATGGGTGAATATGTGGGAAACTACATATGCGTTACCCGTGTGGCGTAGGACACATGGGGGCCGTTCGTGTGTGCTGGCACGAAGGGTTCAGAAATGGATATTTATATCTCTCTCTTGTTGTTTTGGTTTGTCTGCAGGAACACTAACTCCGTTAAGCGCGCTATGAAATCCTTGATCGTAGGAACGACTAGTATATATAGGGAGAGTACGTATTTGTGCCACTAGTCGTATTCGTATACCATATTTGGTACTTGCTTGGGTGAGAAACGATAGAACATGCATGCATCTTGGCATAATCTTGAGTTTGATTGATTGTCATGCTTGTCGCGTCGTTTGCTAAAATGTGATGCTTTTACCTAAAGGTCCACCTAGATTTTGTGTTGTTAGTAGTGAGACCTGTACAATATGCTAGTCTGACCCTGGTTGAGAAGATCTTTCTCAGCGGCTTTGGATCATGTGAGAACCTTTCCGGTAGATCTTAGCTTGTCATTCAAGTCAACCTCTTGATTCATGTCTTGGACCAATTCCAACAAGCCACTGTTACTTTTTGTGGCAAAGCCTTGAGTTTGCCAACAAAGTCCTTCAATCCATCGTTCAATGATCGGCCTATCATTGATTTTGTAATCTATATTGTTGGCTATTTTGATTCTAACACCGGAACTTTGTACATTCCATTCTTGCTCAGTAGTTTGGGTAAATTAAAAAGGTTCATGACAAAATAATTTTTTGAATATAGTCATTGCAACAATCATGCATCACCTCATTGGTCAGTGCATTGTGTTGCATCATGATCGGGAATGCGTAGGCTGACTAACGGGTATGCGTCCGAGTAGACTTCGGGTATCTTCAGTTTCGTTAATTTATCTTGCTGTCGGCACTGTTGGGTTGCTACTATCGATTTCTCTTGCAGTTGTGTTTAGTTACATAACCCTGATGCCGCGACGGAACCTAGGGTCTCATGTGTGCTGCAGCCACATGATTGAGCCACTAGGAGCGCGCTGGTGCCAAGGTATATGTGACATAATGTAACACCCGGTTTATAAAAGAACATAAACCGAGCAATCATATACGTGCCAGGATCAAGTCACACGTATATACAACAGAATGAACAATATATCATAGCACATATCACGTAAAAAGATATAATAAAGCGAATACGAATGTTATTTATTACATTAATGACAAAATGTCTGATACAGCGGAAGCGAAGTACAAAATACGATAAAAGCTCTCCGAAGCTGAAGCAGGGCGCCACAGGGACGTCGACTGGGAGACGAACGCCTAGAAGTCCTCGTAGTCCTGGTAGCGCTGGACGAACTCCCTCGTGTCGGCAGGAACTGAGCAGCAGTAGCGTATCCAAGAGGAAAAAGTAGAGAAGAGGCAAGAGTGAGTACACAACTTGTACTCAACAAGTATAACACAAACTATGAGGCTCTAGGCTGGCTGACTCAACTGCATTAGCTTTTAAGTGTTGGCAAAATTTTATTAAAGCTATTTACTACGAGTTGGTGAATTACCATTAACCTAGTTACATAGTAATTAATCAAGTTTAATCATGTATCTACTGAAAAACCAAACCAAAACCAAGCCACCAAGGTAACCCCGAGAAGCACCTCCCTCGTCGGAAAGAGATAACTCCACTAATCAAAAGGAGGATCTGGGCCGCTCATAACCGTGAGCACGGCTAGTATACCAGTTTTACACTCTGCAGAGGTTGCACATCTTTACCCACAAGTCGTGAACTACGCCAGTTGTTCATCACACTTCCTTAGGTGAGATGACCAGCGACTCACTACGAGGCCTTTACAAAGAATCTCGTTGGTAGGGAGTAACCGCGAGGGTGGATCAGCGACTATGGAGCAGGTCTAGTGGGCGTCAAGACACGAAGCATAGACGAGGCCACTCAGCACGAGGGCCATAGAAGCTTACCGCCCCTGCCCCGCAGGTAAGTTACTCCAAACCAAAAAGATCTAATTATTACGCCAAGTCTATCCCATTCTAGCCTTGTGGTAGCGCTGTTGTCCCAGGTTGTCGCTCTATGAACCGGTCCTTATGGAGAGTGGCCAACCAAGCACTAAGCACCGTGCTGGCCCCCTAAACCATGTTTCTACAAAAACAATATTTTAACGAGACGTGAGCCACTCAAGCACGAAGCACAGAGGGCCACTCTCAGAATTAAGTTCAAGTAAACCATTAATCAAATTAATTAAAAAGGACCAGAGTATGTTATAGCGCAGCAGCCTAGCACAACTAACCAAAATGCAACCCAAAGGTATATATAAAGGATATAAAGTGGCTAGGAAAGTCCTTATAGGCATACAGTATTAAAATGCAGTATGAAATTGTAATTAAAGGTGATAGGTTGTTCATGTTACACTTGCCTTCCTCGTACTGCTCCTGCTGCTGCTCAAAGTGCTCGGAAGACGGCTGCTCCTGGTACTGGTACTGGGGCTCCTCGGAAGGATCAACGTCTACTCACGAACACATGGCCGAAACAACGCACAACACTAAGCATACAAGCAAACACTAGCAAAAACTAAGAAACAGTACATCAATATATAAAAACAGCGCACTAAACTACTCTAATACTGTTCTACGCGTTACAACGATCGCGTGGATATAAAGAACGCTAAAAACGGAGCTAAAACGCATAAACTAGGCCTAAAACAAGGTTCAGGGGCTTATTTGTAAGAAAAACAGGGTTCCAGGGGCTTTTCTGCTAAAACCGAGGGCCTAGACGTAATTAAACATTAGATTCAGGGGCTAACTCGCAAAAACACCAAGGCTGGACGGCGGGTTCAATTTCCAGGAAGCTCAGGGGGTTAAGTGTTAAAACCTGGACCTAAACCTAATTATTTTTCAACGCGCTAGGACTGCGGGTTTATTTAGGACAAACTCAGGGGCTCTTATGCAAAGTTAACAGGCCGAACCGTTATTCACGAGTATGGGCCGTAGGATCGAGATCCAGCGCTTCAGATCTAATGGGGAGTCGATCTAATCTGGCGCCTCCTTTCTTGATCGGACGACCCCGGGGTCGGGATGGTGAGGGAGCGGCGGCGCTGCCTGC
Source organism: Panicum virgatum (assembly GCF_016808335.1). NCBI lineage: Eukaryota > Viridiplantae > Streptophyta > Magnoliopsida > Poales > Poaceae > Panicum > Panicum virgatum. The sequence goes on from NC_053136.1 coordinate 36,308,596, forward strand.
CGGAGCACAGCTCCACGGCGGCGCTCGGCCGGAGTAGGCTGCCTGGGGGCTACAGCGGCTCATTTGGCCTGCAGCTGGGCCGTGAAGCTCTAGCGAGACACGCGTAATCCACTGGAGTGGATAGTGGGTGCTGCGAGGGGGGGCGGGGCAAGGTGCGCGGCGGTGGGTGGCGGCGCATCGCCGTCATGCTATGCCAGGGCACCTAGAGTGAGCCAAGTGCTAGAAAAACTAGGGAATCAGGGGCGGGAAGGCCTGGGGATGTTTACCGAGGGTGCGGCGAGTTTGGGGTCGCAACGCAGACACGTCGACGACAAGGACCGGCGGCTTCGCTGGGCGGAGCTCGACGGCGGGGTCACTAGACTGCAGCTCCGGTCGTCCTGGTCCGCGGGTCGATGTGCGAGAAAGCTGTGAAGCCAGAGAAGGGGTCAGGTGGGCCTGAGATGCGCCGGCGGCGAGCAATTACGGTGAGGAGCAAGCTCACCGTGGCGGCGCTCCGGTGGGAATCCCGGCCGTTGCAGGTGCTGGGGTCGTGCGGGGAGGCCTCGGGGTCGCTCCTGGCCTCGAGGCGAGGCCTCTGCGATGCTCCGGTGGGGCTGGGGGGCAGCAGGGCAACGCGGCAGTGGTGGCGCAGGGAGCTCTGCTCTGCTCTGTGCGTGGAGGGCTGCGGCGGCTAGGGTTGTGGGCGGCGCTAGCGCATGGGATGGGCGGCAGGGGATCCGCGGGGCGGTTTAAAGGGGGGGCCCGAGATCCAGGCGCGCGGGATGGTAGGGAACCGCCGGAGATCACGGCCGTGATCTCGGCGTGGCCGGTGAGCACGCGGAGGGAGCGGGGAAGAAAGGTCTACAGGTGGCCCAGGGCTGTCAGCCGGGGCGCGGGTGGGCGAGCGCGCTGCAGGCATGGACGCGTGCGTGCTGAGTGGCTGGCTTGCGGGCCCGGAGGAGTTGCGTTGCTGGCTGGGCCGGTGCCAAGGCCAGACGCGGGAGGGGGCTCTGGGCCAGCTGAGTGCGGGCCGCGCGGGGAAAAAAAAGGTTGGGCTGGATTGGTGGGTTGGGTTTGGCTTTGGGTTGGGCTGGGTTCTTTTCTAGTTTCTTTCCTTTTCTATTTCCTATTCTAACTCAAACCAAACTAGATGAATTCAAATTAAATTTTGAATTCCACAACCTAAAGCACACAAGCAAAAAAATAAAAACATCCAGCATGAATGCAACATTAAAAGTAGATCTATGATAGATTTTAATTACTTGTGAAACAAAAGCTAGATTAAATGCAAGACTAACACAATAAACCTTAGAAAATTAAATAAAGCCAATTAAATTTATTGATAAATGCTGAAATTTAAATCAGGGTGTTACAGACCCTACCCCCTTAAAGAAATCTCGTCCCCGAGATTTAGCTGGGCTGGCTAGCAAAGAGATCTGGATATGTCTTCTTTAGCTCATCTTCTCGCTCCCATGTTGCCTCAGCTTCACTGTGATGACTCCACTGAACTCTGCACATCTTGATGCGCTTGTTCCGAGTAACCCTCTCTGATGTCTCCAGAATCTTCACCGGATGCTCAGTATAAGTCAGGTCTTCCTGCACATCTACTCCATCCAGTGGTGCCTGCTCCTCGGGTACTCGCAAACATCTCTTCAGCTGAGATATATGGAAGACATCATGAACTCCTGAGAGGCTGAGAGGTAACTCCAGGCGATAAGCAACTTCGCCTTTCCGCTCTAGCACCTTGAATGGCCCCACATAACGGGGTGCTAACTTTCCCTTGACATTAAATCTGCGGATTCCTCTCATCGGAGACACCTTCAGATACACATAATCACCGACACTGAAAGTCAGGTCTCTCCGTTTGCCATCAGCATAGCTCTTCTGCCTGCTCTGTGCAATCCTCAGATTTTCTCGCATAGCCTGGACCATCTGCTCTGCATCATCTATGATCTCAGGGCCGAAGAGCTGCTTTTCACCAATCTGATCCCAATAGAGAGGAGTCCTGCACTTTCTGCCATACAAAGCCTCGAATGGGGACTTCTTCAGACTGGCCTGATAGCTGTTGTTATATGAGAACTCAGCATATGACAGGCACTTATCCCAACTAGTACCGTACTGAATGGCACAAGCTCTCAGCATATCCTCCAACACTTGGTTGGTTCTCTCTGTCTGCCCATCTGTCTGGGGGTGATAAGCCGTACTGAAACGCAGCTTCGTATCCAAAGAATCATGAAGCTGCTCCCAGAACCGAGAAGTGAACTGAGACCCTCTGTCAGATATGATCTTCTTGGGCACACCATGTAAGCAGACAATCCGAGAGATGTATAACTCTGCAAGTCTAGCACCGGAGTAAGTAGTGTTCACTGGAATGAAGTGAGCAACCTTCGTCAGACGATCCACTACTACCCAAATGGAGTTGTACCCTTTCTGAGTACGAGGCAATCCAACAATGAAGTCCATAGTGATTTCCTCCCATTTCCACTCTGGAATCTTCAAAGGCTGTAACAGACCTGCTGGCCTCTGAGGCTCAGCCTTGACACGCTGACAGGTGTCACAAATAGCCACGTACTCTGCCACTGAACGCTTCATCACATACCACCAGAAACGTTCCTTCAGATCATAATACATCTTCGTGCTGCCCGGATGAATAGAATAAGCTGTATCATGGGCCTCACTCAGAATCAACTTCCGGAGATCCTTCACATCTGGCACACAGATCCGGTTCTTGTACCACAAGGTACCATGATCATCCTCTCTGAAATGTGGGGCCTTGCCCTTCTTGAGCAACTCACGAATATCCTGCAGCTTCTCATCATCTTTCTGATGCTGCCTGATCTCTGCATCTAGAGTCGGTACTGCCTCAAAAGCTGCACTAGAGGTATGATGCAAGAAGCCCAGACTCAACTGCTCGAACTCCTCGCATAACTCTGGAGGCATCTGGAAAGCCACGGCCATGTTGACATAACTTCTTCTGCTCAGAGCATCTGCTACAACATTGGCCTTGCCCGGATGATAGTGAATCTCCAGGTCATAGTCCTTGACTAACTCTAGCCATCTTCTCTGCCGCATGTTCAGCTCATTCTGCGTGAAAATGTACTTGAGGCTCTTGTGATCAGTGTAGATATCACACCGCTACCCATACAAGTAATGCCTCCAAATCTTCAGAGCATGCACAACTGCGGCTAACTCAAGATCATGAGTAGGATAGTTCAGCTCATGCCGACGTAACTGCCGTCAAGCATAAGCTATCACTCTGCCCTCCTGCATCAGAACACACCCAAGACCATCCTTCGAAGCATCACAATACACCGTGAACCTCTTCGTCTGGTCTGGTAGAGTCAGGACTGGCGCCGTTGTCAACCTCTTCTTCAGCTCATCAAAGGCCCTCTGACGCTTATCAGTCCATACAAAAGCCACATTCTTCTCCAGCAAAGAAGTCAAAGGCTTCGCGATCTTGGAGAAATTCTCAATGAACCTCCGATAATATCCAGCTAAGCCCAAGAAAGACCTGACTTCCTTTACTGTCTGCGGTGTCTCCCACTCGAGCACATCCTTCACCTTACTCGGATCAACAGCAATGCCTCCCTGAGAGATAACATGACCGAGGAATGGAACCTCGTCAATCCAGAACTCGCACTTGCTGAACTTGGCATACAACTGATGCTCTCTCAATCTCTGCAATACGAGTCTCAGATGCTCCTCATGCTCTTCTTCTGTCTTGGAGAAGATCAGAATATCATCAATGAAAATCACCACGAAGACATCCAGATAGTCCATGAAAACCATGTTCATCAGATGCATGAAGAAAGCCGGGGCATTAGTCAAGCCGAAGGACATGACCGTATACTCATATAGCCCGTACTTGCAGGTGAATGCCGTCTTCGGAATATCCCCAGGACGGATCCTCAGCTGAAAATAACCCGAACGAAGATCAATCTTCGAGAATATACGAGCACCTCGAAGCAGATCGAAGAGATCCTCAATACGGGGCAGTGGATGCTTGTTCTTGATAGTGATTGCATTCAGCTCCCGATAATCCACACACATCCTCTTCGAGCCATCCTTCTTATCTACCAGCAATAATGGAAAAGCCCAAGGAGAGAAGCTGCGACGGATATAGCCCTTGGCTAGCAACTCATCAATAGTCTTCTTTACTTCTTCATGCTCTATAGGTGCCATACGGTAGGGCCGCTTTGCAATAAGAGTTGTGCCAGGCAAGAGATCAATACAAAACTCAATGGCGCGTTCAGGCGGCATACCTGGCAGATCATCCGGAAAGACATCCGGGAATTCAGACACCACGCGAATACCGTCCGTGGGTCTAGCCTCGATCTGATGTAGAAATCCAGAAGGCTCTGAAGCACTGACTGTCACCTCTTGGCCATCAGATGCCGATAAGTGAACTGTCCGCTGAGCACAATCAATACGGACTCCCCATCTGGTAAGGGTCTCCATGCCCAGAATCACATCTATCCCCGAGGAGTCAATAACTATCAAGCCAGTGCGGAACTCTACCCCCTTTATGACAATACTAACTCTGGAGCATATAGAACATGTACGAATCTGACCCCCAGGTGAGGTAACTACCATAGCTGTCCTCATACAAGAAACCGGTATACCATGCTACTCGGCAAATGACTTGGAAATGAAAGAATGAGTAGCACTGGTATCGAAAAGCACTGTAGCGGGGTGAGAGTTGACCATGAACGTACCAATAACCACGTTAGGAGCCTCGGCCGCTGACTCGGCCATCACGTGGTTCACCCTGCCCTGTGCTGGCGCCCTGGGCTGAGCTGGGCGCCCCTGCTGTCCCGCCTGCGCCTTCCGGGGGCAGGTGTTGGCGTAGTGCCCCGGCTGGCCGCAGTGATAGCAGACGCGTGCAAGTGTCGAAGCCTGCTGTCCGGTAGGAGCTGCCGGACGTGGAGCTTGAGGTGCTGGCGGAGCTGGTGGAGCACGAGCCGGAGGTGCCGGTAACCTCGGGCCCTGACCTGCCTGCTGCTGTCGAGGCGGGTACTGCTGCGACCTCGGCTGGTACGGCTGGGAAGGCCGGTACTGCTGCTGGTACTGCTGGGGCGGCTGGAGGCGAGGACGAGTGTTGCTGCCGGAAGCAACGGGGACAATCTTCCTCTTCTTGTCCTCCATCTCCAGGTGCTTACGCTCAGTGTTGAGCGCGCTGTCAACCAGATGGTTGAAGTCGTCGAAGCGGAGGTTGAGCAGCGCGTACTGGAGGTAGTCCTCAAGACCCTCCATGACGTGCTCCTGCTTCTTGCGGTCATCCGCAACATCGGCAGGGGCGTAGCGAGCCAGCTGAAGAAAGCGATCACGATACTCCGTGACCGACTTAGTCCCCTGAAGTGACAAAGACAGATAGATATCGAAAGATTAACTCAAGATTCAAGGGGCATTAGCTCAAAAGAAACCGCTGAATGATTATATTTAAGGTTACCTGCTTCAGTGCAAGGAACTCCTTCTGTTTCATCTTCATAACGCCCGCGGGGACGTTGTGGCTGCGGAAACGCTCCCTGAACTGGAGCCAAGTGAGAGCCTCGCGGTCGTGAACTGGGTGGGACTCCCACCAGTCCAAAGCTTCCCCTCGCAGCTGTCCTGCTGCGTACAGAACTCTCTCCCGATCATCGCACTGGGCGATGTCCAGCTGACGCTCCACTGCACGGAGCCAGTCGTCAGCCTGAAGAGGGTCGGACGTGTGAGAAAACGTCGGCGGGTGACCCCTCAGGAACTCAGCACGCCTGTCGCGAGGCTGCGGCGGTGGAGGAGGCGGAGGCTGAGTGTGAGCATGCTGAAGAGCCTGAACCGTGTTGTTCAGGGTAGCCATCATCTGCATCTGGAGCTGGAAGTACTGCTCCGGAGTCAAAGGCGGCGGCATCGGTATCCCGGTACCCTGGTTGTTCTGACCCTGCTGCTGGCCAGAACCGGAACCGGTGCTCCTGGTGTTCACCATCTGATTTTGGACAAAATATTTCACGAGTAAGGAATTTGCAGAAATAATTCAGATGGATATGATAACTCTTTGCGGAAAAAGACTCAGACATGATAAAGTAGACAGGATAGAGTGGACTGTTTTACCCGCAACGTTCTAACTCATTTTATTAATTAGTTAACTTTAACATCATAGTGATTTTCTTTAAACAAATTTAAACTACTAAGCTATACAATCATTCAAAAATCCAAATCAAGCATGTAGCATAATAACAAGCAGACAATTTTCACAACTTAGCCGAGTTTAACATACGACTCGACTAACACAACGCGTCGCAGAACGTGCTATCGTATTATTATAAAAGGGTCACCTAGCTAATACTCATGGTGGTCAGATGACTGATTCAGGCCAAATCTACGAAAACTATTCTTCAGAGAGAGAAATCAAGGCAAGAAGGGTAAAAGTCAAGGAAGTCAAGGGGTATAATAGTAAAATAGTTTCAGCAGGCAAGGATTGGTGAGAAGAAGTCCTAAAACTCGACCAATTCTATCTAGGCTTCGTCCTACAGTCGAACCTGGCTCTGATACCACTCTGTAACACCCGGTTTATAAAAGAACATAAACCGAGCAATCATATACGTGCCAGGATCAAGTCACACGTATATACAACAGAATGAACAATATATCATAGCACATATCACGTAAAAAGATATAATAAAGCGAATACGAATGTTATTTATTACATTAATGACAAAATGTCTGATACAGCGGAAGCGAAGTACAAAATACGATAAAAGCTCTCCGAAGCTGAAGCAGGGCGCCACAGGGACGTCGACTGGGAGACGAACGCCTAGAAGTCCTCGTAGTCCTGGTAGCGCTGGACGAACTCCCTCGTGTCGGCAGGAACTGAGCAGCAGTAGCGTATCCAAGAGGAAAAAGTAGAGAAGAGGCAAGAGTGAGTACACAACTTGTACTCAACAAGTATAACACAAACTATGAGGCTCTAGGCTGGCTGACTCAACTGCATTAGCTTTTAAGTGTTGGCAAAATTTTATTAAAGCTATTTACTACGAGTTGATGAATTACCATTAACCCGGTTACATAGTAATTAATCAAGTTTAATCATGTATCTACTGAAAAACCAAACCAAAACCAAGCCACCAAGGTAACCCCGAGAAGCACCTCCCTCGTCGGAAAGAGATAACTCCACTAATCAAAAGGAGGATCTGGGCCGCTCATAACCGTGAGCACGGCTAGTATACCAGTTTTACACTCTGCAGAGGTTGCACATCTTTACCCACAAGTCGTGAGCTACGCCAGTTGTTCATCACACTTCCTTAGGTGAGATGACCAGCGACTCACTACGAGGCCTTTACAAAGAATCTCGTTGGTAGGGAGTAACTGCGAGGGTGGATCAGCGACTATGGAGCAGGTCTAGTGGGCGTCAAGACACGAAGCATAGACGAGGCCACTCAGCACGAGGGCCATAGAAGCTTACCGCCCCTGCCCCGCAGGTAAGTTACTCCAAACCAAAAAGATCTAATTATTACGCCAAGTCTATCCCATTCTAGCCTTGTGGTAGCGCTGTTGTCCCAGGTTGTCGCTCTATGAACCGGTCCTTATGGAGAGTGGCCAACCAAGCACTAAGCACCGTGCTGGCCCCCTAAACCATGTTTCTACAAAAACAATATTTTAACGAGACGTGAGCCACTCAAGCACGAAGCACAGAGGGCCACTCTCAGAATTAAGTTCAAGTAAACCATTAATCAAATTAATTAAAAAGGACCAGAGTATGTTATAGCGCAGCAGCCTAGCACAACTAACCAAAATGCAACCCAAAGGTATATATAAAGGATATAAAGTGGCTAGGAAAGTCCTTATAGGCATACAGTATTAAAATGCAGTATGAAATTGTAATTAAAGGTGATAGGTTGTTCATGTTACACTTGCCTTCCTCGTACTGCTCCTGCTGCTGCTCAAAGTGCTCGGAAGACGGCTGCTCCTGGTACTGGTACTGGGGCTCCTCGGAAGGATCAACGTCTACTCACGAACACATGGCCGAAACAACGCACAACACTAAGCATACAAGCAAACACTAGCAAAAACTAAGAAACAGTACATCAATATATAAAAACAGCGCACTAAACTACTCTAATACTGTTCTACGCGTTACAACGATCGCGTGGATATAAAGAACGCTAAAAACGGAGCTAAAACGCATAAACTAGGCCTAAAACAAGGTTCAGGGGCTTATTTGTAAGAAAAACAGGGTTCCAGGGGCTTTTCTGCTAAAACCGAGGGCCTAGACGTAATTAAACATTAGATTCAGGGGCTAACTCGCAAAAACACCAAGGCTGGACGGCGGGTTCAATTTCCAGGAAGCTCAGGGGGTTAAATGTTAAAACCTGGACCTAAACCTAATTATTTTTCAACGCGCTAGGACTGCGGGTTTATTTAGGACAAACTCAGGGGCTCTTATGCAAAGTTAACAGGCCGAACCGTTATTCACGAGTATGGGCCGTAGGATCGAGATCCAGCGCTTCAGATCTAATGGGGAGTCGATCTAATCTGGCGCGTCCCTTCTTGATCGGACGGCCCCGGGGTCGGGATGGTGAGGGAGCGGCGGCGCTGCCTGCCGGAGCACAGCTCCACGGCGGCGCTCGGCCGGAGTAGGCTGCCTGGGGGCTACAGCGGCTCATTTGGCCTGCAGCTGGGCCGTGAAGCTCTAGCGAGACACGCGTAATCCACTGGAGTGGATAGTGGGTGCTGCGAGGGGGGGCGGGGCAAGGTGCGCGGCGATGGGTGGCGGCGCATCGCCGTCATGCTATGCCAGGGCACCTAGAGTGAGCCAAGTGCTAGAAAAACTAGGGAGTCAGGGGCGGGAAGGCCTGGGGATGTTTACCGAGGGTGCGGCGAGTTCGGGGTCGCAACGCAGACACGTCAACGACGAGGACCGGCGGCTTCGCTGAGCGGAGCTCGACGGCGGGGTCACTAGACTGCAGCTCCGGTCGTCCTGGTCCGCGGGTCGATGTGCGAGAAAGCTGTGAAGCCAGAGAAGGGGTCAGGTGGGCCTGAGATGCGCCGGCGGCGAGCAATTACGGTGAGGAGCAAGCTCACCGTGGCGGCGCTCCGGTGGGAATCCCGGCCGTTGCAGGTGCTGGGGTCGTGCGGGGAGGCCTCGGGGTCGCTCCTGGCCTCGAGGCGAGGCCTCTGCGATGCTCCGGTGGGGCTGGGGGGCAGCAGGGCAACGCGGCAGTGGTGGCGTAGGGAGCTCTGCTCTGCTCTGTGCGTGGAGGGCTGCGGCAGCTAGGGTTGTGGGCGGCGCTAGCGCATGGGATGGGCGGCAGGGGATCCGCGGGGCGGTTTAAAGGGAGGGCCTGAGATCTGGGCGCGCGGGATGGTAGGGAACCACCGGAGATCACGGCCGTGATCTCGGCGTGGCCAGTGAGCACGCGGAGGGAGCGGGGAAGAAAGGTCTGCAGGTGGCCCAGGGCTGTCAGTCGGGGCGCGGGTGGGCGAGCGCGCTGCAGGCGTGGACGCGTGCGTGCTGAGCGGCTGGCTTGCGGGCCCGGAGGAGTTGCGTTGCTGGCTGGGCCGGTGCCAAGGCCAGACGCGGGAGGGGGCTCTGGGCCAGCTGAGTGCGGGCCGCGCGGGGAAAAAAAAAGGTTGGGCTGGATTGGTGGGTTGGGTTTGGCTTTGGGTTGGGCTGGGTTCTTTTCTAGTTTCTTTCCTTTTCTATTTCCTATTCTAACTCAAACCAAACTAGATGAATTCAAATTAAATTTTGAATTCCACAACCTAAAGCACACAAGCAAAAAAATAAAAACATCCAGCATGAATGCAACATTAAAAGTAGATCTATGATAGATTTTAATTACTTGTGAAACAAAAACTAGATTAAATGCAAGACTAACACAATAAACCTTAGAAAATTAAATAAAGCCAATTAAATTTATTGATAAATGCTGAAATTTAAATCAGGGTGTTACACATAACTCCCTGCAATCCCCTTTTATGCAACCTTACTAGTGTCCTAACTTCTAATCCCTCTCAAGGGTATAGGGTTAACGAGAGGTTAGTCTCGCGCAAGAGAACGGTCCTAAGACGCGTGTTGTATTGTGTACATCGCAAACTCATGCGTGTATGCATCATATTTTATGCACCTTCTATATGCATAAAACATGGGCATCATCATCTTTGCACCATGGTGTATGCATCATTGGGCCAGCATCATAACTAATGCATCAATTCATATGCACCATTCCATTGTGCATGGAACATTTTATCATCGTGTTGCACCAGCATTGCAATCATGCATTCCAGGAGTGCATCATTATCCGAGCCATCAAGCATTTGCACTATGGGTGAAACATTTTATCTTTATTCCTTGGTATGGTGGCATTGTACTGGCATAAAGAAGCATGTTTCGTGTAGTTCATCAGATAATATAATCCTGAGCAAGGATATTCCGAAAACACCGCTTAAACCATCCTTCTGTTTTACCCTCACTTGTTAATCATGAGCCTTGTGATGAATCTCAATGACATTGCTCTCCTCGTGTTGCAATCTCTGCGCTGCGAGGGCTTGATTACCTTGTCTCAGCATTATTCCTTGCTTTGTTTGACCTTTTCTTCTTGAACAGAAAATCTTACATCACTCAATTATCTATTCTACTCGAAGAGTCTCGCAAGAATTTAGTCCGGATGTTTCTAAAATTATCGTCGTCATCAGGAGGCGTCCCTGACTGCATGTAAAGAATGAACTTGTGTAATGCTAATCTCCTTTTCTCCTTTAGCGTCAAAATCGTTCTGTTGTAAATCACGTCATTGCTTTATCAGGTAAGTCTCTGGAAGGTACATCAGTTTTGTTCCAGGTGTCTGCTGGTTTCGTTTATAGCTCCCGTAGGTTCCTGAATGGTTAGCGGACTTGATCTCATGTTACTGTCCAACCGGACCGAATCCCCTGTTGATTGGTAATAAGGTAATCTCATCGGTGCACGGAAGCTGTATGTGAAGCTTAAGCAAGAATCTTATTTCCTGCAGTCTGTGGCAGCTAATCCCTGTTGCTTTCATGTTATGCCCGTTTTTGGATCACCTCCTTGCTATCCCTCCGTCTTGTAATGCTTATGCATGCACGAGCTATATGTGCTACAAGAGATTCTCGTTGGAAGTATGCCTGATGGCGCCGCAATGAAACCAAGAACCTACTCTGAGCAATCAACACATGCTTGTACTGCTCGACACACACTGGTATGGAGATTGCTAATTATGATCCCTTATACCACTATGTCGGTGTGATATCTCCTCATGGGCATTCCCCGCATCTATCGTTCGCCGTTTTGCCTAGAAATCTCTATACCGGACCTAAATCTAGTGAGTCTTTCTTCTGAAGTTACCAAGGGGATTGATCTTTCAATGAACTGCTAATGTACGAAAATGCTAGAAGACTACAAGATGTGGTAGACAATGGACCTTGGTTAATTTACCGAGATGATCAACTAGCTGGAGCTAAGGTATTCTCAAAAATAGATCTACGATCTGGTTATTATCAAATCAAAATCGGACCGGTGGATATACCAAAAACAGCATTCTCCACTCGTTATGGTCTTTATGAGTATTTGGTCATGTCCTTGGATTAACCAATGCTCCGGCCAACTTCATGTATCTCATGAATTCGGTGTTCATGCCAGAGCTGGATAAATTCGTCGTGGTATTCATTGATGATATCTTAATCTAATCCAAGACAGAAGAAGAACATGCTCAGCATCTTCATATAGTACTCCAGCGTCTTAGGGAACATCAGTTATATGCTAAACTCAGCAAGTGCGAATTTTGGCTAGAGGAAGTTCCTTTCACCTTAGTAGGAAATTCTGGTTTTGGACTGCATGTGTAATCTTGAGTTCCCTAAACGACCTTGCTTAGTTTGGGCTAGAAACTCGTGTATGCAATGTTGTGTATAGCTATTTATGTGTGTGAGGTTTGTGTGGGTCCTCCCGAAATAGAAGTTGTCCTACTGCTAAAGATGTCTCCAACTTTATTCTGTTTCTCAGGTGAATAATGGAGTATGCAGCGGGAAGTAGTAGGAAGGACCTTGGTCTGGGGCACATCAACTTTCTACCCTCCGACGTCGTGATAACTGAAGCACCAATGAGGCAATTTGAGCCTTGCCACTGTTGCCAGATGTACGACCGCCCTTGTCTACGAAGCAGCTCTAAAGAAAAGAAAAGTGAGCACAGCGAAGGACTTGAAGAATATACTAACCCCAGACCGGAAATAAATTGGAAGCAAGAAAAGACGCAGAATGTTTATTCGGACTCCTTAATGCCACCATTGCGACTTCCGATGGGACTTAAAGATCACCAGATAAATTGTCGGACTCCCAAGCTTGGCGCAGGCAGCATAGACTTGAGTGGATGGGAAATTACATGCACAGAATTCTCTCCACGTGGTAGAAGGCAAGTTAGGAGTACTACTGATGTCGACCCAAGAGCAAGAACTCGTTCACCGGTTCGGAGTTCAATGAGACCAAAGAAGAAATGTCATTGCACCGGGTGTCAACCTTGTTTCAAGTGTGGCGAATACGGCCATTTTATCCGGGACTGCCGTTCATCCACTTGGAAAGATCCACTGAATTCGGTTAGCACCTCTAATAATCCGAACTGGGCAAAGATACTATCCAATGTTCGTATGTCGGGAGGCGACTCAAGCAATCTACTTCGGATATTAGCTGCACAGTATGAACCATCGACACAAGGTCAGAGGTCAAATAAGCAATGCGATAGAAACAAGTCCGGCACATGGTACCATCGAGAAGGGATGGTTCACACTGAATGCGCTACCCCTAAGAAAGTTTCCGAAGGTAAGTCAGTTTGGGGAAGGTAAGACTAGGATAGTGCTAATATCCTTGGTTAACGAACATCTTCCCTCCTTATCTGTCCCTTACGCGCGTGAATCTCGGGACGAGATTCCTCTAAGGGGGGAAGGCTGTAACTCCCCAGTGTTAATCAAGGTGTTAATCATGGGTTAACCTGCTAATTATGGACTTAAGCTCATCGTTAACGTTAATCGAGTTCTCATGGTAATTATCGTTTAGCCAAGTTCGAGCGCATTTTTCTCAGTGATCCGAGCATCAAATCAAGTTGTGCCCAAAAACAAAGTTGTAGATCATCTTGTCCTCTACAACTTCTGTTTTGGTCAAATTTCGGGTTTCAATGTGAAAATTTGAGTTTTGGGCGGTCAAACTTTGATCAAATTCATTCCAAACGAATTAAACCCGGTTACTATGCTCTCCAGTGAACCGTACGCGCGCCCATGCCGTGACCCCGCGTTGTCACCGGCGACGCCACGCGTTGGCCGTCGGCGATCCTCGCCTGTCGCGCTCGCGCGCCGTCCTTATCCCCGCGGAGCCATATCCTTTTTCCCCTTCTCCTTCCTCACGCGCGGGTCGATCCGAGCTCGAGCAGAACCATCGCCGGCCGCCATGCCGATCACCCTCGCCGCCCCCGCTCGATCCTTCGCACCCAGAGCCGCGCAACCTCGTCCTCCACCACCTCCGCCCCATTCCGTGCCTGTTTGAGCCGCACGCCGGCCAGAATCGAAGCCCGACCGCCGTCTGCCATCGCTGTCCACCCCAAGCCTCCGCCCCTCCCGTCGAGCTCTCCTCCCCGGCCTCCCTCCGTTCGATTCGGTTGCGAGGTGAGCTTCCCCGAGGCCCCCTAGTCCTCCCCGAACCCTTCCCCCTCCCCTCCTAGCGCTGCCACCGGCGGAACGCCGCCGCGGGCGCCATGGCCGCTGCTTGCCGCCGCTGCGGGTCCCAGCCGCGCGGCCGCGTGCCCCAGCTCCGTCGGGCCCTCCTGACCGCGACGCGCCCCGCCCCTCGCTGGTCTGCGCTGCCGCCGGCGAGAACGCCGCGCCGCCACCCATGCCCAGCGCCGCCCCGCGCGCTTCCCGCCCCGCCGTGCGTGCGCCCTGGCCACCCCCCCTCTCACGCCCTGCTCGGCCGCGGGCCCCGCGCTGGCTCCGCGCGCGAGCCGCTGCGCTGCCCCGCTGGCCGGCCCATGGCCGCCGCGCGCGCACAGCCGCGCCGCCGGCGTGAGCGACCGGGCAAAACAGAGGAGCCGCCCGCCCCCTCTCTCTGTTCCACCGCCAAGTAGGGCCCACGGGTCAGGAGAGTTAGGGTAGTTTTGTTTTTATTTTTGTTATTCGGCTGAAAGTTTGATAATTGCTAGAAAAATATAGAAAAATCCTACAAATGCAAACCGAATTTTGTTGGGTTTCTTAGGTCAAGATATTTAGAATAAAAATGCTTGTGCATGTGAAATATCACTTTTGCCCCTGCTAAAAATCCGGTGTGTGTTTAAGTTAGTTTATTTTATATGGGTTGTTCTGTTTGTCTAAAAATCCAGAAAATTTTATGGTAGCTTACTTGATGCATGTGTAGTCCACTGAAAAAGTTTCAGGTGCATAGCCTGTGTACATTTTTGTGGATCTATTAGTGTTTGATTTCTTTTCTAGGGTTAAAATAAATACTTTCTGTCGTCAATAAATGTTGGAAAATTTATGTGGCATGCTTATCAAAATCATGTTATTTTGGTAACTTCTTGTGGCTTGATCATATCTGCATGTCGAGTCCTTGTTTTTTTTTATTTGGCTCCTAGCTACACTTTTCTTTTATAAGTGTGGTTATTTGATTATTGTTTCATGCATGTGTTTTTGCAACAAAGCAAGCCCTGGTTATTTTTAATCCATGTTACCCTAGGGTTGTGTTAATCCTTCGAAGCAATTTGGTAACTGTTATTTTTGAAGGAAACACTTCAGGCTAAAAGGAATTAGCAACTGAAACCCCATCTCAGCACTACACTATTCATTTGGACCGTAGTTCTCAAAGTGTTGTTTATCGGTTTTGTTTATAATTCTAGTTGCGCATATTGCATTGCTTTGTATCTTTTCATGAGTCTCATGCATGGCATATTTTTCCTCGTGTAGCCGCTGACACCGAAGTCGCCTACGAGCTGATTGCCGAGCCGATCCAGCAAGCGGGAGAACAGCAGGAGGACGCAGTCGAGCACGCACCCGAAGAAATTATTAACCCTGCTGACTTGCAAGGCAAGCCCCGGAGCATAACCCCTACTTTAAAGCTTATGTAATGGGTTATTCACATACTTGTGCATTAAGTTCTAGGAGTTGCTTGCAACCTTAAATGCATTATCTTTAGGATACCCCGGTCCTTTACTAGCATGATAGGTCGATAGCACTGCCATGCTTAAGTAGGATACGGTAGAAGACGTGTGATTTACTGTTACCCGCGAGATATAGGTTGATACTTCAGTAAGAAAGTAAGAATTAATACTATGAGAATGGAAATGGAGACCGGGCGGAGGTAAAGTTGGACATGATTGTTGATTAAGGAAAGTTGAGTCTCCGCCTGTGTCGATTGAGGACCGTTCCGTTGTTGGCCCTTTGACTGAGGATTGAACAGTACTAACCACATGCCGGAAGTAGGAGGTAGTCGAAACCGGTAAGCTAATTACCATAATTGCGTCAGAATCTGGGTCTCGACCTGCGGCGCTGGGTAGGGTTGACGGATGGTGAAGTAGCCCACGGGTTCACCAGGTGTTTGCACGTGCGGTGCTCATCATCCGGGTGTTTGCGGGCTTGATTCAGACTTCGGGGTAATTATGGGAACAGTTGACGTGTGTGGCCCGACGGGGTTTTCACGTGTCGTGTGAGTTAGGTCCACCTTGCAAGGTTAAATCGGATCGATTCGCCGTGACCCGCGGATATGAGAGCCTTGGTCAATGCGTCGCATCGTAGTAAGGATTGAAAGGACAGAAAGAGAAAAGTTGGACTTTTATTGATATTCTTGAAAAGATAATATGATTAACCATGTGTGTTCTAGAGAGTTAGGCAAACCTAGTTTCTAGCTATCAACACAATTGGAGCTAAAATATTGAAAGTAAGGATCCAGTTTTAGTAGCTTTTCAGTAAAATAACCCAGAGCCAAAGAGCTGTGCATGTCTAGATAATGGGCTAAGTATACCCATAGGCGGGTAAGCCTTGCTGAGTATTAGAATACTCAGGGTTTGGTTGTAACCCTTCTGAGTAGGTTGTATTCCGGAAGACTTCGAGGAAATCAGTGCGTCCTGGAGTGGTCAGCCTCTTCCTCCAGGTTGGACGTTCGAGTGGGTTCCGCCTTCTCTGTGAAGTGCAGGCAGGTGAGCCTCACATCAGTGGGCAAGATGTGAAGCTCGTCTTTTGTCATCGACGTTATCTACCGTACGGTATTTTGAAGCTTGTTTCAAACTGTTTGTATTTTTCTGCTGCGTTTAAACTCTGTATTCGAAATGTAACTCTGGCTTGTAAATCTTTATTGTAAATTAATTTTGATGACTTTTGTTTAACTCTGGTTGTAAGTTAAGTTTGAAAACTTTTGTTGCTTGTAATCATCTGTGCTCATCTTTTGGCGAGAGTTCCTGTGCAATCGATCCTGGTTATAGCAGGCAGTCTGGGTGTACTGGTGAAGTGCATTAGCGGAGGATTAAGTTAAATGGTTAGTTAGTGCACTTGATCAGTATTATTTGGACTGTTCTGTGATAAAACTGGTACTGGAAACTTGGACTTCATGGTGAGCGCATTGAGATGTCGAAAATCCACACAAAAACGATAGGAACCATCTTTCTTTTTGACCAATAGAATTGGGGAGGAAAACGGGCTGGTGCTGGGTTGTATTAACCCTTTATGCAGCATATCAGCGACTTGCTTCTCGATTTCATCACGAAGAGCGGGTGGGTAACGGTAGGGACGAATGTTGACTGGCCGTGCCGCTGGAATCAACGGTATGTCATGGTCGCAGGCACGAGAGGGAGGCAGAGTAGTTGGTTCCTCAAATAATTCACCAAACTGATCGACAATAAGCTGAATATCAGAAGGCAAGAGACATAATTCAGACTGCTGCACACCAGAATTAGCCATGAGACAAACTTGAATTAACAGCTCCTCTGGTTGTTCTGGAAGGTCGCCTTGGAGCAGAACCAACCGGCCTTCATATGGAATCTGCATCCACTTCTGCTGCCAATGGATGGTCATCGGGCTGAATGTTTCGAGCCAATCCATGCCTAGTACCATGTCATATGCCGTCAATGGCAGCAACTTGAGATCTGACTGGAAGGGGGTATAGCCAATAAACCACTGAGCTTGGGTAATGACAGAAGTGCAAGAAAGAGTGCCACCACCAGCAATATGTACAGTTACAAGAACCTGCAACTGCTGAACTCCAGAAAGCCGAGAAGCCAATTGACAACTGATAAAAGAAGTTGAACTGCCTGAATCCACCAGTATAGAAGCTGGGAACTGCTGAATGGAACCAGAAAATCGGACAGTGCGTGGAGCCAACACACCATTAACAGTAGCCTTCGAAATTGCCAGAAATAACTGATCAGACGGCTCTGCTGTGACCTGCTCGTGCTCAGGCCCTTCATCCTCTAGTTGGAACAACTCCCAGAGTTCCTGCACCATGTGTAGCTGCACCGTGGGAGCACAAGAGTGGTCACATTGCCAATTTTCGCCGCACTTATAGCAAAGACCCATAGCACGGCGATAAGTGCGTAGAGCGGTAGCTCTTGCTTCTGCGGAGGACCCGGCACGAGATGCTTCAACGCAGCGACGATCATCAGCCTGTGTTGGTGCTGTAGGAGTCGTACGCGGCGGAGCAGGAAGTGGAAGAGGACCACGAGACGCCAGCTTGGGAGGTTGAGGTGGGTCAGGGCGCTGGAATTCCCGTCGGCGAGACGAATCCCCCACTTCTTCCTGCAAGGCAGCCAACACACAAGCAGTATCCAAATCTTGCGGCCGTTGAACGAGAACAACGGATTTAATATCATCACGAAGACCATCTATGAAGCACAAAGTGTAATACAGGGGGTCTGTGGAGCTAGTGTAGGCTGACAATTGATCTACTAATTCAGCAAAGCACTCAACATAGTCTGCTACTGTCCCAGTCTGGCGGATGTGAAACAATTGCCTGATAAACAACTCATGTTGATCCCTACCAAACCTATCATGAATCAACTTGCAAAAATCATTCCAACCCAAGTGAGAAGCATTACGCTCGATGGTTTGAAACCAACGAGCTGCTGGGCCATCAAAATACATGGACGACAATTTCACCCAAAAGGACTTATCAACGCCATGAATGTCAAAATAGCTTTCTACACGAGACTGCCATAATTTTGGGTTATCACCAAGGAATGTAGGAAAAGGAAGTTTAGGTAAACGGACGGTGGAAGGGTACATAGCCGGACCAGACGAACTCTGAAAACGATAATTGGGTAAAGGACGCGGATCTAAGAACAAGGGAGGGGGGGGTCGGTTGGCATACCCTTGACCGGGAGGTGGGAGATGGTCGTGACCGACCCAAACCCAGGCTCCCGGTAATGGTTGTCGACACGGTGCCCATCGGGGCCGACGGCCGGGTTACCGACAGGCGAAGACGCCGCGGCCGCCACTGGGTTCGGAAGGATTCCGAGACCAGCTGCCTGTCGATCGAGGACCACTCGATCCAGCTTGGTGGTGAGAGAACCCAGCTGAGACTGGATGTCGTCGACGGCGCTGAGCTTGGTGGTGAGATCCAAGATGGCGGAGTCGATGCTGGGCTGCCAGGCGATGAGGTTGTTGGCCGACTGCACCACCAGCTTGAATCGGTCGCCGAGGGAGCCCTCCAGGCTATCCACGCGCGACTCCACCAGGGAGAAGCGGTCTCCGAGCTTCATCATCTCATCCAGCAAAAGCTTCGAGGCCGGATCCATGACGCCGAGATGTTTTTGGAGGCGGGTGAAGTGGTTGTGGTGGGGATCCAGAACGGCGCAGGATCGCAAGTCTGATACCAGGTGTTACCTTCGATCAGAGGAGAACGGGAATTGGAGGAGAAGGAATTCGGGAGAGGATAGCAAGAGCAATTGGGATCGGAGGAGGACATATTAATTTGGGGGAAAATGTTCTGTGATACATGCATGAGTTCCTCTCCCTCACCGCTCTTTCATCTTATACATCGCTTATATCTCCCATTCTGGGCCAGTAACACAAGGATTGGGCTTCGCCAGTCGCTTGGACCTTGGGCTGGCTGTATCCGGAACCGGTGTAACATTACCAGAACTGCTAAAAGCAACTCCAACAGATTGATCTTCTCATTTCACCTTTCTCACGATATAGGGAAATCCCTTTTCTCAATTTCAACATATATGGAAGAAGTGCTCCAGCAGATTGATTTTCCCTCTTTCTATATGAAAAGGGAGATGTGATGTCACCCCTTTTTATTAGGGATTGGAGAGAAATTATTGGGGATTGAGAAAAAATAAAGAGGAAAGGGAGATGGAAAATCAATTTACTTGAGTAGGTTTTTTCAACATCAATCCCTTATATTAAGAAAAAGTAAAAAGGAGAAAGGGAAAGATAATCCGTTGCTCTAACACCCTGTTCAGTTGCTATACGACACAAGCATGGGTTGCCCCGCCCTCCTCCACGTCGTCTCCTTCGCCGGCGCCGGCGCAGGAGCAAGAGGAACTCGGCCCCGCCCCTTGCTTTCCGAGGCTCCACAGCCTCCGAAACGACCTCGGCCTCGCCGAGCCGGCCGGCGACTTTGCCGCGTCGCGCGGGGTCGGCGCCGGCACGGCCAACGGCTCCGGGATCTCGATCACCAACACGCCCGTGGTGCCCGTCGAAGCGGTCGTGTCCCCGTCGGAGGCCACGGTCACCGCGCGCTGGTCGGACACCCGAGAAGAAGCACGCTGGCCGGCAGGTTGGCGGCGTAGTTCGCCGGCTCTGGCGGCACCGGGCTTGGCGACGGCGAGCCGGCAGAGCGGGCAGGTGGTGTGGGACGCCAGCCACGTGTCGACGCACGCGGCGTGGAAGCCGTGGCCGCAGCGGGGCAGGAACCGGGCCTCCTCGCCGTCCTCGAGCTCCGCGAGGCACACCGCGCACTCCGCCGCATCCGCCTCCTCCTCCGAACCCGGCGCCGCCTTGCGGTACACCGTGACCGGCAGGGAGCGCAGCTCGTCCGGGTCGACGCCCCGCGCGGCCCGGATCCCGCCGCTGCCGCCCGCCGCCCCTCCGCCACGGCGCCGCGACGCCCGGGCGCCACGCCTGTCGCTGCCCGGCCTGTCCCACGCGTCGAAGAAGTACTGGAGGGTGGCGATCCCGGCGGCGATGACCACGAAGATCAGGATACTGCCGGCCACGGTGGCGATGCTGCCGGCCGTCAGGATGGACCCAGCGGCCGCCGCCACGGGCGCCGTGGGACTCGGCCTTGGCGAGTCCATGCTGCCGTCGCTGGTGGCTTGGTGCGTCATGGTCGGACACTCGGACCACTTGGGTGCGTGGTGCGCAGCGAAGCGCAAGTGCATGCCGAGCACTGGGGAGCTCGCGCAGATATACTACGAATAGGAATACAAGAAGCCGGGAGGCGCACGAAGTGTCCGAGCATTGCCGTGATGGTGGGGGAGACATTGGCGTTGATGTGACGGGGCGCGCCGCGCGCGTGTGCGGAGGAGGAAGAAGGCGCCGAGAAGGAAGCGCGCCGTCTGCGGCTGCGGCTGCGGCTGCGGCTTGGAACTTGGAAGGCGAGTGTTTGCTGGTGCTTTGCGCGCCTGGGCCGGTCAGCGGGGGCGATGAGAACGTGAGATTCCACCGACGCGAGCGGTTTACTGGCGCTGTCGCAGCGCGCGCCTCTCATTGTCAGTTGCAGGCGTCTGGTAGTGGCAATGCACCGGTTTTTGATTGATTTGGCGCGACACGTGGTTTAATTTTGTGGAAACGATCCTAAAAGTTGTAGTAGTTCATAGTCAAGTATAGATATTCCTCGCAAAAAAGGATAGATATTTGTAATTTCATCACATTAATTCAAACAAAGTGACACCCTAGAGAAACACATTTTGGCGGAAAGATACCATCCACGTCTTAATTAGTCCATTTTGATTATTAATTGATAACACGTTTGGACCAACTTAGCTGCTATTGTTTCAAATTAGTCTCTATTTTTCTACTGAAATGGAAGAACGAAATTGAGTAATTGATCCTCAGAAAAAAAAGGAAAGGGAAAGAACACGATTGGTGATAAGACTTCCCTCCATCGCAAAAATCTGAATGCTTTAACACCAGAAGTCAACATAGCCACAGAAAAATATAAAAACAAAATAGGTTTAAATTTTTTCCATGTATGCATCCTCATAATTCAACTTCATGCATCCATAAGCCGAATGCACCCCCTTCATTTACTCTAGCTTCACTACTCAACATGGCACCTCTCCCAAAAGATGGCATCCTAAATGATTGTTTTATCCTTTTCTGCCGTGATGAGTAAACTGTCATTTCCATTTGACGTTGAAAGCTAACATGGCAAGTCGAAATGTGATTTTGTGCCTTGATCGGCTTATTTATTAAACTTAAAATTGACAGCGACATGGGCCAAAAAAAAGCTTAACATGCACGAGGATCATGGGATGCGTCGAATCGTCAATGCATTCATCAGTGTCGCGGCTTGACTTCCAATCCGCTGGCTGCTTGCTGACATGGACGGACCGAGGACGACACGCATGCGTACCAAGCAAAGACGTGGCAAGAAAGGTTTGACGCTGTTGAGGTCGCCGCCGACAATGAGTTTCTAGACAAGTTAAACACGTCTCACAAACCCAAATTATTGTGCGGCGCCAAAGTTCAATAATTATGCGCTGAATCTTGAATTTTTTTTTCTCATTATAGGAGAACTCAAATTGGGCGCCTATTTCTCCTTACAACCTTCACTTTGCATCCGAGACGCCATTCCAGTTGCCAAGGCTTTGAGCAAGCCACCGCAGATTTTTAGTCTCAAAGGTATTGGGCGGTTGAGTCATGTGCATAGCTATATCAAAGTTCTTCCGAAGTTTAGTCTTAAAAACAAAAATGCATGTGATTCTCAGTTGCTATTGATTTGTCCAAAGAAGAGGGGAAAAAATGTTTAGAACCCATGAATGTAGCAGAATGTGACTTACTGAGTTCATAAAGGCTGACGATTTTTTTTCCTAATAAAACAAACAACACAAGTAGGCATTTCTTTTGCCTTTTCGTTGCTCCTTGATGGAGTCTAAGCATAAAATAAAAGAATATACATATTCTAAAACTAAAAGAAATGGTATACTGAATATACATCTGCGCTATTGCAGATAGCTCAGAAAATTGGTGCTGCTCTCCGGCCGGTCGGTGGTGACGCTGACGCCCTGCTCCAGGTCGGCTCCTTCGCCGGCACCGGCGCATGAGCAGGAGGAGCTCGCCCCCGCCCCTTGCCTCCCGAAGCTCCACAGCCTCCTGAACGACGATCTCAGCCTCGCCGACCCCGGCGACTTGGCGGTGTCGCGCGGGGCCGGCTCCGGGATCTCGATCGCCAGGACGCCCGCGGCGCCGGTGGAAGCGCCCGCGCCCCCGTCGGCGGCCATGGTGACCGCGCCCTGGTGGTCGGGCACCCCGAGGAGCACGCTGGCGGGCAGGGACGAGGCGGCGTAGCTCGCGGGCTCCGGCGGAGCCGGAGGGAGAAGCGCCGAGCACGGCGGCGCGTCGGGCCTGGCGACGGTGAGGCGGCAGAGCGGGCAGGTGGTGTGGGACGCGAGCCACGCGTCGACGCACTCGGCGTGGAAGCCGTGGCTGCAGCGGGGCAGGAACCGCGCCGCCTCGCCGTCCTCGAGCTCCGCGAGGCACACGGCGCACTCCACCGCGCCCTTGGAATCGGGCGCCGCCGCGCGGTACACCGTGACCGGCAGCGAGCGCAGCAGCTCCGGGTCGACGCCGCCGCCCCTGGTCCGGGTCCGGATCCCACGACCACTGCCGCCACGGCGCCGCCGCCGCCGCCGAGCGCTCGGCGTGTCTTCCTGGCGCAGCTCCCCTCTGTCCCAGGCGTTGAAGCAGTACTGGAGCGAGACGAGGACGAAGGCGAAGACGACGAAGAGCAGGAGGATGCTCGCCACGGTGAAGATGCTGCCGAGCGTCATGGCGCCCGCCTTGGTGGCCGACACGGGCGGCGCGGGAGCGTCGTCGGCGACGTCGCCGCCGCCGGGCCGCGACGAGTGCGCGGCGCCTTGGTCAGATTCCTGCGTCATGTTGCTCGGCCGAATTGAACCTCCGGCTGGCAAGCGGCGGTGCTCGTCGATCGATGGATCAAGCGGACACTCTCGAGCTCGCACGCACCTATATATACCAGCCCAGGGGAGCGAGCCGGAGGCGTTTCGAGTGTGTTGGTGCCGTGACGACGGGGACAAAGAGAGGTCAGACGCGGCGTGCGCGTGCCGTGGGGGATGTGACGGGGGAGGAGAAGGCGCGGCGAAGTTTGGGGGCGCTTGCAGTTGCACCTGGGTGCGGCCGCGCGGGCTGGCTTGGCGGCCAAGGCGCTCTTGCTCGTAGTGGCAGGGGCAGCGCACGGTGCACCTGGCCAGGCGAGGCGAGCGGGACCGGCCGGGCCCGACGGTCAATGGCGGCGGCGAGACCGCGACCAAGAGAGAGCAACGGATGGAGGGAGCGAGGCATCTTGGATTCTTCCACCGGGCACCAACGGTTCGTCCGTGCACTTTCTTTGGTTCTTCCTTTTGGGCGAAACGTGCGCGCGCGGTGGAGCGGTGGTTTTGGTTGGCCGGTTAGTTTCGCCACGCGAGCGAGTGACCGAGTGAGGTCGCCGTCATCGTCCGCGCCGTGACACCTGATATTGACTCGCCAGACCGCGCCGGTGTTTCCTTCTTCCGACCGAATGTTGGCAACTTTTGCTCGCTGCATGCCTGCATCGGAATTTTGAGTAAAATACCCGGCCGATCTTCGAACTTGTTAGAATGTGTCATCCTAGTCAGTAAACATATAAAAACTAGAAATCCGGATACTTAAGCTTGCCAGAGTGTGTTATCCAAGTCACTAAACTAAAAAAAGCAGAATCCGGATCCATGCAGTGATTAAAAATGGTTTCGAACCATACTTTTAAGTTAAAAAAACAAATCCAACAAATAATAAATACAATTTTTAAACCATAAATATCTCTAAGCCTCCAAAGTTCTTGAAAAGTCCCAAAAAAATATACTCGACATACTCCCTCGGTCCTATAATATAAGCATTTCGAGGTTTGGTCAAAATCAAATTTGACCAACTTTGACTATAAATAGTAAATAATTTATAAAGACCTATAAGATAAAAATAACATTACTAAATTCGTTATGAAAGTAATTATTATAATATATAAATATTTATATTTAAAATAATTTATTTATAAGAATATTAATGGTCAAAGTTGAATAGATTTGACTTTGACTAAATCTAAAAATGCTTATATTTTGGAACGGAGATAGTACATTATTAGAGCCTAAATAAAATAATTGGTGCTCATGAAAATATCTCGTGAAAATATATTTTCACATTCTTCAAGAGTTAAATTTAAATTTTAGAAGCTTCCAAAAATACTTGCTTTTAATATAAATAAACTAGACAATCTTTCAAGAATATGTGCTTTTAATATTAGTTGAACATACTCTGATCTATATTACTAATAATTATGCAAAACAATTTGCAAGGATAGATTAGCTTTGACATTGAAGTTGGCGAGGGAGCATCGATGTATTTCT
Source organism: Panicum virgatum (assembly GCF_016808335.1). Classification (NCBI taxonomy): domain Eukaryota; kingdom Viridiplantae; phylum Streptophyta; class Magnoliopsida; order Poales; family Poaceae; genus Panicum; species Panicum virgatum. The sequence goes on from NC_053136.1 coordinate 36,333,131, forward strand.
TCCTACAGAGTACTCGAGGTTACAGCCTTACATACAGGGGGAACCAAGGAATAGGATTACAGTGCATTGCTTGTTGGTAATGTGTTGACGATCAAAATTGGCACGACTGGGTATACCGGTATGATAAACTAGTCAGATCGGTCTGGATGACTTTACCAAAATGTATAATTGACTTCACCACTGCGTAGCTCTTGCCGAGATGATTGAAATGCATATGTAGAATGTCCGATTTGAACTTTGGACGAGAGAGTTATGACTTCGAGAAGACTTGACACTGATCCGGACTGGTCAGATCGGTTGGATAGGGCTGTTAGACCGGTCCAGACAACCCAGTCCGAATTAGGAGTTGTATTTTGACATGAAATTATTTAGAGTTTCTACTTCTAACGGGGCATGACCTTCTCTCTACAAATATAAAAGGTTATGGCCAATTGAGGGCATCCAGTTGATCAAAAATACATATTTTATTTTTTTTATCTTTTCTCTTTTGTCCTAGTTTTTTTCAATCTATTATTTGTTATTTCTCCTTTATTTCTACGTCGATTGAGGACGTTTTAGGTGGCCTGCCGACTGTAAAATAATTCTGCGTGCGCCTGCGTCGACGTGATCTTTCCCGAGCGAGCATTCGTTGGTCCATTACCAATCTACCTCGGCGAAAACCGGTCTGACCAGTCCATACCACCGATCTGCATAGGAGGTGCTGCAGCGAGCACATTCGATTGTGTTCGTTTGTTGGAAAAAAAAAGCGTCAACACAATGAAAGAACTCCCGAAGAATGAGAATACAACTACAGGAAACAAATTTGACCGGAACCTGACGCTATCCTATCTGTGAATCAGCTAGACAGCCACCACCATGAGCTGCTCTAATCCCGTGCTGCTGAGGACAAGGGCGACGAGGCAGGGTGCTCTGCTTTGCGGCAGGGGGCTTCGCCGCGTCCTCCTCGGCGAACCACCTGTGTTTGAGCGCGTCTGCCGCGGTAAGCCTCTCGCAGGGGTTGTAGCTCAGCAGGCCGGCGAGGACCTCGCGCCCGGCCAGCGACAGCATGCCGTCGAAGGCTTCCGGCCCCATCGGCAGCTGCACGAGGATGTCCTCCGCCGCGCACCCCATGAACAGGGGCATGCCGATGAGGAGCTCGGCCATGACGCACCCCAGCGCCCACATGTCCACGGCCGGACCGTAGCAGCGGATGCCCATCAGCTGCTCCGGCGCGTTGTACTGCGTCGTGCCCGTGCGCCGCTCCGGGTAGGCCTTGCCGAGGGGCCTCGCCGGCGACGCGCACCCGAAGTCGCAGAGCTTCAGGGCGCCGCCGGCGCCGACGAGGATGTTGTCGGGCTTGATGTCCCGGTGGATGGTCCCAGCGCCGTGCATCCGCTCCACGGCGCCGAGGAGCTGCCTCATGCACGCGCGCGCCTCGGCCTCGGAGAAGGGCCCGGTGAGCCGGCGCTGGAGGCTGGGCCCGACGAACTCCATGACGAGGAACAGGTCCCCCGTCGCCTCGTCGGCGGCGACGCCCCTGAGCTCCACGATGGAGGGGTGGGCGCGGCACGCGTCGAGGCAGCCGGCCTCGCGGAGGACGGCCGCGCGGAGGCGCGCCGCGCCGTCCTCGCCGTCGCCCTCGCCGCCGTGGATCCACTTGACGGCCACCGTCTCGCCCGTGCGGCGGTCCCGCGCCTTGGCCACGACGCCGAAGGTGCCCTCCCCGATCTCCTCGACCATCTCGTAGTCGTCGATGCTCCCGAACTGGAAGCGCGCCTCCGCGGGACAGGCGGGTCCGCCGATGACCGCCGGACTCTCGAGGCCTACGGCCGGCGCCGCTGCCGCCGCCATGATCAGAGCTGGACTGAGCCTTGGCGAGCCGAGAGTGTGGAGAGCGAGAGATGAAACATGCTGAACCGCGGGTGCGTCTCCTCAAAGACTTCTATACAGGCGCCTCCAATTCGGAGTCGGAATTATGCAGAGGCGTGATGCATCGCCCGGACTTTCGCCAGCGTCCAACACTGCCGACCCCTCCAAACCTCTAATCCGAACTCCGAAATGAACACGGAAAATTGACGCCATCTCAGATTGAGATTGAAATATGGTGTTTGCCTTGCTCGTTCGTTTCCTTCTCGGATTCGGTTTCTCCGTTGTTTTCAACGTTATTAGACACTTTTGTGAATAGCTCTAGCATGTCTAGGATTTTTTTTTAATCAAGATCTTGAGTTCGGGTGGCATTGCATATCTTGATTCTCCTACTCGCATGAGTTTTGGTGTAGTTGTTTGTGCATGGAGCATCTCTAGCACATCCTAATACTCCCTCCGTTGCGAATTATAGGTTGTTTAACTTTTTTGACTCCAAATTTGACTACTCATCTTATTCAAAAATTTATGCAAAATATAATTTCTTTTAATAGGACTTGCTTTATTAATACAAATTCTTGATGAATGACTTAAATTTGATTATGTTTGCAAATTTTTTTGAATAACACGAGTGATCAAATTTGAGGTTAAAAAGGTCAAACAAATTATAATTTGGAACGAAGGAAGTAGTACATATTGTTAATCAATGGGAGGATGAGAAACTAATAATAGAAGAAAAACGAGGAACGAAAAACACATACACTTGCGCATGTTAGAGCACAAGTGACTTGTAGGGTATTTGAAAACCCTTGAATTATCTTCTATGTGGATTTTTATGATTTTGTTTCTTTTAAATTGGGCGGGTTTGTTGTTCGATAATTGGGTTTACCTGGTGGCCATCTTCATTTTTGTGCTTGGAGTAGTTCAAGATAGCCCTCTGTCTCTATGTAAAATTTTGCTTCACTGTGAAAAATTGTGCCCGTGCCTTTACTTGTATCTTTTTTGTTGAGGGGCACTATACTAGAGTACAAGTTGTAGTATCTGAACTCACATGTAGACGCACACCACACGCACCCACTCACACCTCACGCAACCCTCCTACAAGTAAGTTAAGACCTAGTACAACTTATCCTCCATTGTTACCTGCTCATGTGTCGAAGCACGGACGGATGATGGCCACCTAAAAACTGGGAAAAACCCTATGAGGCACGCGGGTGGCGATCCCTGGGATTGTCGGATACTATGATTAGGGGCACCCTAATCAGGGGACTAAAATCGCCCTAAAAATGCAAACACACGCTGAGCAACCAGGCCCACGAAGGCCTACAACCACCTTTCAATCCGGAAGGAAGGAAAGGACTCAAAGAAGCCCAATACGCGGCCCACGTACACAGTGCGGCCCATCCAAGCCCCCTCGAACCCGCGGGACGATCTCCGCCTCGCTCAAGGGTTCTCCGTCCGCCAACTCCGGTCACTGCTCCGCCATTCCGGACGCTGTGACGATACTGTGGAAACCTGCGATGCAGCGCGAGATGTGCTGGGCACTGCTCCAGTCACTGTACTGCCAACTCCCCATACCTCCTTCAAACTTTCCCCTCCGCGGAGTCCTCGAACGGCATGGGCACGACCCTCGGAAGCGGCTCCGGCCTTGACCAGGACAAGACCCTGGCCTGCAGGACCCTCGGAACGTCGCCACGCCACGCCTGGAGGACGGTACCCCCTACAGCAACAACCACGCCGCCCGCTGGAGCTACAAGGACACCGGCGCGATCTCCGCAAGGTCAAGGACGATGCCCAGGACGACTGCAACGCCATACCCCGCAGTATACTTTCTACAATGCTCGACCACTGCACCCCCGCGTTTCGGGGAGAAGACAATGACTTCCACAATCTCCTGTGCATGTACACCGCCCCTCCTTGCGTCTATAAAAGGAGGAGGCGGGCTTTATCTTAGGGGGGATCCATCCGGTAGAACACAACACTTAGCACTACTCACAGAGCACATACGCTCTTCTGAGCCCCGATATCGGCACTCGCCTCAATCAACTCCTCCTCTAGCAGAGACCTGGGAGCTTCCCTCCCTTTCTCACCTCGCTTGTAACCCCTACTACAGGCACCCCCGGTGCAATACAGTATAGTGCTCTTGCACACCCCTTTGCTGGACGTACGGCCTCGCGGTCGGAACCAGGATAAACCCGTGCGTGACTGTGTTACCTTTTGCATCAACCATCTGGGACGAGGAACACATAGCATCATCACTAGTTGGGTCCGGACTGCCGGGTCAGGACACCGACAGTTGGCGCGCCAGGTAGGGGCACGTTGCGTGACATTTCTCTTTTGTTCCCATTTGATCTCCAGGGATGGTGAGCAGATCCAACCCATTTCCCATGGGCGCCTCGGATCCGCTCCCAGCGGGATACTTGATTTGGTTCGGGAGTCTTGAGTTCAGGGCAAACGGCAATGGTTACCTCATGGACCTTCTCTCGCCCAGACGCAACCCCGACACTCCGACTTCACCAGCCCGGCGCAACAGGCGCTCGGGCCAACGCTCGCGACAAGCACGCATGGAGCGGCGCAGGGCGGCACGCCTCAGCTCCCCCACGTGGGTTGAGGTTGGCATGTCGCAGTCGTCACGTGCTCCGGCGCCATCTGCGCCGGCACCACCATCGAATGCAGCCCCAGTGCCTCCCAGGGAGGGCGCGACTGCGCCGTCGCCCTTTACCTTTCGGGATGCGCAACGCTGCCACCTATGCCTCTTCGTCCAGCACCAACTTCACCGAATACGAGGATCTGCCGGGTCATCACCTCCTCTTGATCCACAGCCTCATCGCGTCATCTCCTGACGACTCCTACCCCGAGACGGCGAGCTCGATTGCCGACGACATCAACTTCTTCATGGACAACTTCACGGCCGAGGAGGCCAAGGACTACTCCGGGATCCGCGACCTCGACGCTTTCCGCTCATTCCAGCTCGCGGCGGCTCACTGCCTCACCTGCTCTGAGGACTCTAGTGAGGGGGATTACGATCCCACAAGGGAGTGCTTCATGGTCCAGCTCGCGGACGGGCAAATCAGCGACGCTCCGGGCAATGACAGGAACGGCGGGGCAGACGCGCAGGCAAACCAAGTTGTGGTGCCTATCGCGACCCCTTCTTCTTCGTCAGGCTCGGCGGCGCGGCAGGCACAGCTGGCGCAACTCAAAAAGCTTCAAACCAGGCTCGACGAGCAGCACCGGCAGACGCAGGAGCTGCGCACTGCGCTCGAGCAGCAGCGCACCGCGCGTGGCGAGCAGACCCGGGTGGCGGGGCGCATTGCCCGGGAACGGATCCTAGCCGACAACGTCGACAGACCACCAGAACTGAAGACGACCAGCGAGAAACTCGTCGCTGCACCCTACTTACTCCAAGCAATGCCCGAGCCCTCTACGACTCCGGGTCGCAACTTGCGCCACGCGGCACAGGTGCTCATAGAGCAGGCTGCTGTGCAGCAAGCCGAGAGCTCTGCGTCTCGCAGGTGCTCGACAGTCCTGAGGACCGGAGGTGCAGCTCACCAGGGCCGCGAGACCTCGGTGCACTCTCCCCCGGAAGGAAAGGGTAAGGCAGCCGCAGCATACGGGGCGAAGGCACCCTCGGTGCGTGATCGCATCGGAAGGACTCCCGCATGGGAGCGACTCCACGACACGCACGGACACGCCGGCGACGGCGACACCCACAACATCATCAATGGCAGGAAGTACACCCCTCGACGGGGTGGTCGCTTCGACCCCGTGCAGGACAAGGGCGAGTCACCGGAGCCTCCGGGCACCCGTGTGTTTAGCCGGGAGATTCGTACCGCTCCCTTTCCCCCGCGCTTTCGACAGCCCACCACCTTTGTCAAATACTCGGGCGAGACCGATCCCGCGATCTAGCTCAACGACTACCGCCTAGCATGCCAGCTGGGCGGTGCGAGGAACGACGCGGTCATCATCCGCAACCTCCCCCTTCACCTCGCTGACGCCACGCGAACGTGGCTCGAGCACTTGCCCGCGGACCAGATCCACGACTGGGCCGACCTAGTCAAAATCTTCGTGGGCAACTTCCAGGGCACTTACGTGCGCCCTGGGAACTCCTGGGACCTCAAAGGGTGTCGGCAGAAGCCCAATGAGTCCCTGCGCGACTACGTGCGGTGCTTCTCCAAGCAATGCACCGAGCTCCCCAGCGTCACGCACGTCGAGGTCATCAATGCCTTCCTCGAAGGCACGACGTGCAGGAACCTGGTGCACGAGCTTGCGCAAAGCCGTCCCGCCAGTACCAACGAGCTGTTCGATGCCGCCACTAACTACGCCGTCGGCGAGGAGGCAGTTGGTGCCATCTTTGATGACAAGGCGAATAAGCGCAAGGAAGATGCGCCCGCAGAGGGTAGCAGCGCAAAGACCAACGCCCCCGCCAAGAAGCAAAATCGGGGGAAGAAAGGAAAGAAGCCGGACCCACCAAACCAGCGCGGACCGGGACAGGCGGAGGACTCCGATGAGGCCTTCGTCGCTGCCCCGGACTGTAAAGGACCTCGAGGCCCCCCTCGAGGTGGTGGTGGCCTGTTCGATGACATGCTCAAGAAGCCGTGCCCTTACCACAAGGGCTCGGTCAACCACAGCCTCGAGCAGTGCGAAATGCTCCGAAAGTACTACAACCATGTTGCGCATCGCGACGAGGACAAGAAGAAGGATGCTGACGACAAAGGTGGAGACGACGAGTTCCCCCCGATGGAGAATGCCTTCTTCATCTTCGGAGGGCCGACGACGAACATGACCTCTTGACAGTGCAAGCGTGTGCGCCGGGAAGTCTTCTACGTCACCAAAGCCACACCATCCTACCTCGACTGGTCAGAGGACACCATTTCCTTCGGCCGCGAGGACCACCCCGACTACGTCCCACACCCGGAACGGTACCCGCTTGTTGTCGACCCCATCATCGGCAACACCCGCTTCTCCAAGGTGCTCATGGACGGAGGCAGCAGCCTCAACATCATGTACGCCCACACCTTGGAGCTCATGGGGATCGGATTGAACAAGCTCCGCCCCAGCAAGTCGCCATTCCATGGCATTGCGCCGGGGAAGCGAGTCCAACCCCTCGGCCAGATCGACCTACCCGTCTGCTTCGGCACGGCAGCCAACTTCTGTAAGGAAGTGCTCACCTTCGAGGTGGTGGGGTTTCGGGGAGCCTACCACGCCATCCTTGGCCGTCTCTGCTACGTCAAGTACATGGCCATCCCCAACTACACCTACCTCAAGCTGAAGATGTCGGGTCCAAAGATTGTCATCACCGTCGGCTCCTCGTTCGAGCACGCCTACGAGTGCGACGTCGAGTGCGTCGAGCACGCAGAGGCTCAAGCGGAGGACGAGGCCCTTGCAGCCACCCACGACAAGATGGCATGCGAGGCCTTGGACCCCACGCACTGGCACGCGTCCAGCTTCGAACACGACGAGGGTATCAAGAAGGTGCCCCTCAACCCGAATCACTCCGTCGACAAGGCGTTGCAGGTCAGCGCCACCCTCGACAGCAAATAGGAAGTGGTGCTCGTCGACTTTCTCCGCGCCAACGCAGACATCTTTGTGTGGAGCCCCTCAGACTTGCCTGGCATACCGAGGGAGGTCGCCGAGCACTCCCTTGACATCCGACCCAACTCCAAGCCGGTGAAGCAGCGCCTGCGACTCTTCGGCAAGCTCAAGCGCTGGGCGATCGGCGAGGAGCTGCAGAAACTTCTGGCGGCCGGATTCATCAAGGAGGTATTCCATCCCTAGTGACTAGCTAATCCTGTATTAGTAAAAAAAAGAATGGAAGTTGACGGATGTGCATAGACTACACTAGTTTAAATAAAACATGTCCGAAGGTTCCCTTTCCTTTGCCGCGTATTGATCAAATCGTTGATTCAACTGCGGGATGCGAACTTTTATCCTTTCTTGATGCTTATTCTGGTTACCACCAAATCAAGATGAAAGAGTCCGACCAGCTCGCGACCTCTTTTATCACACCTTTCGGCATGTACTGCTATGTCACGATGCCTTTTGGCCTCAGAAACGCCGGAGCTACATACCAGCGGTGTATGCTCCACGTATTCGGGGACCATATCGGGCGAAACGTAGAAGCATATGTCAATGACATCATTGTAAAATCCAGGAAGCAGACGACTTGGTAGCCGATCTCAGGATTGCGTTCGATTGCCTAAGGGCCAAAGGGGTAAAACTCAACCCCGAGAAGTGCGTGTTCGGAGTCCCTCGAGGCATGCTCTTGGGCTTCATTGTCTCCTAGCGGGGCATTGAACCCAACCCTGAGAAAGTCTTGTCCATCACTCAGATGGGACCGATCCAGGACCTAAAGTGGGTACAGAGGGTCATGGGATGGCTAGCGTCCCTTAGCCGATTTATCTCGTGCCTCGGCGAGAAAGGCTTACCTCTGTACCGGCTCCTAAGGAAGTCCGAACGCTTCTCGTGGACCCCCGAGGCTCAAGAAGCCCTCGACAGGCTGAAGGCATCGCTCACTCATGCCCCCATTCTCACACCACCCATAGACGGTGAGCATGGTGACCCAAGTGGTCAGCGCGGTGATCGTTGTTGAAAGACAAGAGGAGGGCCATGCTCTGCCTGTCCAACGGCCGGTGTACTACATCAGTGAAGTGTTGTCCGAAACCAAGACATGCTATCCGCAGATCCAAAAGCTGCTATACGCGGTGGTCTTGGCACGGTGCAAGCTGCGCCACTACTTTGAGGCCCATCCCGTCACCGTGGTCTCATCTTTCTCTCTGGGAGAGATAGTCCGCAACAGGGAAGCCGAGGGTAAAATTGCCAAGTGGTCCATGGAGCTGATGGGAGAAACTCTCACCTACGCCCCTCGCAAGGCGATCAAATCCCAAATCTTGGCCGACTTCGTCACTGAGTGGACGGACACTCAGCTGTCCCCGCCACAAATCCAAGCTGAATGCTGGACCATGTACTTCGACGGATCGGTGATGAAAACCGGCGTCGGCGCCGGCCTCTTCTTCATCTCACCCCTCGGAGAGCACATGCGCTACGTAATTCGCCTACACTTCCCTGCGTCCAACAACATGGCGGAGTACGAGGCCCTCCTCAGTGGCCTTCGCATCGCCATCGAGCTCGGCGCCAAGCACCTCGACGTACGCGGTGATTGTCAGCTCGTCATCGACCAAGTGATGAAGGAGTCTAGCTGTCACGACCCAAAGATGGAGGCATACTGCAGCACAGTACGCCGCCTCGAAGACAAATTCGACGGCCTAGAACTCAACCACGTCCCGCACAAGTACAACGAGGATGCCGACGAATTAGCCAAGATCGCGTTAGGGCAGACCACCGTGCCCCCGAACATCTTTGCTTGCGACATCACCAAGCCCTCCGTCGATTTCAAGGATCCGGCGAAACTGGGCCCCTCGAACGCCGAGCCCCCCCCCCGGCTGGAACCCCTCGGCGGATGAGGCCGAGCCCACGGACACTGACTTCGAGACCTCCTCCATGGACGAGGCCGAAGCAATGGAGATCGTCGAGTCTCCACTTTCGCAAGACTGGCGCGACCAGTACCTTGACTGGATTAATCGAGGGGTGCTACCCTCGGAGCGCGCACAGGCGCGATGCGTCGCTAGGCGAGCCAATTCTTTCATCGTGATCGACAGAAAGCTATACAAGCGCAGTCCCTCGGGCTGCTTACAACGTTGCATCCCAATCCCCGAGGGCAAGGAGCTGATCCGTGACATCCACGCCGGCATCTGCGGTCACCACGCCGCACCGCGCACCCTTGTGGTAACGCGTTTCGGCAAGGCTTTTACTGTCCCACCGCGGTCGCCGACGCCACTGACGTCGTACGAACCTACGAGGGTTGCCAGTTCTATGCCCGGAAGACGCACCTCCCGGCCCACGCTCTACAGCCCATCCCCATCACGTGGTCGTTTGTAGTGTGGGGACTGGACCTCGTTGGCCCGCTGCAGAAGGCGCCCGGGGGCTTCACCCACTTGTTGGTGGCAATTGACAAATTCTTCAAGTGGATCGAGGCTCGACCCATTGGCAAGATTAAATCCGAGCAAGCTATTTTGTTCTTTTCTGACATTGTCTTCAGGTTCGGGGTCCCGAATTCAATTATCACCGACAACATCACCCAGTTCACGGGTAAGAAGTTCTTGGCGTTCTGTGACAGCTACCACATACGCGTGGACTGGTCGGCTATGGCGCACCCACAGACGAATGGGCAAGTGGAGCGTGCCAATGGCATGATCCTCCAAGGCCTCAAGCCAAGGATCTTCAACAAGCTGAACAAGTTTGGCCGGAGGTGGCTCACGGAGCTATCCTCGGTTATCTGGAGCCTGAGGATGACCCCAAGTAGAGCCACGAGCTTTACCCCGTTCTTCCTCGTCTATGGCACCGAGGCCATACTCCCCACGGACTTGGAGTACGGGTCACCAAGGCTCAAGGTATATCAAGAGCAGCAGAACCAGCAAGGCATATCATGAGCAGCAGAACCAGCAAGCCCGCGAGGACTCACTGGATCAAGTAGACGTGGCTCGAGATGTGGCGCTCGTACACTCTGCGCGTTATCAGCAGTCCCTGCGAAGGTACCAAGCACAGAGAGTTCGACGCCGAGATCTCAACAAGGGGACTTGGTGCTGAGGCTTCGACAGGACAACAGGGGCTGCCACAAGCTCTCACCATGGTGGGAAGACCCATATATCATCGCTGAGGTGCTCAAGCCCGGCACGTACAAGCGGGCGAATGAAAACGGCAAAGTCTTCACCAATGCTAGGAACATACAGCAGCTACGTCGCTTCTATCCTTAGAATTCCAAGCTATTTGTACATCGTTTGTACTCGTATTTAAGATTTCTCGAAACAATAAAGGAGTATGCTTTATTTATTTATTTTTTGGGAACTTTCCGGACCCTCGGGGGCTCGGACACGCACGAACACTGAGGTACGCCTGGCTTTGCCCCCGGCGAAGCCAAGCCTCCCCCGGGGGCTACTACGGGGGGAACCCCCGAACGTCCCCAAAAATCGCCAACATTTTTTCGAAAAATTTATGTATCTAAGTTTCTCGTATACTTAGAATGCTAGACGCAAGGCGCAAACGACTAAGGAACGGGATCGACCGAGCCGCGGGATTGCCTACACCTCCGGGATACGGCATCCCCACTCACCTCCCTACGCCTAAGTCATTTGTGAACGCGAACTTCCTCGCTGAAAGCTATCTAAGATGCATACGAGAACACGGAAGTTAAGGGAAAAAGTGAAGGCTCGAACGCACAAGGCCTCGATGGGCCACGCTGTCGATTTTCAATAACGAATTTCTCAAATTCAAAGGTACTATTACAACAAGTACTAACTTATTACATGGGCTCCGAGGCTCAGACTTCCTACAGGTTATCAACCCCCCCCCCTTGCGGGTCTTTAGCGGCATCGAATTCAGCTATGGGGGGATGTCAGCTTCAAGCTTCGTGGCTAGGACGGTGGCAAACCCTCGATGGTGGCGTCGGCGTCGTTCAAGATGGCCGACGCGGTGTCCGGGCTGGCATCGGTAGGGACGACGTACCCCGACGACACCCTCTGGAGGTCCATAATGTAGTGCGTCGAGGCCACGGCGAGGGCTCGCAGGACACCGAGGCGGAAAGTGCTCTTGGCGTGCTCGGCAATCCGGCCACCTAGCGCTCACAGGCGGCTGATCACCAAGCTACCAGACACGACGCCATCCCCCTCGAGCTCCTGGCACACGCTCACAGCGGTCCACTCCAGTTCAGCGTATTCAGCCTGCGCCGCCATGAGCGCAGTGTTGATAGCCTCCTTCACCGCAGTCTCGTCCGCCACTTTCTGCCTCAACTCTGATCAGAGGAACCAAGATAAGTTGCGATAAACTCAGATCAAACGACAATGAAATTTTGAACAGTCACCCGCGATATTTTTTTGCGCCTCTTCCTGCTGGACCCGGGCGGCTTGCTCGAGCGAGGACAATGAGTCCTCCTTCTCCTTGAGGATGGCCTCCGCTTTCCGGATGGCCATCTCCTTTTCCTCGAGGGCTCTGCCCTTATCCTCGAGGGTCCCGGTCAGCGTAGCGACGGTCGCCTTCTCACGCTGGAGCTCGGCCTCCTTGCCTTGGAGTTTAGTCTCCTTGCGCTGGAGCTCGGCCTCCTTCTGCTCGAGCGCCGTCCTAACAAGCTGCAGCTCGGCAGTCTGCGCCTCGGCCTCCTAAGCCTTCTGCTCCGCCGCGGCCCTCTGGACGTCGCCCTCGCCGGCGGTCCGCGCCAGCTCCTCCTCTAGCGCCCGCTGGCGCGCCCCCAGGTCTGTCATCTTGGTGTTGGCATCGATGTTTCGGAGCACCAAGTCGGCGTTGTGCTGCCCAAGCCAGTGCATTTGGGAGTACAGCCGGGTCAGCTCGGCGCTCTTTTTGCGCGAAATGTCCCTCAGCCGCTGCAAGTGGAAGAGCGTGAGTAAAGTACACGAAAACAAAACCGAACGCGAGCAATTCCCAGGGGAAAGGCGCTTACATTGCTGATCTAGAAATCCATCGTTCTATGGAGCTCCAAGGCATGGTCGAGGTGGTCCTGAATCTAAGAGCCGACCTCGAACTGCGCCTTCCAGATGGCTTCCTCCTCCTGCTCGTTGCGAAGAAACTCCAAGGGGACCCCGGACTAGATGATCGCCCCGTGACGGGGCCCCTCGGACGTCCCCGTGTTGAGTACCTCCTCGGAGGCCGACGCGAACTCGGCAATCCGGTCGGTGGCGCTGGCCGCAGCAGCAGGTTCGATGCCCCTCGAGTCCCCGAACTCGTTGCTGCTCAGCGGCAGCTCCACAACCGGCTCCACGTTCTCCGGCGCCGTTTGTGCCGTCGCCGCTGCAACGACACCCTCATCCCCCGGCCCTTGTAGGCTTCGGTACGCAGGTTCCCTCCATTGCCGGCGCCCTTGGCGCCGACTCCTCCTCCGTGACACCCTCGACCCCAGCCCTCAAGGGCTCGGGGTGGGGGTCTCCTCCTCTCTTCGACCAACAGGGTGCTCCGGTGCGTCCCCACCAGCTCCTCCTCCTGCGACTAGCTGGGCAGCGCTATCCGCGTCGCCCCGACCGGCCTCGATTTCGACGTTCAGCCGGGCGGCGTCATCCACGCCGCCCTAGCCGACCTCCTCCTCGGCGTCAGCCTGAGCGACCGTTACAACGCCGCTCTGGCCGGCGTCGCCCCCACTCCCCGGCGCTCGAGCCAGTTGGGCCTTCTGGGCCCCTCGAGCCGTCGCCTCTTGGAGCTTCGCGGCCTCCGCCACTACGTCCACTACGGGAAGGGGCTGCGGCGCTGTGTGCAGCGTTGCGCGTGCCCCGGTCTTGAGGTCCTTGGTCGGCGCAAGCTGGGCCGCATCCCTGGCGATGGCCCCGGAACTGGGTAATCAGGGAAGAAACCCTGAAGTTAGCGGGATTGGAGGGTCGAGTAGACGAATGCAAAGGTTAAAATCAAGATCGCTTACCCTGACCTGGCGCTCACGCTGCACTTGCCCGTGCCGCTCCTCCGGGCCCGCGGCATGGAGACACCTCCCGAAGATTGACCCGAGGGCGTCATCCTCGGATCAGCCTGGAGCCTCGAGGCTGTCTGCGCGGGCATTCCCGCACTCGCAGCGGACTCCCCACCGCCCGTCGTGAGCACGGGTGTCCTCTCGCTCATCGCTGGCGTGGGCGATCTATGCCTCGCCCCCGGCGTGGACACCCTCTGCCCCGTCACGGGCGCGGACGACCTCCTGCCTGCTGCCGACGCAGGCGGCCTCCGCTCCGCCGTCGGGGCTGGGCGACCTCCACCCCGCCCCTGCGGGGGGCGGATCCACCAACGACCTCGATGTGAGCCTCGCCTCACCCAGCGTCACTGTCACATCCTCGCCGCCAGCCCCTCGATAGACCGGCGGGGAAGTCGAGCTCGGCGTCCGAGGAGTCCTCCTCCTCGGTGAACTCGGGCGTGGCGGGGCGCGGCTTTCCCTCCGCGAGTGCAATCTTGCACGTCTTCTCGTGCTTTTCCTTTCTCTTCCTCTTCCTGGCGGCGGCCTCCTCCGCCGCATCCTTCTTCTTCTTCACCGCCTCTCCATGCAGGCGGTTGACTTCGCGTTCCTCCGGGACCGGGGGCTTCGAGGTGTAGCCCTTGTGGATCACCCCCTGCAAACGCAACCAAGTTAGGATCATGGAGTGGGGAGAGGAGTAGCACAAATCGACAACGAATTGAAACTTAAACTCACCACAGAAAGGTACCCCGTCTCGGGGCGCATCTTGATCTCCCAGAGATCGTCTGGGTTGTCGGGGAACTCCGCCACCGCATCCTTCGCCCTCCGGGCAGCGACGTCACGGGGGAGCAGCACGTACAACGTCCTCGAGCCCGCGCACGGGGCCTCGGGGGTGAGGTCGAAAATTGGCATGTTCCTCTCCGTGAGAGGAATCACCCTCTGCCAATGAAAGTTTGCGATGAAGGCCGCCGCCATCAACCCCTTCCTTGCCAGATGCTGCAACGTGTTGGTGAGTACCTCGAGCCTGGCCTAATGCGGTGGGGGCAATACCCCCCAGTTCCACTTCTCCGGCCTCTCCCGGAGCACCTTGTTGGTAAACGCCGGGAGCCAGTTGCCGAAGTTGCGCAGGTAAAACCACCCTTGGGTCTACCCGGCGTTGTTCGTCATCATCTTGTTGGGGATGTACAAATTCGTCCGGGTTGGGCGCAAGTGGAGCATCAGACCGCCAGCGCGGGCAAACCTATTCGGCTGGCCCCGCACGTTCTCGATGTAGAGCTTGCCGCGGAACAAATGGATCCATAGATCCCAGTGCGCCTCGATCCCCAGGTAACCCCCGCAGAGGGCGATGAAGACCGCCGCCTGCGAGATGGAGTTGGGGCCGAAGTTGTGTAACTCTACTCCGTAGTAGTTGCACAGCGCCCTCATGAATCTCCCGATGGGGACGCCGAATCCCCGCTCGTGGAGCCGCATGAGGCTCATGACGTAGCCGTCGAGGAGATTCAGCTCGGTCTCCTCCGGCCGCTGGGGAATCCATGCCGGACGCTCCGAGTTGATGTTCACCGGCAGTAGCCTGTCAGCGACCAGCTGCTCCAAGACCACCGCGGTGGCGGTGGACCTCCCCCACGGCAACGACTCCTGGACATCCGACATCGCTTCGAACTGTAGGGGAACGCGAGGAAGAAAGCTCTACGATGGTTAAGGTGCGCTCTTGCTCCCTCCTTCTTCTAGGTGCAGGGGAGGCGGAGAAGGTAGGGGAGACGAAGGCGAGATGGCCAGGTGAGCCCAAACAATCCCCCCTTCCTCGCTTTTATCCATCAAGATGGGCGGATTCACCGCCGTGGCCCGAATCAACCGCATTGAATGTGGTAGGTTTAGCTGTCGCCGACAGCTGGACCCCACGACCGCGGAGTCTCCCACGCGCGCACTTAGCATAATTACGGCGCGGTAACCGATGGGCGCGGCACTACTGTAGCATTGTTCCATCCGTCAGCCGCCGCCCACGCCTCTTCGCCAACCCAGGGCAGCCATCTGAAAAGGCGTGCCCCGCACCATGCTACGTGTACTGGGCCACGTAGCCAACGACTAGTGGGAGACTGGCGCACACAACCGGCGACTCCGCACCGTTTAGCGAACTGTTACAGAATATTCCCCCCGGGGATTCCGTACCGTCGAAGGAAATTGATCTCGAGGCCTCACTTATCAGGGGCTCAAAGCTTGGCCCGTCGAGGGTTCGACAGGCGCCCTAGATCACCAGAATCAGGGACTGCATGGATATGCCGTACAAGCTACCCTCGAACGCGGAGTTCGAGACATCCAACGCAGTGTTCAAGGCCAATCGAGGGTGCCTAGCAGGGGGATCCCATTGTTGACGCTCCTTAGTGCCCCGATTTGTATACCGCAAGCGCACGGTTCATGTAGCTTTTCCCTTAGAGTATTCCCCCAAGGTTTATCAATCCGTGGATCGACAAAGAACTACCTAAGGTTTTCCATCTAATCTAATGGATCTATCCTAACATGAAGCATTGATTGCATATAAAGGATAAACCTTTAATAGATATGAGTGATATGTAAAGGTTGATCTCATCCATGAATATAGGCTTAATCATAGCAAAACCAAAGATATGACTAGGCCTATCGTCATCTAGTTGTAGTTCAAGCTAACGAGCGGATAAATCATGCATCTCAATCAAAAGCATCTTTAAACTCAAAATCTCCAATCCGATCCCTCGATACCCAACCTACTAAGTGGCAACGGCCTGTCACGACGCCACCCCTTTCAACGGGATACCCTGAAGCAAGTCGAACCCCCTTTGGTAGTTTCGCCATGAACCTCTAGCCACCTTGACTACAAGATCATGCTAAGCGATCTATCTCGATAATAGATCTAAGATGAAGCAAACCCAAAGAGAAGAACGAAATCGAAAGAGAGAACATGATCGCTAATAGATTCGGAAGACATGATTATCATTACTCACATAATAGATTCGTTTGGATCATCACCGCCATGTGCACACCATCGATGAATCCAACTAGCTCTTGAACTCCGCCATGGCACAACCACGCAGGGAGGCCACGGCGGCTAGGGTCGGCCTAAGCCATCTCCTAGACAACTTCGAAGACTTGCGGCGGCAGTCGTCTCCCTCCGGTCTTGACCCTAGGTTTTCGTCGAGTTCTGGGTGGATGGATGCTTCGAGTTGAATAAGGTGCGAGCTATTTATAAGCCAAGGAAGCCACCGGTCGAAGGGGAGGCCAAACCGCCTCAGAAAAGGGTTGGGCCGGCCGGCCCCATGGGCCTAGGCCGGCCGGCCTACCCCTTTTCGGGCTCGCCTCGGTCTCATCTTTGGCATGTAGACTCCTCGCATCTTCTAGAGTTTCTGTCCTTCACGATTGCACCCCTTTGGATGTTGTTATCTTGGAGATATCTTCGAGGAAAGGATAGGATAGGGAATCCTTCCTTAAATCTTCATTTGCTTTGCTTAATCCCGAAGTATCTTGATCTCATCTTCGTGGGCTTGGTCCTTTGGGCTCTCTTGGAGGATGGATGTGCATGAATGTGCTTCGAATCAACATGGGCTTTGGTCCTTCCTTTGGGCTTTGGCCTTCGTCTTTCTCCGTGTTAGCGCTCGATCACGGGCCTCATCATTTCATGCTCCAAAATAGGCCAAAAATCTGCAAAAACGAAGTTCCTCCAAAATATATGTGCATATGTGAAAATGACCAATAATTAGGCAGGGGTTAGGACGGTTAGTGATTTTGATATTGAATTCATGCCATTATCAAGGATAAACAAGGGATAAAAGGGGTACTTAAGGAGCTCTTATTCCATTTCCCATGTTGGACATGATCAATCAGGCTTAATGGAAAACTTGTCCAATCGTCTCTCACATCATGGTCACCTCCTTCTTTGTTGTCCTTTGTCGCTACCTTTCTTTTCACGGATTTTCCTCTCTGTCTAGATAGGGAATTGCTCTAAAAAATGATCCAATGCAAGGTGCACGAAATCTTCTTTCCAACAAGTCTTCATTTGCCCAAAATGCATTCCAATTGAGGGAGTTATGCCCCTTTTTCCTCGTCACTGCAATCTGCCCCGTGCTGATTTCAGCACGTGCATCTCCAATGTTTGAGACATAGCTCCTCCCGTGGGTCTTCAATTGTATCGATCGTGGATGCGTTGAACTGAGGACTTGATTGAGATCCTGAATATTCAACTTTCTTGCATTGTAAATCTCTGGACTTGTGCACAAAATTGATGAGGCTTAGCGACGTCCGTTCTTGAAACTTGAAGACGATGATGATGGTGTTCAAAATTTTGGGCACAATTTCCCACCTCATCATTTGAGTTTCATGTCCTGCATGGTTAGTGAAATTCGGGGCTTCTCCCGACATGTGCTCTTTTAGGGTCATGAGCTTGACCAAGCGCAAAGCAAGATCGAGATTTGCAATTATTTGTAAACATATACAACATAATCACATCCTCAATTAAATTTCAGCAACAAGGAATGGTGTAATTAAATGCAGCATGTGTTTCTTGCATAGCGCGGAGCTCATTATTAGGCAGAGGTTCTTTAAGCATGAAATCAACCTTCTCAAGAAACTCTAGCCTATCATCATGAAAAGAACAAGGCATAGAATTTAAACTTTCATTCCGACTATCGGTTCGAGCATGAGATTTTTAACGATTATCAACAAAACCAATAGAAGCTTGAGAATTCACTGTATACCTTAGCCTCGGAGCTTTTTCATACTCATTGGAGTCGTGGTGCTTTATGCGAGATGTCATCTTGATGCACTCCTCGTGGTCCGTCATGATTTGCTTCTCACGTCTCCATGTGTTGAATGTTGCGCTCTTGTAATCCGTCGTGGTTTGTTTGCAACATCCTCGTTTGTCGAAGGTCGACCGCTTGTGCCTTCATTTGCCAATGTCATTGGGGTTCTTCCTCTGCTCCAAGCCTATGAATTTTATCATGTACGCTTGATGAAAACATCGCCCAAGCTCGCCTTCATTGTTATCATCGTCATCTTCTCTATCTTGTTCTCATCACGTTGCTCCTGCCTCTTCTTCGTGGAATCTCTCCTGTATACTCAACAGAACATATACCAAAATATAGATCTATTGAAAAGTTTACGAAATTACATTTCCAACGAGTGGTCATTCGCTTTAAACGGAGTCCAAACGAGGGAGTTATGCCCGTTTCACTTTTGGCGCTGCGTGCTGTCCAGAAATTTTCAGAGTGCACAACCTTCAATGTTTTGGCCATACCCGCTTGTAGGAATCTCCGATTGACTTGGTTCTTGATTCGTTGGGACGGGAACTTCATCAAGCTTTTGAATATCCAAAAATATGCTGCTATTTGCTTCTGAGGTTGAGCAGAATATTGATGATAACAATGACTTCTTACGAAAAAATCCGAAGATGTCGATGATCTTGATCTTGTGGTCTTCGGAGCGTCTTGTTGTGCATCCTTGGCTTCAAGGTCATCACCATTGATTCACCAGTGAGTAGCATGGCTCCAATGGTCTTTCTCCATGGTTTTTGCTTTGCCTAAGGTGTCGGGATCGAAGGAGGCTCCCGTGCTTTGTGTCGATGATCAGAGCGGTCTCTTTCTTTGATTGCACTTGACTAGAAGCTTCTTGAGCATCCCACAGAGAAGATGGGTGGCATCATGGTTCCTCTAATCTTGTTGCCTCTAGCGTTGGTCAACTTCAAATCATCAACTTTTGCGCACAAGGTTCTCCAAACATCTTCCGACATCGTCATCACTTTCTCCATTGTTTGTTGCTGCCTCTTCTTCGTTGAATTACTTGATCATCCTGCACAGAACATGTACCAAAATTCTACTTCATGGAAAGCCTTATGAAATTACCTTTTCAACGAGTGGTCATTGATCCCAAACGGACTCCGAATGAAGAAGTTATGATCGTTTTACTCAGGCACTACGCTCTGTCCAGAGACATTTCAGAACGCGCAGCGTTGAAAGATTTTACCATAACTCTTCACACCGATCTCCAAAATTCATGATGCTTGATGCGTTGGAAAGTAGACTTGATGGAGCTTCAAAATAATCTATTATTTTCTCATGGTACTTCTCTGATCTTGGACGAAAAACTCATTACAACAGTAACACTTTGGAGATGATGATGATCCGATCGCACGATTTTCTTCGCGGGCATGCTTCATACCTATTGCTTGAACAAACAATTTTTTTTCCAAAAACATTAGTCTTTAAAAATCTATTGACACGGCGGCGTACCTTATTTATCATTTTTGTTTTGGGAAGTGGGGACTCGATAGCGGATGCTGGGCCACTAACAAAAGTTAGCACCTACCACTAAAGAGCGGGTCTTCACGTAGCCATCAACTTGCTTGAGTGAGATTGGACTTGTCAAAGTACGGACGTTGAGAACTTCTCAATCACTTTGTGTCTAGAGTTTTACCTGCATTCATGGACACAAACAAGAAACACAGGATATATGCAATAATAAAATTAGGGTTAGTCCAAAAACTAGATAGATCGCCCTAGGGTTCGTGTTGCCGATCCCCGGCAACGGCGCCAGAAAAGCTTGTTGACGCTCCTTAGCGCCCCGATTTGTATACCGCAAGCGCACGGTTCATGTAGCTTTTCCCTTAGAGTATTCCCCCAAGGTTTATCAATCCGTGGATCGACAAAGAACTACCTAAGGTTTTCCATCTAATCTAATGGATCTATCCTAACATGAAGCATTGATTGCATATAAAGGATAAACCTTTAATAGATATGAGTGATATGTAAAGGTTGATCTCATCCATGAATATAGGCTTAATCATAGCAAAACCAAAGATATGACTAGGCCTATCGTCATCTAGTTGTAGTTCAAGCTAACGAGCGGATAAATCATGCATCTCAATCAAAAGCATCTTTAAACTCAAAATCTCCAATCCGATCCCTCGATACCCAACCTACTAAGTGGCAACGGCCTGTCACGACGCCACCCCTTTCAACGGGATACCCTGAAGTAAGTCGAACCCCCTTTGGTAGTTCCGCCATGAACCTCTAGCCACCATGACTACAAGATCATGCTAAGCGATCTATCTCGATAATAGATCTAAGATGAAGCAAACCCAAAGAGAAGAATGAAATCGAAAGAGAGAACATGATCGCTAATAGATTCGGAAGACATGATTACCATTACTCACATAATAGATTTGTTTGGATCATCACCGCCATGTGCACACCATCGATGAATCCAACTAGCTCTTGAACTCCGCCATGGCACAACCACGCAGGGAGGCCACGGCGGCTAGGGTCGGCCTAAGCCATCTCCTAGACAACTTCGAAGACTTGCGGCGGCCGTCGTCTCCCTCCGGTCTTGACCCTAGGTTTTCGTCGAGTTCTGGGTGGATGGATGCTTCGAGTTGAATAAGGTGCGAGCTATTTATAAGCCAAGGAAGCCACCGGTCGAAGGGGAGGCCAAACCGCCTCAGAAAAGGGCTGGGCCGGCCGGCCCCATGGGCCTAGGCCGGCCGGCCTACCCCTTTTCGGGCTCGCCTCGGTCTCATCTTTGGCGTATAGACTCCTCGCATCTTCTAGAGTTTCTGTCCTTCACGATTGCACCCCTTTGGACGTTGTTATCTTGGAGATATCTTCGAGGAAAGGATAGGATAGGGAATCCTTCCTTAAATCTTCATTTGCTTTGCTTAATCCCGAAGTATCTTGATCTCATCTTCGTGGGCTTGGTCCTTTGGGCTCTCTTGGAGGATGGATGTGCATGAATGTGCTTCGAATCAACATGGGCTTTGGTCCTTCCTTTGGGCTTTGGCCTTCGTCTTTCTCCATGTTAGCGCTCGATCACGGGCCTCATCATTTCATGCTCCAAAATAGGCCAAAAACCTGCAAAAACGAAGTTCCTCCAAAATATATGTGCATATGTGAAAATGACCAATAATTAGGCCGGGGTTAGGACGGTTAGTGATTTTGATATTGAATTCATGCCATTATCAAGGATAAACAAGGGATAAAAGGGGTACTTAAGGAGCACCAACACCCATCGAGGGAGAGCATCGAGCCCTCGAACCCTATCGAATGGGTCCGAGCCCCGCCTAGCGAACCTTTGCGAGTGCTTTATGTGACGTGTCCACGGACCACAAGCCGACCCTTATCGTACGGGGTACGGACGTCCACTTGAACCAGCCGATAACAGCTCACTGAAGCAGCCATAGCCCGCGGCCCGGGCATGGGTAGCATGGTGCGCTTCACCCCTTCTCCCTGCGGAAGGGCGACGAGGGTCGTAATAAAAGTCGAGGATCCCCTGAACACCTTCACGCAGGCCAGGGCTCGGGGGCTCCTCGCACACCGCGGCTCAGGCCGCACCCTCGAGTGGATCGACAAATGTCGATTGTGAAGTTCCACGTGTTAGGCCAAAACCCCCACTTTTAACGCGCGCCTGCCAGATGGTTTCACAGGACCCCGAGTCGCTGCGCCAGCATGAAAAACGCCTAGGCCGACTGAAAGGAACACCGATGACGGCTGAAAAGGAAGCTGAGCAGTCTCCCCCGTAAAGCAACCAAGCTGGGCGATGTTTATAGCCCTTGGACGAGTGCAAACACTCCCCCAAGGCCTCAGGGGCTACCCCCGTGGGTGCCTTGGGGCCTGCTCGAACGCCTTCAGCAGCACAACGGCGACATGCCCAGTGGCGGCACCATGGTGCTCGAGGCGACTATGATTTGCATAGACAACTCGGAGTGGCCACCTCACTGCTTCTCCAGCGACAAACCCCGATCCCGGATCAGAGTCCTCTAACAATGCTCCCCGGAGCATCGTTGCGCCCCCGCCGGGCAAACCAAGACCACCGCGGTCAGTACCCGAGTTACACCCTTGAAGGGTTAAGCTTCTGTAGGGCCGATGCTCACCTTTACACCCTCGGTCATCCTCTCCGCGAAGAAGAAAGAGACTTCATTGCTCTTTGCAAACAAAGATTACAAAGAGTTACCGGCTCGAAGCCGTCAAAAAGTACAAACGCATTGCCACCTGCGTGGCAATTTTCCCTGTCTTGGGGAGGAGCGAGCGCCGATGAAGAGCACCGAGTCCTTGGCCGACATTACGACCAGGCTACTCGGGATTGCGAGGAGTAGCCCCTAGACCGCACGAGTCCGAAGGGATGCCCTTCTCGCAAGATTTCTTCTAGCTTCTCCTCCACCGAAGACCTTGCGGGGGGCCAAGCTGGCGGACAGCACCCTCTACACCACCTCCCCGAGAGCGACATTGTCGCCAAGAGGGACGGTGCGAAGAACAGCCACCAAAATTGGCGCCGACGCCATGGTCAGGCGTCTCAACGATCCTTCAGGCTGAGGGACATCGCAGTAGCAGGACCCCACAGGCCCAATGTTCTTCTGCTAATTCCACTAAAGCTGAGGGACAGTGAGCACGCCCTCTCCAGCTTTTCCCCCGCCGCTCACAAGCATTCTTCTAGCATTAAAGCCTAAAGAAGCCAGGCCACCCCGTCCGGGGGGTCGGCCGTGAAAGGCAAAGGAACACATTACGAGACTTAGGCGAAGCTAGAAGTAAGAGCAGGGAAGTTGGAGAGGAAAAGGTGTCCCACGACCCCTATTTATAGCTGCGTCCGGTGCCAAACTTTAAGCCTATCGCAGGGGGAAGGCTTGGACCGCCCATGACGGCGCGGCACCCCACGAGCGAAAGATGCCCTCGGTTACCGTGCCGAGACGTGACCAGACACAGCAAAGCCGAGCCCCTGTACGCTGAGCAGCGCAGCATCGGCGCTGGCCGACTGCCCTCGAACGGCGCATCGCAAGGCAACCAGGGAAAGCAGGGCTGAGACCCTGCACGCGGGACAGCGCGGCGTTAGCACTGGCTGCAGAGCAGCAGGCGCCATCATGACCCTAGCCTACTCAGCGCGCTGACGCATCTCGTCACCAAAACAAAACAAGAAGGGGCGCGCGCTTCGGAGTACTTTTTCTGCAGGCGCACTACCCCGACCGACGAGTTGTCACGTCCACCAGGCAAGCGCCCGAACACGCCCAGCGGGAACGCAACGCCGATCGATCACATCAAGGGGTAAAATTGTCAAATACCCTTTGGCCGAATCATCTGACTGAACCAAAGGCTCGGGGGCTACTGTCGGGTACCATGATTAAGGGCACCCTAATTAGGGGACTAAAATCGCCCTAAAAATGCAAACACATGCTGGGCAACCGGGCCCACGAAGGCCTACAACCTCCTTCAATCCGGAAGGAAGGAAAGGACTCAAAGAAGCCTAATGCGCGGCCCACGTACACAGTGCGGCCCATCCAAGCCCCCTCGAACCCACGGGGCGATCTCCGCCTCGCTCGAGGGCTCCCCGTCGAGGGCCTCGACCGTGCCTCGCATCTCCGCCTCGCTCGAGGGTAGCGAGCCTACCCTCGGGGGAGCGGATCGTCTCCGCCTCGCTCGAGGCCACCCCTCGACGGAAAGGACAAACGGCCCTTCCGCTCACCCGCTCGCCGTACGGAGGCATTAAATGCCAACCACTCCTCCACAGCGTCCGGGTCAGACGGCGTCAGGCCGCCATTCCCCATAGTTGCTGTGACCGGAGTCCCGTCCGCCAACTCCGGTCACTGCTCCGCCATTCCGGACGCTGTGGCGACACTGTGGGAACCTGCGATGCAGCGCGAGACGTGCTCGGCACTGCTCCAGCCACTGTACTGCCAACTCCCCATACCTCCTTCAAACTTTCCCCTCCGCGGAGCCCTTGAACGGCATGGGCACGACCCTCGGAAGCGGCTCCGGCCTTCACCAGGACAAGACCCTGGCCTGCAGGACCCTCGGAACGTCGCCATGCCACGCCTGGAGGACGGTACCCCCTACAGCAACAACCACGCCGCCCGCTGGAGCTACAAGGACACCGGCACGATCTCCGCAAGGCCAAGGACGACGCCCATGACGACTGCCACGCCAGACGCCATACCCCGCAGTATACTTTCTACAGTGTTCGACCACTGCACCCCCGCGATTCGGGGAGAAGACGACGACTTCCACGATCTCCTGTGCATGTACACCGCCCCTCTTTGTGTCTATAAAAGGAGGAGGCGGGCTTTATCTTATGGGGGATCCATCCGGTAGAATACAACACTCAGCACTACTCACAGAGCACATATGCTCTTCTGAGCCCCGATATCGGTACTCGCCTCAATCAACTCCTCCTCTAGCAGAGACCTGAGAGCTTCCCTTCCTCTCTCGCCTCGCTTGTACCCCCTACTACAGGCACCCCCGGGGCAAGACAGTACAGTGCTCTCACACACCCCTTTGCTGGACGTACGGCCCCACGGTCGGAACCAGGATAAACCCGTGCGTGACTGTGTTGCCTCTTGCATCAACCATCTGGGACGAGAAACACGCAGCATCATCACTAGTTGGGTCCGGACCGTCGGGCGCCCGGGCGCTCGCGCACCTGGCGAGCGAGCCATGGGAGCTACGCTCAATCCTCTGCCTTTACTTGTATCTGGGAATACCCCTTAGCTTGGACTCAGTTGCTAGTCATTTTTAGTAGTGTTATGCTTGGTAGTTTTTTTATTTGTGCTATTCCGTTTGTATTTCTTATTCCTATTCCCTTTGTATTTTTAGTAGCACAGTTGGGTAACATCCGGCTTGTTTTTTCCTTAAATGCATTGCAGTGCTCCTGCATTATTTCAAAAAAAAAAGAAGAGAGAGAAGGGATTATTGAAAACTAAGAATACTGGGCTAGGCCCAACGCCTCAACCTTTATCCATCGCACAAATATCAGCCCAAGAAGTGCCAAAAAAATTTCCCAGCGGGAAAGAACCCGCGACACTTCAAAACCACAGATTCCGAGCGAAACCCCAAATCCCCTTTGGCAGCGAGCTCGCCGGCGATGCGGCCGCCGGCGCCTAGGCCCCCTGCTGCCTCCTCCTCGTCCTCCTACAGCCAGCGCGAGCCCCGCCCAGAGAACCCGCTCCTCCTCCTCCCTTCCTGCCGCGCTGCCAAGCTCTCCCTCGGCTGCCCCCTCCTCGACCGCGTCCTCTCCGGCGGCCTCCCCGCCTCTGTCACCGAGATCGCCGGCGAATCCGCCTCCGGCAAGACCCAGCTGTGCCTACAGCTCGCCCTCCTCGCGCCCCAGTCCCCGCTCTCCGCCTCCGCCCTCTTCCTCCACTCCGACCTCCCGTTCCCCCTTCACCGCCTCCGCGGCCTCGCCCCCAAATCCCGCCCCGATATCCTCGACCACGTCCTCGTCGCCGCCGCGCACTCCCCCACCGACCTCCTCTCCCTCCTCTCGCGCGCCCAGCGCCTGCTCGCCCACCCCGGCCGCTCCCCGCACCGCCTCCCCATCCGCCTCATCATCCTCGACTCCATCGCCTCCCTCTTCCGCGCCGACTTCGACGCCTCACCGGCCGACCTCAAGCGCCGGTCCGCGCTCTTCTTCCAGATATCCGCCAAGCTCAAGGAGCTGGCCTACAGGCACCAATGCGTGGTGGTGGTGACCAACCAGGTCGTGGACGTGGTGGAGGGCGACGCCGGGAACACCGTGGCGTGGTCGTCGGGGCGCCGGGTCAGCCCTGCGCTCGGGATTGCGTGGGCCAACTGCGTCAACACGCGGCTGTTCCTGACGCGGGAAGTGGACGGCGCCAGCGGGATCGCGAGGAGGCGGATGAAGGTAGCGTTCGCGCCGCACCTGCCGGAGCGGGGGTGCGAGTTTGTGATACGGAGGGACGGCGTGTTTGGCGTCGAGCCGGCGGGAGAGGTAGGCGCTCCTGTTCTTGGATAAATGTGTGGACATTACCTATTCGATGAAATGTGCCTGTGGTAGTTGGTTTGGGCATGGTGTAAAAGATCTTGCCATTTTACTTGAATTATGTAATGGATCGAAAGCAGTGTAAATTAAAAGTTTGTTGCAACACAAAGTGCAGCTTGTTAAACTCGTCTGGGAATTCAACAACCAGTGTCGTTAAAAAAACATCATAGCTCCTAATTGAAGCCTAGAATCAGGAACAATAAGGTTCTTGTATTCTTCAATGCTCCTAGATTCAAACGTGCTAAGATGTATGTGCTAATGTAATTTATTGTTTTAGTCAAAATTTCCTAATGTTATTAATGATCTATTTGGCATGCCATGGCCTTGTTTGGATGTGCTAGATTTCTAGCACGCACACATCCCGAAAAAAGAATCTTGCATGCATGAAGTACTAAATAAAGTCTATTTGCAAAACCTTTTTAGGGATGGGTGTAACTTTTCGCGACGAATCTAATGACGGTAATTAATCGATGATTTGCTACAGTGATGCTACAGTACTCATCCTCTAATCGCGCGGTCAAAGGCCTCGTTAGATTCTTTATAGTCACTAGCGCAGGGGTTCTGAAATTGGTTTTATAAACTGATTTTGTTTGACACCGTAATTAGCGGTCAAAAATTTTTACTATTCATTGGTGCTAGAAATCTAGCACCAACCAAACAAGGCCCATGTGAGTGTGCGTGGAGGCTGTTGCTGATTTGTTGCTGGCACAGCGCACTGTAGTAGCATCAAATCAGTTACCGGTGCCAGTGCCAGACTTCAATAGTGCGCAACTGCTTATGATGTTACCGACAGTAATATGCCATCAGAAGATATGGATTGTTTTCCAGTTGAAGCGTTTGCAGCATTCAGTAATTAAATTTAAATAACTGTACCTGGAAAGATGATGGCATGCTTGAATTCATGCGTAACAATGATAAAGGCTCAATGAGACTTACATGCTCAACAAAATGAAAAATATTCAATATATGACACCATGTGAAGATCAAAGAGTATAACAAATGAAGGAATTGACTGTGGTCTTTGGAAAGTAGCACCAGTTTTGATTATTGAATATCACTTAGTCTGACAAAGGGAGGCACACTTCTAAAAATAGTAATTACTAGAAACTGGGGCGCACCGTTGGTGCGCCACTTTGAGCTGGTCCAGTGGATGCCGTGTGATAGTATTAGCGTAAGCTATGTTTTGCAAATTTAAAAAGCTATGTAACTATTGGGAACTATCTGGGAACGACCTGATTTTTAACTTTTATTTGTATTGTATGAAACTTTGAATATTATTTTGGGTATCAAAATATTTTTTTTTGTGGTGAAAGAAGGGATAAGATAGTTTATTAGGGAGGACGGAGCACAATTAGTCCGATACTTAATGTATTTGCGAAAATATGTTGCGATTAGTAGAGGTGTCATTTTTTTTAGGAAGTAGTGGTTACATTTAAATATGATGCGTTATTGTGGAGGTAGCATGAGAAACCATAGAAGAATGGTGATCGAATTGTATGTATGGTATTGCTATTGTAGTAGTAATGACACGGCCTTGCCGCGTGGACCTGTATCCCTCGTTGTAGTACGGTAGTTGATGCCGATTTTAGTTCATACATGTAGTTGTTGTGTACAGGCAAATGTATAATTTTTTTTAAAGCAACATAGTTAAGTTGAATCCATTGTTCCATTATTTTCGCATAGATGTCATGGTCTGCAGCCCGTTGTTGCAATTGGTATGATTTGAGCATTCAATTGTCATGACGTTAATATTTAAGTACTATAATATTTTGGGTATCGAAATGGAGGTATGACATTTGTTGCTGTATTTATTATGGTGAAAGAAAGGGTAAAATAATTTATTACGGAAGGTGGTGGCGCGGAGCACAATTAGTCGGATACTTAATGTAGTTTGTGAAATCATGTGATAATTAATAGATGTGATGTTTTTAAGAAAGTTGTAGATATATTAAAATATATCATGTTATTATGGAGATCGCATGAGGAACCGTCAAAAACGGTAGTACAATATTTTTTTTACAATATAATATGCTATGTTGAATGGATTATGGAAATAATTGTGGTTAAAGAAGGGTTAGATAATTTATTAAGGAGGTTGGAGCACAATTAGTCATGTACTTAATGTATTTGCGAAATTATATTGCAATTAGTAGCGCATTTTTTTATAAGGGAGCGGTGGTTGTACTAAATTTGACATGTTATTATGGAGGTAGCATGAGAAGCTATAGAAGGATGGTGATACGATATTATATTTTTAGTAAATTAAAATGTTATGTTAAACGAATTATGAAAATGCTTTGAATTTAAAAAACTTGCTATACAGTGAAGTTGTAGATTTTGAATTTTTAGGCAACTTTTGTATTGATCACTTTTTATTTAAAGATATTTTGGTGTCAAAATTATAGGTGCAACGGGTTGCATGTAAATATTTGTTTAAATGAATTGGGAAAGTATTTTGAATTTTAAAATTTGCTCTATAATGAAGTTGTAGTTTTTGAATTCTTGATTAAATTTTATGTTGAGCAACTTTTGATTCCAACACGTTTTGGTGTTTAAATTGTACGTATAATGTTGCTCGTGTGGAAGTAATGGATGAAACAAGTTGTGGTTTGATTCAATTAAAATCTGAGGGTTTTTTTGAAAAAAAACTTGAGAGAGGATAAGGACGGCGGGTTTATTTTATTAAAACTCAAGGTTTTATTTGTAAATTTCCTTCAACCAGCACTGTTGGGCTGCGGGTTGATTTTGAGAAAAACCGAGGGCTTTTTCGCAAAATTTTCTAAGAGAGGAACTTGGACTGCGGGTTGATTTCTCTTAAGTTAGAGGGCTTTTTTGCAAAATGGCCGGGTAAAGCACGATCTGAGCCGTCCGCCCGGCCGATCCGATGGCCGGGATTTGCCGGTGACGTGGCCTGCTTCGCTGGCCTCGGAATTGGCCAGGATTCGTAGATAGAGATTCTACACAAAGAGATTTTGCTGCAGCAGTGGTAGAATTTATCAGATCCACCATCAACATATTGTTTTTCTTGGTGGTACATGACAGACATCCTCAAGTGCACTTGACGTTTGGGTCCGTATGATTAATTATTGCCATATTACTGCTTTGAGAAAAGAATAACAAATCTAATCGATGTTCACAGTTAATGAGAAAAAACTGGTAAGTAAATAGTAAAATGAAGCTGATCATCATTGCTTGTACCTAACATTTCAGTTCAACATCTAAAAAAAGTTTCAGTTCTAAATTGTGCCGTACATTTTACTTTAATTGTACACGGTTGATTCTTCTGACATTACTTTGCAAGTACTGCAACTGAAGCGAGCTTTAACACACTTGAAGTATTGTTATGTCACTCAAGGTACCCTGATCCAGAAAACAGGAGTAACCTAACTGTCATACATCAAAACTTCATTGTTGAAGTTTCCAGCACACCATGCTTCTATACAAATGTTCACTCATTTCCTTCCTGAATCAGATCAGCGGAAATATCTGCAATTAGTCTTTTTTTTCTTTTATTGGACAGCTGTTTCTATAGTTCGGTATTTAGGTTGAATAAAATTTGGCTCAGCAATTCACTATTTGAGCTTGGTGTAAGCTTAGCAGAACCAACAAAATGACTCCTTTAGCTTAGCGTCGTGGGTTAATCAGACTTGGAAATGTGAGCTTCAGTCTTGGGTTCAGTGCTCTTGCTACATTAAGCCTATCGGATTATTGGATAGGCAAGCAACCAGTTTGCAAAAGTTCCCTTGTTCGATCAAACTCTTAAGAGATTAAGTGGATGGAGCCAAGCAACTAATTCACAGAATGACAGAAGTGGATGGTCTACCAACAACCATCACTGTTGCAAATTAAGTTATTCAGCTTTCTACGTCAAACCTGCTTTAGTTAGGTTGATCAGGGTAAGATAACTACTGAACAGGACCAAGCAATTTGTAAACACCCAAAGCTGTCTTATAGGACAGCCATGTTGAGTCTTCAAGGACCTGCAATAAATTTCAGGTTAGTGCATTGTGTTTAACTTGGGCGTGGTCTCCATATATGGCAAGCAAAGCATCATGCAGAGCACATCAAGCAACAGTTCAGAGCCATGTATCTGCAAATATGTTAAGGTATGTTTACTGCAAGCCAGAGCTTTTGCCTATATCCTTATAAGTGGGGAAGGAACCACTTTCTGATCATTTGTTCATATCATTTTTAATTTTAGGCGCACCTATGTCCACGGATATGCAGATTGATAAGGATGAGTTCAACTTAAACTTGTCGCTCAGCAGCCATATCCTCCAAAGCTTCCAACAATATTTTCTTGCAGCTACTGTCCTCAGAAGTTCCACAGTGCTCATGCGTTAGGTGGCCACCAGAATGCGCATAAGCTCCAGCGTAGCCTTGGGAAGAGGAATCAAGAGACTTTTTCTAGCAGTAAGACAAGGGAAAGATGAAAAATGCTGGGATGCTGAAGCTGCCAGCGATGTTCCAGGCACTGCAAGGATCAGGTGGTTCAACACTATCTAGCAGCACAATGATCCAGAAAGTTCTTCAACAGGAAGTAGTCTAATTGAGATCTAGCAAATGGGATAAATGATAATCAACTTGTCTCCGAAGCTATAATATGTTATCCCCTTTCTTCTTCCTTTCTATCATAGTTTGAATCTCCACAGGCTACATATCTTGTTAACAATGCCTGCAGTGTTTATCATCCACAATGTCTTG
Organism: Panicum virgatum; assembly: GCF_016808335.1. Taxonomy (NCBI): domain Eukaryota; kingdom Viridiplantae; phylum Streptophyta; class Magnoliopsida; order Poales; family Poaceae; genus Panicum; species Panicum virgatum. Next base: position 36,363,948 of record NC_053136.1, read on the forward strand.
TGAACTTTCATGGACCCAACATTTCACATAATTGAAGTGGACAAGATCTCCAAGTTTTTAGCCTGCTTCTGGTGGTGACAGATTCAACAAATCTGTGCTTTGGATACTCTTTGAATAAAATTATTGATTGTCATAGTTGTGATGCCAATTGCCACAGGTGATCTGTACCTAAATACTCCAAATAAATCATGTCCTTTTATCGTCAGCTACCAGCTTATGAATCTGTTTGGATATTCTCATAATGGATTAAGGGGTCAATGAAGGTTATGATTGTATTCTTAGCCACACTATTTACCAACTTCCCCCATATACATTCAAACTATTTATAAAGTTCATTCCTTTACTATCTGCATAATTGCTTACACTGGATGACTGGAAAGACTTGTGCCGCTACCCGTGGCATCGCAAGGCCTAATGGTTCATTCTCGAGGACACATTGCAGCCTAGTAGTAAAGCATAAGGTCGTGGTCGTTAAGTTGCATGGGTGCATCTTGCATCATGTATCCACTCTCTTTTTTACCTATCAGATAAACAGTGCTCCTCTGATGTATTCTTTTCTTTTCATGGAATGCATCAGCAACCCGATTTCACCATTGGTTTCACAAATTCTGATGTTGAGGCTGCTAGAATTTTGCTCTATTGTTTTGCTTTGCACATGGGTAAGGGTAACATTCTATTCCTTTGAACAGCAGCAGTCCCGTGATGTGAGGAATCCTTGCGTGATTAGTCTAGTGTGGTTTTCTTTCTTGTCTCTGGTACAGAGTGGAAATTATGAAGTCGCTCCATTGCAACGCCGCAGAGCACTCCAGCTTGTGAGTGGAATTATCACAGCAGTCAGATGCAGCTAACAGATTGCTTCAGCTCTGCATGTGGTGCGGAAGGGTTCGGTCGTGCAGGAAATCTCGTGTAATTTTTGATCCTCCGAATGGCGACTCCGTGGTTCGGGTTCCGTTGCATGGTTACATGACGAACCGTGTACCCCGTCAGGCCGTCACGACGACGCCGCGGGGTTCAGGGTCAGCTTCGCCGGGATGATCGCGGACACCGCCACGACCAGACCGCGCGCGCCATTGCCGTCTTCCCCTACGCTGCTGCCGCGCACATACGTGCCTGGTGAAGTGTGCAGCATGAGCAGATATCAACATATTTTTATTGTTGGAATTTGTTGAGTTGTTGCACGGGCTATGGCAATGATTCACGGGATCGAGGAGTTGGAATTCGCGTTCTGGTTTATGAAACTAGCGGAGATGTATGTGCCACAGGCACGTATTTCCATCAAGCAACCAACGATGTCATTTATTTTTCTTTCAAAAATAATACACGTATTTATTTTTCTTCCATAAAACAACGATATCAATGTAAATGAAAGTAAAATGTGTGCCAGAGAAAAGTAATACGTGGGTACAAGAGGTGGGTAGATGAATACTTAGTGTAAAAAGAATTAGAATTTTGGTGGAAATATTTTCCTTCTATTAATTTTGTGGGTCTACACCCCTTTCGTCAAACATTTAGCCTGACAAGTGGGACCTCTGTGAGGGGTACGGTGGGCCTAATCTTGGTGAGAAAGAGTTACAATTATTTCAACTTTTATAGATAAAATAAAAATAAAATAGAATATATAGATAATATCATTACGACTTAATATACAAACAACATTGACGCAAATAACAAATTGTTAAGTTATTTTTTGAAATAATAATTGTTAAGTTTTATACCATCGCTTTGATATGTAAAGCTTTAAGCACTAAAATCAATATTTTTTCTTAACCTTTTTAGCCACCATCCTCAATCATTATATTTTCATCCAACAGCTCAACTGCTCTTTAATAACCCTCCTCCTAACTACTCTCCACCACTTTTTACCCGTTGCTTGGGAAGCGTGCACGCTTGTGAGGGTAGCACGCTTCCCAAGCGATAGATTAAAAAGGAACCAAGGGAGTATACCACAAAGCCTATTTTTTCTCCTTTTGAAATCTTTGATCTGATGGTACATCGTCCTCCACTTGTGTATATCTTGATCCGACGATCCACCCCTCCCTTCAATTGTGTATAAGTATGCCCACCCTGACCCTAATTCCTCATCCCTAACTTAGCCGCCGCCTCTTCTCCACTGTCCCATTTCCCCAGATCCCTCACTCCTCTTGCGTGCACTCACAATTGCCTATATTGATGGCAACAACATTGTCGATCACCGCATCTCTTCACATCCACTCCATTCTCCTTTTTTGGCTGCTCATCAATGACAAATCCATCACCGGATCCGCCATCTCCATCTCTCGACACCTCCTATTAGGAGCGCTATGCACAGTCACCAATCCAGTCCATTTGAAAAATCAGGTGGGATCTTCTATTCGACCCCTCCAAAATCAGGGATCATATTATTTTTCTAACATTCTCGTCACTAGAGCCAGAGAAGATCCTCCAAAATCAGAGATCATATTATTTCCCTAACCTTCTCATCGCAGAGCCGGAGAAGATCCTCCAAAATCAGGGATCATATTATTTCCCTAACCTTCTCATCGCCAGAGTCAGAGAAGATGGAGGCCGCTGGAGCACAAATTGTGACACACATCGCAAGGTAAATCCTAAAACTTCTCTAGCAGTCAAGTACTAGAGTAAACATACAAATTAAGGAAAAAGTCTATTTTTGACCATCCAATTCTGGTCTCAGTTTGGTTTTGGCCATCGAACTCCGAAACCGGATATTTTTGGCCATCCAACTATCAAAACCGTTCAAATTTGACTATCAGATTGTTTTGGTGGGTGGTTTTAATTTTTTATTTACAATTAAGTCCTTAGATCTTAAAATGATTATTACTTTTTGCCCGTACCTCCGATTCAGGTCATTTTTGCGGTCACGCATTCGTAACGGTGAGCTTTATTTTTTAAAATGTTCTTCATACTATTTTATCACTATTTATTATATTATTCTTATATTATTGTGTAAAAAACAAAATAAAAGAAAAGTAAAATAAATAGTTACAAAATAATATAAAAAATATTTTAAAAGACAAAGCTCATCGTTATGAAGTCATGACCACAAGAATCACTTAAATCGGAGATACGAGTTAATCATTGGATTAAGAATCACTTAAATCGGATATACGAGTTAATCCTTGGATCTTAAAATGATTAAATCGTATCTCTGATTTAAGTGATTCTTGTGGTCATGTGTTCGTAACAATGTGCTTTATCTTTTAAAATGTTGTTCATATTATTTTGCAATTGTTTGTTTTACTTTTCTTATATTGTTGTTTTTACATAACAATATAAGAATAACATAACAAATAGTGATAAAATAGTATAAAGAACATTTTAAAAGATAAAGCTCACCGTTACAAACGCTTGGCCACAAGAATGACCTAAATCGGAGGTACAGGCAAAAAATAATAATCATTTTAAGATCTAAGGACTTAATTATAAATAAGAAAAATTAAAACCACCAATCAAAATAGGTCAAATTTGAACGGTTTTGATAGTTAGATGGCTAAAGATACCCGGTGTTAGAGTTCGATGGCCAAAATTAAACCGAGACCAGAGTTGGATGGTCAAAAATGGACTTTTCCCACGAGTTAATAGTGATGTGTAGACATCTATCGAGTACTGGATGGATTTGGCATCAGGCTGACCCACCGAATGGAGTACAAAGTTTTTGCCGGGTGCAATCCATCCGTCGAAGCACAGTAGCGCACCTCTCTTGGCACTTCACACTGTGCCCACGATCACAGTAGCCCGTCCCCCGTAGTAGGAATGACGAAGGAGGAGTGGCAGTATTGGGATCTCATCGGCACAGAAGATATCCTGACTACGCACAGTGTCGGGCGCCCCCACAGGCCACATGTGTATGTGTTTCTTCACCAACCACGAACTCTATTGAACCAGGCGAACCCACTCCACTGATTGGTGGGACGCTGTTCCCGAGGCCCACCTGTCATGCGTGCTGCCTCACCCGCGCGACCCTCACCGACAGGTGGGCCCATACCAACGTCGGCCCACCAGTCAGCGAGCCACCAGAAATGAGCGGCAGTGCACAAGGTAAGAAATATCCTATCATCCGGTCCGGCCATCTTTTCGTAGCCGCCGCCGTCGGCACGCACCCCCCCACCTCGTCAACACCCACTATTCCACCCACCCACTGACCGTTGGTCCCACATCCGCGGGACCCGCCCGTCATTGTCCGGAGGGGATGGACCCTCCGGTTCCGCGGGCCCGGGGAGTCAGCGAGCGAGAGCCGTGCCGGAGCGGCTTGCGGCCAGGTAGGCGAAGCACGGCAAGTAAACAAAAACATTTGAGCCGTAAAGAAAGGCGAGGAGGCTGGCGAGAGCGAGCACAAGCGCAGCACCACCCACGCCACGCACGCACACCGGCGCTCGCCGCCACACTCATCAGAGAGCGGGAACGCGCGCGCAGATCTCCCGCCGCGGCCCGAGCCCTCGCGATTCCGGCCGTAGCGGTGCCGTCCTGGTCGCCGGCGGCTTCGATTCGGTAGCCGCGGCCGCTTCAGTGCGGCTCCCGTAGCTATTTTGGGGATTTTTCTCCCCTTTTGTTTCCTTAACCTGGGTTTGTGATGGGCGCAGATCTGACGGGGCCCCCGGCGGCGGCTGCGGAGGCTAGGGTTAGGGTTCCGCCGCGATGCAGCGGCCGGGACGGCTGCAGCGCACGGGGTCGAAGCGCGGGCTTGACCCCACCGGCGGTGGCGACGACGACGACCATGCGCCGAAGCGGCCGCGCGTCCCCGCCCTCGCGAGGTGAGCGTGCGTTGAATGTTTTTTATTCTGCTATGTAAGGGTTTGTGATTGGTTAGGGTTCCGGTTCCGTGGCTAGGTTGTCTGCCGCTTTGCGGCCGGATGAAATTTGAATCCTTCGCTTTAGTTTGATTCGATTGAGATGACTGATGGAAGTAGCAGTGGATGTTGCTAGTGTTGCTGTTGCTGTTAAACTTCAAATCGGTACAAATGAGTGCAGGATGTTTGCCTAATTGTTTTTTTTTTGTCAATTTGGTTAACTGTCAGACTGAGAGTTCGAACTGGAGGATGGTTTGGTTTACATGTGGAAACTATTTTTTGTTCTGAGATGGGGTGGAAACTATTATGAAAGAAGGAAGAAGCTCGAGTGGATAATTATGAACCTTAAATGCAGTGTGGTCCATGCAAAAGTGATGTTTTTTTTTTCCGGCAGTTCTGAGTGTTTGCTCTTTTGGCTGCTGGGTTCTGTCCACCTCAGAGCACCAACTTACTGATAGCAAAGCGTTATGCTGTATAAAGTGGATGATCCAGTGATTATAGAAATTGAAGTTCGATATTAGCATGTATTTCTGCCATGCTGTTCTCGAAACAATTTCTCCTGATTCAGTAGTGAATACAAGCTGAGTTATAAATTAGCAATCCACATGCCAGAACCATGATCCCGGCAGGGCTGTCAGTCTGCTCTTACTATTATTGCTACTACTTTTATTGCTGTTATGAATACCATTTTTTCTCGTCCTTTCACTCTGAGATTTGTTTGCTACTTTGTTAGTTAGTTTTGATGCCTGGTGTTGGGTTTCATCTCTACCCTATCCCACCTTTCTTGGGAATAGAAGATTTTTCTTGTTGTGTATTAGTGTAATATCTTGTTTATGGTGGGAATAGAAGGTGGGTGCACAGTTAGGGTTTGCTAATATATTAGATGCAATAGTTATATAGTCAAATGAGATGCTGATAATTCACAAAATAATTTTGCTCGAATTTAGTTGATAAGTTACAGGCTTACAGGTTACAGCTTTTTTTATACTACCTTCATGTTACAAATGTATTTGTTGCTTAACTGATGATATGTTTTTTCAGTGTCATTGTGGAAGCTCTCAAGATGGACAGTCTGCAGAAGCTTTGTTCATCACTCGAGCCCATTCTCCGAAGAGTTGTGAGTCAAATTGCTGATGGACTTATGCTTTACTTTACATGTAAATTCTGCATACAGTTTTCTTATCCTTATTGATATATCTGATCCATTCTATTTGGGTACTAGGTAAGCGAAGAAGTAGAGCGTGCTTTAGCCAAATTGGGCCCTGCTAGGATCCAAGGAAGGTAAAAAAAATTAACTTATCTTCACGGTGATGCTTGGAGGAGGATGCTCGAATTTGAAATTTATTGTTGCAAATGTGATTCGACCACACATTAAACATTTTGATATGTGACACTAATACAAATTAAAACAGATCCTCCCCCAAACGAATTGAAGGCCCTGATGGAAGAAATCTTCAGCTTCAGTTCAGAAGCCAGTTAGCCCTTCCAATCTTTACTGGTGGAAAAGTTGAAGGTGAGCAGGGAGCAGCTATACATGTTGTGCTGCTGGATGCAAACACTGGATGTGTTGTTACCTCAGGTCCTGAATCGTTTGCAAAACTGGATATCCTTGTGCTCGAGGGCGACTTTAATAAAGAGGAAGATGAGGATTGGACAGAAGAAGAGTTTGAAAGTAATATTGTCAAGGAACGTGAAGGGAAGAGGCCTCTTTTGACGGGTGACCTGCAAGTGACTCTTAAAGAAGGTGTTGGAACCATAGGGGAGCTTACCTTCACTGACAACTCCAGCTGGATAAGAAGCAGGAAATTCAGACTTGGGCTGAGGATTGCTCCTGGCTTTTGTGAAGGTATTCGTGTCCGAGAGGCCAAGACAGAAGCTTTCCCCGTTAAGGATCACAGAGGAGAATGTATGTGTGGCACACATTCTTGATTTACTCATAGCATTAAATGATATAAGCATTATGTCTTTTCTTAGAGTTAGCACAGTTGCCAAACATGCTGATTTTGTATTTATTAGTGTACAAAAAGCACTACCCACCTGCGTTGAAGGATGATGTTTGGAGATTAGAAAAGATTGGCAAAGATGGTGCATTCCACAAGAAGTTAAATGCCAGTGGAATCTACATGGTTGAAGATTTCCTCCAGCTTCTTGTTAGGGATCAGCAGAGATTGCGTAGCGTGAGTTCTATGATGCCTGTTACTACTTACTAGGTTGTAACTTGCGGTGTCGCATATATGATCTAACGTCCTTTGTTTTCTGTAGATTCTGGGCAGCGGCATGTCAAATAAGATGTGGGAGAGCCTTGTTGAGCATGCAAAGACTTGTGTCTTAAGTGGAAAGCATTATGTATATTATGCTAGTGACACAAGAAACGTTGGTGCAATATTCAATAACATCTACGAGTTTACTGGGTTGATTGCTGATGATCAGTTCATTTCAGCAGAAAATCTCACAGACAATCAGAAGGTTAGTGCCCCCTTCTCGCTCTCTCCGGCTCTGCCACCCACAAGGCCTTAAGTTGAAAACCATCACAAATTTGTTTTAGTTCATCAGCTTGATATTCTGCTAATGTAACCAGTAGAGAATCAGTATGCAAATGATCATATTCTTGTTTGAAGAATAGCTTGGGAAGTTGCTATACATAATACATTAACAAATCATCACTATACTAAACTGAATGAATCATGGCAAAGTCAAGACCTGGAAGTCATGAACATTAAGTGGATGTTTGGATGAGAGGGATGGCTTTGAGAGTTTTTATGATTTATTAGCTAAACACCAAGGATTTGAAACCAAATCTTCTATCCAAGGTGTGGTCTACTGAATAAATCATGACCTTGCTTACCTTGAACTGCAGGTCTATGCAGACGCATTGGTAAAGAAGGCATATGAGGACTGGATCCATGCTGTAGAGTATGATGGCAAGGCACTCTTGAGCTTCAAGCAGAAAAAGAAATCTGTCACAACAAGAAGTGACACTGCAGCTGCTTCAACAAGCGATCCTGCTTCATATGGTTCGGCCAATTCACAGAAACAATCGTCCCTGCCAGCGAAATCTGGACAACCTTCCTCGGCAGGTAGTATGAATGATGGTGAGCTATTGAGCCTTCTTGTTAACTTTTTTTGTTTTAGCCATGCCTCACTAGGCCAGAAATTTTCAAGGCAAATTAGCATGGTACTGTTGCGAAGGGCATGAATTGAAATAACATGTATTGTGAAGATGACATTTATGCTGGTGGCCACGTGCTAGTGACACAATGGAATCTTCCAACTAGTTGATATTTGCAATGGCACTATACAGTATTGCCCAATGCCCTTCTTTTATCATTTCTCATGACATGACCAGTGATTTCAGCCTAAGCCCATTCTCCCACTCATCCTTGCTAATTCACACAGTCACAGAAAATGGGGTTGAAGGCACCGTTCCTTGACCCAGGAACATCGACCCTGTCTTGGGAGCATGAGGTCATTTTCATCCCTGCCTTGTAAAAACCTCTCGAGTGTACCATGTTCCTCGACCACCTAGACCTGGGAACTCTGTGAACTCACATTAATGTGAAAAAATGATAATGAAGTTTCTGATGGTTTATTTTCACTATGTTGCACATAACCCAAGACTTCACTTCAATTTTTTTCTGTTACTTTAATCTGTTATGATAGCATAATAAGACTTTGCTTCTGCATATGCTAGATTATGACAATGACCAGTCAAGTAGGCTTCCTCGGTTATTCTAGATGCTGGAATCATGTCATTAGTAAGCAATTGCACTGATAATGCATACTGCAGCTGTTGCTTTACAACATGTACAATACTAACTTAACAATTGTCAGTTGTGTAAAGAAACATGTTACTGCTTATGACTATGGAATATGGATGTGCGGTCCGCCGTCCGCATGATAGTTGTGTGAATTTAATCAATTTATCATGTGTGCGCTGTACTGAAATCTCTGAATTACTTTTACTTTTCAGCAGATGGAACTAGAAGTGCATACAATGGAAACCAGTCAGCAAGACAGGCAGCCAACACTGAGAACATTCCCACAAACATCACCATGCAATATGACAGGAGTGCACTGTTGCCAGAAAGCCAATTTAGTGGTTCATCCCTTCAGGCTCAAGCTTCAAGAGGGTCCAATATGCTAGCATTGGGACCTCTGCAGCAACAGAACCAAAGTTTTGAATTCCCAGCACTTGGTCAGTCCATGCAGTCAGGGATGAATCCTTTTGATGAATGGCCGCAACCACAGGAGAACCGTGGTGGGGTTGATGACTACTTGATGGAGGAGATTAGGATGAGGAGCCATGAGATACTAGAAAATGAAGAAATGCAGCAAATGTTGCGGATTCTGAGCATGGGTGGCGCAGGAACCAACCTAACTGAAGATGGCTTCAACTTCCCTTCTTACATGCCTACACCTTCCCCGAACTTGAGCGTTGAGGATGACCGCACCCGTGCGCCTGGGAAAGCTGTTGTCGGGTGGCTCAAGATCAAGGCTGCGATGCGGTGGGGGATCTTTGTGAGGAAGAAGGCTGCCGAGAGAAGAGCTCAGCTTGTTGAGCTTGACGACTAGAGAAAGTATTAACAGCTGGAAGCATGCGCTCTCGAGCTGGTCTTGTACCAAGGTTTCATCGATGTTGTTTGTGTACGGGTGGGCTCAGCTCAGCTATGACCCTTAGGCGGACAGTTCTGGCCCTGAGCTTAATTATGGACAAAACTCATTTCCATTTTTCCTTTTGTATAGCTCTTCCTGCCATTTTCCATGCTTTTGTTTGTTTAGTGTGATGCTAGTCCTGTTATGAACCTTAACCTGAACTCTGTACATTTATTTGTTACAGAATCCAAACAGGCATTAAACATTGGCACCTGGGCACCCTTTGCTCCGCTGTTAAACACAGGACCCAAGACCCAACCAACGCCATTTGCGGGGGCCTATGCACTATGCTGCGCGGATAATTATGTGTTTCCGGCGGAGGTGTTTGGTAGCACCGTGGCAGCAGAGCTTGAGGATGTTTTGTTGTCTCGACTCTCGAGTAGTCTAAGGTCTTTCATTTTGATGCTTCCGAATGTCTAAATAACCCCCCAAAAAAATATTGTCTAAAATACACCGCAGTACCGTACCTAGTTTAAAACTAGAAAACCTGGGGCGCGGGGCGCCAGGTTGGGTTACCAGTGATAACTTGTCTATATATATATATATATATATATATATATATATATATATATATATATATATATATATATATATATATATATATATATATATTGTATGGTTGAACGCAGTTAAGATAAATCTGTCGCTTTGTTATTTTCGCATAGTTTTCATGGTGTGCAGCTCGTTATTGCACCTGGTATATATTGTGGGCATTATACTATGGAGATGCTGTTTTAAGTAGTATATTATTTTGGGTATCGAAATCAAGCTGTGACCTTTTTTTTTTTGGTGAAAGAAGGGGTAGGATAATTTATTAGGGAGGGCGGAGCATAATTAGTCTGATACTTAATGTATTTGCGAAAACCTATTACGATTAATAGACGTGTTATTTTTTTAGGAAGTAGTGGATATATGAAAATATGACGCGTTATTGTGGAGGTAGCATGAGAAGCCATAGAAGAGAGGTGGTACGATATTATATTTTTTGAGCAAAATAAGATGTTTTTGTTGAACGAATTATGAAAGCGGTTTGAATTTACAAAACTGTGCTATGTACTAAAGTTTAAGATTTTGAAATTTGTGGCAACTTTCGTGTTGATTATTTTTTGTGTTCATGGTGTTTTGTTGTCTAAACTGTAGGTACAATGGTTCGCATGTACCCGTTTGTGCAAACGAATTGCGATAGCGTTTTGGATTTTACAATTCGCTATATAATGAAGTTGGATTTTTTGAATTCTTGATCAAATTATATATCGAGCAGTTTTGATTCCAACGCGTTTTGGTACTTAAATTGTACTATAATGTTGCTCGTGTTGAAATAACGGATGGAACGGGCTATGGTTTGATTTAATTAAAATTTGAGGGTTTTTCTATAAGAAATCGTGAGAGAGGATCTGTATGGTGGGTTGATTTTAGGAAAACTTAAGGTTTTCTTTGCAAGTTTCCTTGAACCTGACTGTTGGACTGCGGGTTGATTTCGAGAAAGATTGAGGGCTTTTTTGCAAGATTTCCTGAGAGAGGAGGCCGGACCGCGGGTTAATTTCTTTAAAGTCCGAGGAATTTTTTTGCAAAACGGCTGTGAAACGTGACTGTTGGACTGCGGGTTGATTTCGAGAAAAGTTGAGGGTTTTTTTGTAAAATTTTCTGAGTGAGGAAACCGGACCACGGGTTGATTTCTGTAAAGTTCAAGAATTTTTTTGCAAAATGTTCGGAAAATGCAAGATCCAGGCCGTCCGTCCGCCCGGCCGGAAAACGCGGCCGACGTGGCCACGCTTGAAATGGGCCGGGCGGTACGCCCTTTCGTGTTTTAGAGATAACCTCACCAGTGCTCTATGAGCTTTGATCTTACATGTTCAAACACAAACATCTTTTTTTATCAGCAATGATGTTCCATGTATATATGACAAAAAAGAAGAGGATCACGGACTATGCGCGTCGGGGTGTAGCCGTGTATGGTGTTGTGTACTCGATGCCTATCTGGTTGAGAACGAGCTCTTACCAAGTGTCCACATAATCCTCTCGTTGCTCTGGTCAAAGACGAGGCAAAGCAAGCTAATGTCGGAATCAAGCTCGCACTTACAAAAATGCTCCCAAGGCAGAGTTGTAGACCCAGACAGGAGCACTATCAGGTTAATTAACCCCATTATTAGCATCGATCGACAAGGACAGCATCAAGAACCCCAAGATTGCAGGTGCAAATTAACATGCATGAACTCGGACACAATAAGACAAAAAGGCGAGATAAACAAATGGGTGGCCGAGCCAGCAATGGCAGTACGTGTGTTCGTTGTACGGGACCAATGCGAGTGACAGTGAATAGGTGGATCTTTATGTCCGAGTCCTTTGAAAAATGCTGTTTCACGAACTGATCAATAGAAAAACCACATATCTCGTACCGTGGTTGAATAGCATGGTTCGGTACATTCCATGTATTACTATTGCCGATCCTATGTACCGTATGTCTTGTCAAATTTAAGTAGGGTGGATCTACAAAATATTTAGAAGAGGCCCAAATTCACGCAAGTGTGTCCACACCCCTCCTGACTTGACGAGGAATCCATTCTCGCGAACAAGAGACTCCTTTATATCATCTTCAACCTCTAGCCTCTCCTTCCAAGTTTCAATAGCAATGAATTTATAAGGGAGCTTATAAGAGGTTCAATCCTTCCAACAATAGTAGGAGGGGTTCGAGCGCCGTGCATCCCAGCGCTAGATCTGCCCTGCTGCTGCGGGCGATCAACTGTATTCTCATAAATGAATGATTTGGCAGGGGCCTTTTTGCAAAGGAAATATTTACGGAAAGGGTCAAAGCAAACTACGAGAGTTGCTTCTCGAGCGCGGAGCTGGCAGGGAGATTATTCGCTTAATCATCATTAAACAAGATCAGGCCGGGCGACTGCGGCGTAGCAGTAGTCCAGGTAGTCGTAAATTAAGAAATGGGGGTTCCTGTGGCCACTGGCCAGGGGAGAGGAACCTCAGCTCCCGAGTGCATGCACTCCCCCGTTTCCCCCCAAAGATGTTGGCTTATAAAATTCACTCCGTCGCCTCATCGCCGTCACCTCAGCCTTCAGTTCCTCCGACGACGAGGCGCCGTATCAACCGGCCCGGGTGGATGCAGTGTACCCGGCGGCCGGTCCCAGAACCTTGGCTGCTGCTGCTGCCCTCATCATCCTCCTCGCGACCTGCCGGCCGGCCGGTCTCTCTCTTCACCATCACCACTCAGCTCGAGTGTATAGCTAAGGGCTTCTCCAGTGGCCGGTGCATCATCCGACGTGGTGTCCATGAATCGAATCATAACCGCTGGAAGAAGTCGATTCGTAAAGGAGAGAGAAAGAATCGACTCTCTTTTATGAGTCGAATCCTGAGCAATAAAAAAGGTGAACGGTGTCTCTCGTGAGAATCAAATGCAAGCGATGCCTCCCTGCATATATATAGTCTATTCTACACACAGGGTGTTGAATATTATTCAACGCACCGAAGTAAAATTCTCATGATATTTACTGCTGCAACAGAAGGTCTTGCTACAATAAATACACAATAATGTGTCACATCATAATTTTCTGCCCACTTTCAGTGCACATTAATTACGCATTATCTTCTCCCCTTATTTATCTCACATACCTGGTTTAATGAGTATTGATATTAGTAGTAATATTATCATAAAATTAGAGAAGTAATAACAACATAAATAGCTTCTCTATCATTGGGTCGATGTCATAATTAATTTTACTTCTCGAAATTTGTAAAATTACTCCTAGATATTACATGTCTAAATTTTCTAAGAACAAAGGATTATTTTGTAAACAATAATTTTTAAAATTGTGTTCATATAGATGAATGGATTAAATGCCAAGTAAGGAATAATATTATAGAACAAGGAATAATTGGCCATATACACAAGAAATAAAAATTGAGACCAAAGGAATGTGTGTGTTGTATGAGTCCATCATGTGTTTTTTACACATTCTGTAATCATGTTCCAAAATGTTGCATCTATACAAGAATATCTCATTTTAAAACACAAATGCATGCTAATTACTCTCCTAAATCTCACTCAAGTTAGTTTCTGTGCATGAATGCTTTTAACAGCCTCCTGAAATCCCTCGTCCTTCAATTTTATGAAAACTGCAGATTCCATGCATTCTTTCTATACACAAAGGTCTGCATATATTTCTCTCACAAATCTCGCTCAAACTAATAGGATGGCATGCAGGTTTTGACTTCCTTCTAAAACACTCTCTAATGCATGTTTAAGATAACATCAATGGAGATTCTTTGCATGCCGCATGAACAGCATGCTCAAAAAATATACTAGACCCGCTTAATGAAATAAATACAGCACGGCAATGGCGTTCTACTAATTTGGATAAATCATTTCACACCTTCGGATGAAACATTTTACTCCTTTCTGAGAATCACTTTACTCTTTCAGATAAATCAACTTACTACTCGTTTCAATGTTTCATACCTTATAAGCATGATATTTAGAATCCCTAGACATTTGTGATATGTTGGCGCCACTACTTGCTACGTCGGGGGTACACAGTATTGTGAAGCAAATGGTTAGGAGTTGGCAGCACTAAGTACTCCTAGTTTTTTACTCGCAGTCATCCCAAAATATATTACAACGACTCAATTAAATAACTGTACAACAACAATGGAGGTCTACTCTTTATGATAAATAATTTTACGCACTTGGATGAAATGTTCTACTCCAATGTCTGAATCATTTTACTTCAACAGATTAATCATTTTCCATGTGTATAAATAATCTTAGCATTTACATCCCGGCTAAAGTGTTCAGTGTCCTGTAATTAATTATCCTGACTAGCAAGAGTCAAACAAGTTTTAAATGCCCAGCAACAATCTACGTTTATGCCTGCCCACCGTGTCCCTCCAACTCCAGATCCCATCTCTCACAAATTACGTTCATATTCAAATTAAATATGCCACATATAGAATAAACGTTGTCATGCTAGCCTGTCTATTTTTAAAAATATTTGACCCCCCAATAAACTAGCTTTTTACTCCCGATCTATTATTTCTGAAACATACTAACACCACAGAAATTACTTCTAGGATCGTACTACTAATATTTACCGGCACATGTTTTTACTATAACTTTTACCAACGATCATACTACTAATCTTAAAATTACTTCTAGGATCATACTACTAAATGTAACTGGACTTATCAGATCTCTGACCATGACCATAACATGTGACATGGATCTCATCGAGGCTTCATCCCGGGAGCGCCCAATATCATTCATCTTATACTGTACTTAGAATCATTGAAAAACCATTTTTTACTCCCACGCACTCTAATTTATACTTCACCAGACACGGACAAGGGCAGCCCTGATTACACACATGCATGGAACAAATTCTTTTCTTGAAGCCACGATCCCACATAACTGTAATCTAGCTTTTTACTTTCACTGATTACAATTTATACTCCCATTAAAAATTTCAAGCTAAAGCGTCTCACTATGACGTGCTGATGGCGCCCCTGTTTTACCGGTCAACCAATGCTAAAATAACATGCAAGACATTGAAGTTGTATTAAATATTCTAGGCCCACGTGAAACCACGACATTATGACCAGACCCACAGCAAACCACATTAAAAGCCAATGAAACCCTATATTTTACTATCCTCTCAATCATGCACCGTAATTTTCTTCCGCTGGAGCCGTGAGCGTTAAATAACTATTCAACACACTGGATGTTAAATAGACCAGCCATATATATATATATATATATATATATATATATATATATATATATATATATATATATATATATCCCAACTACTCAATAGAGCCATTGCAAACCGTTGAGCTATAAGTGCACACAACGTCGGTTAAACCGGTCATATGCGTCGGTTTAACCGGCCACACTGATCCCGCAACTAGCCATTGAGCTCTGCAACTGTCTTTTTTTGATGACGTCATTGCACTGATGCCTTGAACTGATGCACCGTCGATTCAATCGGTCGTGAAGACTTCTTCTCCTGCTGCTTGACATGCTCTCTGGACAATGGTGATCGAGACCGATGCACCGGCGTTCTTAATTGTACCGTCAATTTAATTAGTGCTACTGATATTTCTTCACTTGATTTCCATTTGCATTGTCTAATGCACCGACCCGGTCATTTTTGATACGTTGGTTTAACCGCGACACCTCATCTTATGCTGAACTCATCCAATACATTTCTTTGAGTTCTTCGTTTTGTTGTGGCTTTGTACTTCATTCAACACGCGTGTTAGACCCATTGATTTTATCATCACATAACCACCAAAATTACAACTATAGTCTAATGGGACCGTATTCCTTCAACATGCATGGTTTTACACAGAATCTCATCATGGCGGTAAAGCCGGTAACGAACAAACCCTTACAGCACAACGTGCTCGTCAACACACAAAGAACAAGTAGCTAGATAATTGTGCTGCGAGTGCGCTACTCTATTTTACCGATTACTGATTCTCTTTGCACACTCATCACGGACTAAGGTAAGACTAGAGATTAATTAACCTACTACCTCTTGTTGGCCATCTTTAGCTAGCTTAAAAGCAGGTTCCGGCCAGAGGACAAGCCGAGAGGACCGAGGGGACCAACCAGCGCCATCGTTCCTCGAAGCGGCCGGCGCACGACCGCCCGTGAATGCCGTCGTCGCTGACACCACCGTCAGGCGGGAGGAGGACGACGACGGCTCACCTCGCCCCCGGCTGGCGCAAGTACCATGATGACCCAAGCACGCCGAGGGGCTTCTGCGCCAAGTACTTCTCCGTGGAGTCGTGCCTCCTGCTCGCCCTCATCACCGTGCTGCTGCTGGTGCTCCCGCTCGTCCTGCCGCCGCTCCCGCCGCCGCCGCTGGCGGTGCTGCTCCTGCCGGTGGCGCTGCTGGGGGTGCTGCTGGCGCTGGCGCTCATGCCGGCAGCCGGTGGCCGGAACGAGGTCGTGGACCCGGCGTCCTACTTATGATCTTGTAGATTGATGTGAATTAATTACAAGAAAAGTTTTGGGGGAGGTTTTGATTCGACGTTGTATCGATTTCAAACGCATATAGAGGATGTTCTTTTGTTAGTTTTCTCTTGGTTAGATGTTTGTATATAGTCTCCCTCTATGTTTGTCTGGAATTCTGTTTTATTTTTTACTTGACATCTTGCTTTATAAAATGTAATTATATTACTAGTACGTTGGAATGGAGGCTGGCTAAATGGTGGTGCACATCACTAGATCCTTATCTAATGGTCAACAGCTTAGAGCAAACAATTCAGTTTTTCTAGAAGAAAAAAAATGTTGTGTCTTGAAGAATTGTCGAATGAACCATATAAAAAAACACTAGATCGACTGGTAAAATAAAATGTTGAGTAGAGAAATATTGAGGAAGCATATATTGCATAGAAAAAGTGGTGTTCAAAAGATAAGAAAAAATGTTGATAATGAGGAGTTAGAATGAACTATATAGTGAAAAGATGGGGCATCTTTGAAAGAATGTTGACTAGAAAAAAGGTTGACAAAATGTTGACTAGAAAAAAAGGTGACCAAACATATATTGCATGGAGGAATGTTGAGTTGTGAAAAGTTGGTACTGGGAATGTTGAAAAAGGGAATTAATTTTTTTTGGAACGGACTCTTTCTAATGAACAAAATACTGCAACATGGTTTGAAGAATAAAAATGTTTATGGAAACATATAATGCATAGAAAAATACCATTGGCTCTTGATAAGAAGAGCAGCCACTTGACCTTGATGTGGTGGTTGATCACTTGTATCCTCCATGCACAACTATTTCTGTATTCCATTGTAAGTATATTTTAACTATCTACTAGATTCATTTATAAGTCATTCTCTTGTATAATTACGAGTCTAATTCTCCTACTTGAGTTGTAAGGAAATTGGTGTATGTGTAGTGCTTACGTTTGCTACAACATACTCCCACCAAATGTAATATAAAATTACAAAAAGTAATTGCCAAATAAAACTGCATCTTGCAACTAGAAGAAAATAAAAAAACATAACTAAAAATATGGTGTACAGAAGTAGAGAATCAGGTGTGTTTATTGATTTAGCATATTGCAAATTTTTTGATAAAAATATTAACTATCCTTTACTTGATCATTCCATAGCAGCTACTAACCTTGTTAAAAAGCGTGGGACAATCATAATCAGGGGTCGAAGGCCAAATGGAAATTGAAATAAAGCAGACTTTTTTTTTCACGAAACATACATCCGAGCAACTGATACAACAGATCTTGAGATTGATGAAGTCTCCCCCAAAAAAAAAGAGAGATTGACGAAGTCAAAATAGGAGCACATCATCTACCATTGAAAGTATAGCAACTTTGACAAAATGCGAGCAACAATATGATGCCTTGGGTTCAAACCCGCCTGAGCTATATATGCTCAGTTCGCATGAAGCTTATTGCTCGCATATTTACGAATATGTAAATTTACTGAGGCGCACTAGGAAGGTAAAATAACACAAAACAAGTAAAATGCCTTCATAGAGTTTATTTGCCTCCATATGGCCGCCGTGGAGGTTGAAGGCGGCCGTGGAGGCTTTTCTTCCCATGCTGATGCTGAGACATGTATACCAGCGCCGGCAGGATGTGTCCCGCGGCGGCGCACCTCACAGCAACCCCGTGGCGAGCGCAGCGGACGACGGTAGAGGAACGGAACCGAGACATTTACTAACACCAAATGTCCCGGCCTTGCTGAAGAGCCCATTGGGAGCTTATGTTGCTGGCAACAAGAACAAACAGATCCTTGCTGTTTACATTTCAAGCATCATTCTGGCGGCGTTGGCAACACACATCCAGAGTTTTGCAGCACCATGGCATGTATAGATAGACAAACTTCTCTTCTTACAAAAGCACTTTGTACACAACCATGAGATCTGCGACGCACCAAAACTATTGCTGCCACTACCACCGGACTGGAAGACTGGGAGTTTGGCAGCTACAGAGTACCCACTGCATTTTACACTCTTACACCACTTAATGAGGACCATACAATGTTTATTAAGCTTATTTACACTTGGTAAACCTCTCAAGACCCAACCAAGAAGGACGGCATGTGGCGCTCCAGAGCCATCACCAGATCCTTCCCCTGGCTCTCCGCGCCAGCCAGTTCCCCGAGCCGGCTCATCGCCTCCACCAGCTCGCCCCTCAGTCTCTGAGGCAGCAGCTGCCCGCCCGCCTCGCTCACACACGCCCGGTACAGCGGCAGGTAGGCGATGCCAAGCACCATCTGCGATGGGAGGTCGTTCAGGCAGACTGGGGATGCTCCTCTCCTGAAGACCCTCATGACGTTCACGAAATGTGCCTCGCCGGCGCTCAACCCTTCGATGAAGGCGGCCTTGGACCAGTGCTCTTTCAGGAAGGCGACCAGGTCAGGGGGCTCGCCATTGGTGGCCCCCCTCGCGATGAGGTCTGCCGCCTCATATGTTGTGGCGGTGTCTCTTAGGAAGTTGGACCTCAGGAGGAAGGCGACGCCATCGAGCGACCCGCTGCCCTGGCCACGGGCGGCTTTCAGGATTTGTGTGCTGAGAGCTTCGAGGGTCTGCTGCGGGATCTTTTCAAGTAGGTAGGATGCCACTGTGAAATGTCCACCGGAGGCAGCGGTTATGAGGGCGAGGCACATCTCAATCTCAGAAACACCTCGACTGGCAAACCAGTGGACGACCTGCAAGCACCCACGCTCAGCAGCTTTTATCAGAGGACCAAGGAAAGAAGATGCATGCCCTTCATCAACCAAGCATGTCATTGTGTCCAACTTGCAGTGATGAGAAGCGAACACTAGAGCCAGGTCAATGTCCACAGCCAAGCTGTTCTGATATGCAATCTGCAAAAAGGGATACAAGTTACGGTTGTCAATTGTCATGCTGTACTAACTCAGATGTACTTTCCAAAGATATTTCATGGTACAGTTGTTTGACGATTCTAGGATAACGCGACATGTTTTTAACATAAAGGAAGAGTGATTTTCATCCCATCCTGTGTACAAGGAAATAAAATCTGACAGGAAAGACCTCATATCACCATAAACCTTTTGCAGGAAAAATTCTCTACAATGATGCAAATGCTACAAAATTTCAAGATCAAACTATACTTCTTCAGTAAATCAATATTTATGCACTAAAAGAATGCCTTCAAGAACTTTGAGAACATGCTCTAGAATGTAGAAAATTAATTAAAGACCAAAAACTTCGACCAAAAAGTGGTAGTTATATCTGTATCTTTAGTTAAAAGGAAAAAGATAGTTTAGAAGCCAATACCATTGTTCAACATTTTCAGGATAATATGGCAGGACTGTTTCAGAAGAAAAACTGGTTTTATTCCATTTTACAGAATAAGGAAACAAAATCAAAATTGGAAGGGCCTTATATTACAGATAAACTTTTTCTGGCCAAATTGTAGAACTAATTCACAATCGCCACAAAATCGTAAGATCAAACTATAACTCAGGAGCAATCTACATTTTTGTTCAAAATGCATATAGGCCTAATACTATTCCATTGAACAGCACAAAATGCCTCAGTTAATTGGAGTACGACACGCTCTCGGATAAAGATAAATAGTTAAAAACCCCAAAACTACAGCATAACAGAAAAAAGGTAGCACATAACTATATGATATGATCCTCCTTAAGCACAAAGAACAGGAAAGGCTGAAATATTGAGTTTCTTGAAAGACTATACTGAAAGTTCTTACAGGAAACAATTTGAAATTATTGTGTATTTATTTTCTGATCCTACCTAAGACCAATAATAAATAAGTAAAGACCATGCAGAATTGACCATCAACTTGGTTCCCATAAATTGGCTATATTTTGGCAAGAAAATGAACTATCATTGACTATATTTTCGTTGCATTTTGAAATTATGGATACAAACAAACAAGATGCCCAGATTGCAGATTCAGATGTTGAAACATGGAGTTATAATATCAGTGATTTCGATAGAATAGTGTGCTTTCTAGACAACAGACTATAAATTGATGTCATTGTATAAGTAATATGATTGTATGACATATTTAAGACAATAAGACAAACTGGGGTTCTACAAAGAATAAGTGGTTTGCATCCCATCAAACTGTATAACGAAACAAATCTAAACAGACTGTTATCCTATTTCAGGCCAAAATTTAGAAAAAATAACTCTTAAATGATACAAAAGTGCAAGATCAAATTATTCTTGAGTACATCAATTTTTATGCGCATAGTCCAGTCCTATTCAATGGAAAAGCACAAAATGCCTCAGCTTGTTGATGTAGTTCGAGAGCTGCTATAGAATGCAGTTAATAAGTAGTTAAAAGGCCCTAAAGCTTCAACATTTCTATGTATCATTCCCCCCCCCCCCCCGGCTCCGTGAGCTCTGGGGGCATCCACGTCGTCCCGAAATATACCGGCCCTTCGATTCGTTGCCAATGGCTATGATCTGGTATATTTTTCTCCGGTACACCAAGTCGCACATTCACACACTGTATTCTCTCTGCTGGTCGTAGCCATCCAGAGTCCCCAGTTCACATACTGTGTCGCTGCCGCGTGCGTGCGGAAGAACTACAGCAAAAAGTCTCAAAAGTCAGCAAGCTAGCCAGTCGCCCAGCTCCCTTCCTTGGGCGAAGTTTCGCACCGCTGCTCTGCTGTTCCTTGTCAGGCTGCTGTCGCCCTCCTTTTTTCGTCGTTCTTACCCTTGCCAGCACACGCCCTCACCATTTGGGTCTCCCAATCTATCCATCCTGCGCTGCCCTTTCCGGTGAGCTCCGGCCGCAGGTTGCTCAGCTTCGCCACTCCTCACCCACCCACGGCCGGCTGGCCGCCGCCTGCCCGCGACCTGCGGTGCGCCTCGGCTCCTTGCTCGCGTAGGAACGCATGGCAGCCGTCGCACCCCGCCCATGGCCTGCCCTGTGCCTCGGCTCCTCACTCGCGGCGGGCCGCGCGGCGGCAGTCGTCCTCGCCCATGGCCTACCCCGCGCCTCGGCTCCTTGCTCACGGCGAGCCGCGCGGCGGCAGTCGTCCTCGCCCATGGCCTGCCCTGCGCGGCTGCGCCTCGGCTCCTTGCTCGCGGCAGGCCGCGCGGCGGCAGTTACCCCCCGCGCATGGCCTACCCCGCGCCCCGGCTCCTCGTTGCTCCCCGCCCGCGGCCGGCCAGGCCAGGCGCTGCCTACCCGCCGCCTACCCTGCGCCCGATGCCGGCACTTGAGGCCGCGTTGCGGGCGGGATGGTCGCCGGCGTGGATAGCGGCACTGAAGCTCCCAGCCATCAAGCTGAAGCTCCCAGCCATCGAGCTCAGGCAGTAGTCTCCCCTCGCTGAGTTGCATCTGCCTGGCCCCTCCTCACTGCCTTCCCGTCGCTGGACCACCGCCTCTTGACGGAGCTGAAGAACAATCTCCGCCGCCCCCTTCTCTGGCCAAATCCGGCCACCATGGTGAGTCCCTGCTGCTGGTAAGCCAAGAAACGGAACCCCCTCCCTGTCCTCTTTGGTTTTCCCCACTCCCCCCCCCCCATCCCTTGGCCAAAATTGATGGAAATTTGAGCGGCCAGTACCACCGTCGGCCATGGCTGAGATCTCGAAGTTCTTGCGGTTAGGCCCCAAGAAAAGGAGGTAATTATATTCCTATTTTTTGTGTCTTAGCATATCTGCAGATGACCCTCTCCAAAGCTTAGTTTCCTGCAGTTTGGTGTAATGTATTCAATCCCGGCCTGCATAATGATGACGCTATTTTGACCCTGCTTATTTTTATTTCCTCATCGCTTTTGCATGATTGCTTCTGTTACAGCAATTAGCCTTAGTCATGATCCCATTCAGTGAAATAGAGAGGATTTTGATTATCTAAATGTCAAAAAATAAGCTTCTTCCAAATTTCATATTCCTCAGATTATATTGTTTGCATTCTACTGAAACTAGGACCACATCCAAAAATACAACTGTTGCATGCCTGGCTCAACAAGACCACAAAACATTAAGTTGACAGAATAATTCCGTTTCTTTTGAGAGCTAGCTGTACTATAATGGGATAGCTATTTATTTAGGATTGAAATAACCTCATAGTCTGCCAAGAATTGCTCAGATAATGTGGTAGATTAGTTTTCTTATCTTTATAGGTGGCTAATTCATAAGCCTAACTAGCAATCTTTGGCATTGGCTGTCTCTTATTAGCTACTGTAAGTCTGGTTAGCTCCTCTTCCCGTTTACTTATACTGACTAAAATTTCATGTACCCAGACACATTTGGATGGCCAAGTTCAGTTGCTTTCCGCAACAGTAATAATATGAATTAAGCTCATTGTTGCTTTTTGGTTCTTACTGTTACGGCGACATGTGTCCCTAAACCATATGAGCTATCTCCATGGACATGCAATTTTAAGCTGTAGCAGTAGGGGAAACAAATCATACCTGAAATGCGCACACCACATTAGGTTTCGCTTTTCAGCCCTTAATCGCCTTGGTGTTTTGAGCCCCCTATTTTTTTTATGTTACAACTGCTGCCTTCTAATGCCCTCATTGCGGTGTTAAGCTTAATGAGAACCTGCTGTTATTCTTTTTGGGTTGTTTTTCTTCTCAAATTTGGAACAGGCAACACTGTATGTCCTTACACATGAAGTTGATTGTGAACAACAGGAGCAAGCAATTCAGTTCCTTTATTGTCCCTATAATACCTTGACATTATTCCTCTTTTATTTAATGAATGTGAGTAATTTTAGTTAGTATTGTTAATTGGGATCTGGAATTTGTCCACCAAATTTTGTTGAGTGTGTTTGTACCTTCTCCATGTGATAATTCAGCAGGTTTGTGTTGAATTAAAATTCCATGCAGACAACAACCTTTACACCTGAGCTGCATGTCTGCATGTAGATCTGCCTTGGTATCCTTTGTAAATGTTTAGCATTTTGCTAGCTTAACAAAATGACTGAACTGGCTGTTTAAGATAAATTATCATCGAACTATTGTAATCCTCTCTGTATGGACCATTTAGTTGTTTTGCCTATCTTTTGACAATTATAGCTCTACTACAAATTTATTCATACAGTTACTGTGCTTTCTAAAGCAAAAACAGAGGTCATATTTGGCTTGGGACTGCCCCGGGTCTGACAAAAATGATGGCAATAATTTAACTCTTTGACGATTTCAAATACTTCTTGCGCTCCCCAAACTGCTTACAGTGTCATATCTCTGTACTCCTTAACATTTGGGTTACATTTTCTACTTGAGTGTGAGTGCTCTTTAATACTTAAGCTACATATGCTATCTGGGCTGTTTTGCACGAACTGACCCGTTACGATCTTATTAGGTTACACCTGGAAAAAAATAGAAATTTATAAAACTTTAACTCTGACCTTCCTTTATCCATTTTCCTATCAGATCTTATAAAATTTACATACTATTTTTAATTTTCCTGCACTTCAAAACATCTACTACTACCATAATAATTACCAATAAGATTACAAAGGAATTATGCGCGCGCAACGCGCGCGCAATCCACTAGTAAAAAAATATAGTTACATTACTATAATATTATATGATTACATCTTAAAAGCATAGAACAGTAAAGATGAAAATATTGAATTTCTTGAAGCTTTGAAAGAGGATAATTATGATTACAACATAAGCGGGAATACACTCAGGATCTTGCCATAAGAGGATAATCCAGCAATTTGAAAATAACATGTTTAGTTTGTGATCTTACCAAAGCCCAACAAAACAAACCAAAGGGCGTACATAATGTTGACCATCAAATTCTTTGCCCTAACTAGGCTAAAATTTTGGAAGAGAATGAACTACCATTGACTGTGTTTTAGTTGCACATAAAAGAGATAAGGACAAACAATTTTGATCAACCAGTCTAAATTTTGGCAGACCCAGATGCAGGAATAGTTATAATAGAGTGCTTTCATTAGAAATTTGTGTTTTCTACACGATAGAGTATGGATGTATCATTGACTAAATATATTTGCTACACAGATCACCACTATGATGGTGCTGTTTGCACAGAAGCAAATAATTTGTCAGCAAAAGCCACTAAATATGACTATAAGTTGGAATATCATCTTGAACTTCAACTGGAACTGATTCCAATATTCTATGGCTCTCAAACAAAAGGTAAATATTGTCCAAAGCCCATTCAAAGATTTGGATCCTTCTAGATGACGACCCAAAACTTGCCTCTCTTGTATTAGGAACATAAGAAAAACTAGGTAAATAATCTAGAGCTCTGGACCCAATTTCTTGGTAATAACTCACACAATAAATCTCTTCTAAAAAAGCAAAATAAAACATTACTGAAATACTTATTTACTATTTTGCTAAACACACTGGTTAACTCCCACATCAAGATTAATGAGAACATAAATTACCTCCAACAGAATGCGTACAAGCTCAGTACTTCCAAAGCGTGCTGCTTCCAGGAAGCACTGATTTACATTGTCAGCACCTCCTTCCACTAGCAATGATAAAAGTCCCTTAATGGAGACTGCTGAATTCCCAGAAGACCATCCAGGTTCAAATAAACTTGAGAAGAGTGTAAGTGGGAAGCAGGCCGCATCAAATGCCTCGGTGAAAATCTTGCCACTGAGATTGTCACCAGCTATGTCCAAAAAGACTCTAAATGCTGACAAATGGAGCTGTACCTCTTGGAGAGTGTTGCAGTTCCATCTGTACCTTTGTGTCTCTTCAGAACAATGATGCATATGAATACACTGCAAAGCCCATTCCATAAACTTCTGCACTTTGGCACCTGCCTCAACTTTCAGATGGTCGGCACCAGGACAATCCCGCAGGCGATCATGCAATCTAAATTTCGAAACAAAAAGAAATAGCATCACCAATAATGTATTAAGAAGACCCTTCTGAAAGAAACATTCAAATGTATAAGCTGAGAGCCACCTATCAGCGATGATCTCCATGCTATCACCCACAGAGATAGCCTTGCTTTGGCAAGCTGCAACACAAGATGCAAGCAGTGACATCCGGAGGATTGCTCTTGCAAAATCCTTTGCTCCCGAGGCCACAATCTTCGCTATCAGACCATTGAGTCCCTCAAGATCCTTCTTTGTCCGCAAGAACCATATGGCGTCAAGGGCGGCCGACAGGCCATAATCCAGCAGTGACTGCTGATCTGCTAGAGCAATAAGACTCTCAGCGAGAGACCACTGCCGCGAGAACAGCAGCAGCTGCAGCGAATGCCCAAAATCGACGCACCCATTTTGCACACCCCCATCTGATTCCTGCGTTTCGTTGTCCCCATGACTATGGCTGACGCTGCATCCTTGGTCGTTCTTGCGCGCCAGTGGTGATTCTGTTGCAAACACCACTCCGCTCGCCTGGCCAATATCGTCAGCCTCCACGAGCAGCGACTTCTTCGCCTTCGCCGGAGTGCCTCGTGCTTTGCCTTGCTCTACCATTTGATGCAAGAAAGATCCAAACTTGCAGTTCACTCACTAACTCACGACATTCTATTGCCTGCTAAATTAGGCGAACCCCCGACCATAGGCAACGCAAAGAACCCTAACCAACAAGAAAGATCACGCCTCCGCGACCAAACCCGCGTCGATCTGCAGACGAAGATTAAAAATTAGCTAACCCTTAATCACAAGCTAGGATAGAAAGATCCGGACCATAAGATTCTTGGGCATAAGAGAAGCCTACAAACTACTAAGATCAAGCTGAGGCAAGAAATCCGCACAAAAAAAAATCGGAGAATAAGGCCCCAACTCTCAGCAGCTCTAGCTCTGACTTCACTCGACTCCCGCTCCCTTCGGCTCCTTTGTCGCAAAATCACCGTTTGGTGGGGATTCTTCTCGCTCCAGCACCGGTGGGAGGGGAGAGCAGGCCTACGACGCAGGCAGCACGGCACCAACGACAGGGAGCTCAGGCCGGTGGCGCGGAACCGGCGGAGGCGGCCGGGATCTCGGCGCGGCACCAGGAAGCAGTCAGCACAGCACCGGCGAGAGGGAGCTCGGGCCTACAGGCTACAGCGCGGGCGGCGCGGCACCGGCAACAGGGGGCACGGGCGGCGCGGCACCGTCGATTCATCCGAGAATCGGGCGGGTGCGTCACCGTTTGGTGGCGCTCCGCCCGCCGATTCTCCTGCGGAGCGGAGCGACCGGAGCGCTACCAAATGCACCCTAAGATGAGGAATTTGCAGCCAGGAGGTCAGGATGCTCAAGCTGTCGAAGTCCGGATCGCAAAAAACTGATTACTGAAGGAGCAGCGGGGTCGAACGAACTCGAACCTGGAACTTGGCGAGATCGAAGACCATGCGAGACAGCAAGAGTATAGCGAGGAAAATATGGAGGAGAAGGGGATCAAACAGGAAACCAAAAGGCGGAAGGAGATGTGGACAATATCTTTTAGTAGTATTTGTTTGTCTTTATAAATTTTGGTTCGTACTGTAGGCTACGAATTCTACGTGACTGTCCGTGCGTTAATATAAAGTTTACTCAGATCTGTCCGAGACCATTAATTTTGTGCTCTTCCACCTGTGTACAAGTTGTACCATTTCCGCGCGAGGTACTGATTGTTCAGATTCCGATTAGAATTCAGATTGACTTGTTCGGACCTGATTGATTTATTCAGGTTCCTATTAGAATTCCGATTGACGAACCGTGAAATTATCGCTTGCTTTAAAAATAGTAGAGATATAAAATTTAGCTCAAGCAATATAAAAAAGTAACAGTAAAGGTGGTAATTTCGTGGGTATGGTACATACTTCCTCTATCCATGAAAGGATGCAATTATAAGATCCGATCAAATTTTCAAACTAGTTCAAATTTGATCAAATTTATAGTAAATAATATTATTACTTATATCTTTAAATAAATTTTCTATTAAAATATATTCTATAACTAATCTAATTGTACTTATTTTGCATCATGAGTGATTAAAATTCTAACTGTTTGCCTTATTGAAAAACGAGAATTGCAATTTTCTATGGACGGATGGAGTATTTGATATGACTAAACAACATGCCCCAGCGTTGCCACGGGAGGTGAAACATCCTTGCACTCCTCTAGCAACATTAACTGTTGCTTTTTGACCCATATTAACTGTTCCAAAATTACATGGAGGTTTAATGGTGATTTTCTAGCAACATTGTCATATCAACATAACATATTCAAGGGCGTAGTTGAATTTTAGTGCAATCTATCAAAAAGGAACATATTTTCTTGGAGGGAAGACAAATTCACACCCTGAATTATCTAGTACAATAGTATCAGTGGAAAGTATGGCAAATGATATCAACATGTATCAGACGCAAATGGTACTGTTTGATTTTAAATAGACCATGACTTAGAAGTGATTACCTCTGAATTATCTGGCATAGTATCACCTCTTAATGGGACACGCACAAAGCTTATTGATGTTTTGCATATACTGGTAAAGTGAGCTTCATTGCTCGATTGATCGATCAAAAGGGACATAAAAGGAATGTTTGGACAATGAGGTTGCAGGTTGTCTGATTGGGCGCGAACATGTCTTGATAGTGCTAAGGACTGACAGCCCCAACTCCAACTCCAAACCTAAGGCCCCGTTTAGTTCCCAAAAATTTTCACCCAAAAATTTTCACATCCCCTTTAAACACATGTATGAACCACTAAATATAATTAAATAACAAAACTAATTACACAGTTTTGATGTACACGACGAGACGAATTTTTTGAGCCTGATTAGTGCATGATTAGCCATAAGTGCTACAGTAACCCACATGTGCTAATGATGCGGTCAAAGGCCTCAAAAGATTCGTCTCGCGATTTCCAAGTGAGTTCTGAAAATTAGTTTTTTAATTAGTGTTCGAAAAACCCTCCTGACATCTGGTCAAACAACGACGAGACATCCAAAAATTTTTGGTTTTGGGAACTAAACGCCCCCTAACTCCATCTGCTCCTCCGTGACAGGCAATGGCACAACACCGGTGCGCCTTCGTGCCGCCGGCTCCTCGCTAGCCTCCCACACTTCCATCCTGCGAACGGCCGCCAGGCTTCGCACTCGCGAGCATCTGCCGGGCCCACCCGGCCGCTCGGCGGCCGCGGCCGAGCTCCGGCTAGCCGTCCGACCGGTCTCGCTGGCGTCGCGTCCCGCTAGCTAGGCTGGCTCCGTCTCGGCTGCTCTCCCTTTCTGGCAGTATGCTCGCTCGACTCACGTCCCTCTTCTGCACCGACGCGCAAGCGCAGTTCTGCCAGCCGCCGACCATGCTCGGTGATGCACTCCGCCCCGCCCACCCAGTCTCGTCTCCACTGCTTTTTTTTTTTGAGAAAACCGGGTTATATATTCAAAGAAAAGTCTGACAGTTTACATCATTTAGCTTACAAAGACACCCTTCAAAGAAAAGGAAATTACAAACAAGTCCTTGTAAGGAGCACCCGGTTGCTCTCGTCGCCGGCGGCCGGGGAAGATGCCTTGGAGCCGACCACCCTCCCGACGAAGAAGCTGCAGAGTTTAGAAATGGCACCAAGAGAAGCATATCGGGAAAACCAACACGTCGTATAGACGATGAACGTGTAGGCCAAGCAAGATGGCCATCGGCCATCACCTCGCCGGTGAAGAAGGGGACAGACGCCACCGACCGCATCCACCCCACCACGCCGGAGAAGAAAACACCCATAAGGGGATGTAAACCACCAGATAAGGTGGGATCTAAACACCAACCCGGTCTCCCAAGTTGGTAAACATACCTCCAGCGGCCTTCGCCATAAACGCCATCGTCGGCGCCGACAAAGACGAAGAGGGAACAGAAGAAAAGGCCGACAGAAACTGGAACCCGAAGTCCAGATCCGCCGAGCTCTTCCATTATTCTCCATGGAGCTTCGTCGGAGGAGGAAGCAGCAGATTCGTCGACACCGCCGCCAAATCTACCACCCCAGGAATAGCCAACGGCACCCAGGAGCACAAAAGCAGTAGCAGCCATTGAAGGCGCCACCAAAACCCTAACCCTACTATATATGTAGCTCTATACTAGGGGACTCAATCCGCAGCCGATTCAGCCGGTCGCCCTCCTCCTCCAACGCCGACGAGGGCGCCAGAGGCGAGGACGACGGTGAATCGACGGAGGAATCGGGAAATCACCCTCCGGTCGCCGCTCTCTACTGTTGAGGTCGAGAGAGGTCGAGAGAGAAGAAAGAGTGCTCAACGGTGGCCTCGCTCAGGGGGCAGCCCAGCGTTCCCCGGCCCACTGCCCACAACCGTAATGGGGCGATGACTGGATGGTCATGATGACGGCATGCGAAGTGGCGTGAGTTGAAGGCCTCTCCGGTCTCCCATCCCTGAGGACGAGTAGATGGCACAGCTAGTACTGTGCTCCTTTCAGCGAGTCTGGTTGTGCGCGCGGGCGAGGTGTACAATGGGTACGGGCCAGTTTGACCCAGACGTCCACTCCCATCAGCGCAGAGCTCCATACGCACTCACGACAAAGTCTTGGAGTGCAGTCCCAGCCCTTGGTTGGGGAGCTGCCACGTGTTCCTCTGAGCGAGGTCGGGAATCCTACGAGCTGGGTCTTTGGCCTGTCGTTCTCACTCATGGTTCGCGGGCTTGTTCGAAGCCATGGGCCCATCAAGATGAAACTTATGTTGTTGATAGTTTGATTTGAAAGAAAAATTGAAGATATTAGGTTTTGTTAGGTCCAACACAATATGATAAGTGGATTATATTAGGAAACTCTATCCTTAGTCAAGATTGTTGAAGGTACAAATTGAGTAGAAATGAGGTAGTGTAGACATTACATGCACCTTTGATTTCCATAATAGATCAGTGCAGTTGGATGGAAAAACACCAAATGAATGTGTAGCATGGAACTAAAATGACTGAATTACTTTAGAGGTATTGAACAAATATCTAAATTTACAAGAATTTGCATATAAAACAAATCTAAAAAATTCTGAATTTCCAAATATATATACAATATGCATTAGCAATTACACTCATGTACTCAATTAGTCAGCCTAGCAGTCCCTTGTTCCATTGCTGACACTCTTCGTTGGTTCACCATTTGAATTCCCTCACCATCACGTGAACGATCACCTACATTTGTTGCTGACATCATTGTACGTTTCCTAGCATTTTGAGCCCATTTGGTGAGGCCTTTAGATATATTCTCATCGAACATTGCTTTCTTAAATGAACTTCCCATCTTCATCAATAAAAGAATATATAAAAAACAACATCAAAACTTAGAATTAATTAGAGAACATTAACAATCTAGGATTGTACTTATACATCAATACACATGCATGGCATGGATTGAATATCTTACCAATTAATATCCATGTTAATTTTATTTAATAAACTTAAGTGTTGTTCAGAGTGGATAATTCACTAAAGCAAAACACAAGAAACAATATGTGTATTGAAAATAAATAAATTCAGTTTGAACACCCAAGTAAATTTAGTCAACATACCTGTGAGATTATAGCATAGAGTGGTAGAGTGCTGTAACCGCATAGGAGTTGGCTGATCACACTAAATAATCCATAGAAATAATATGAGTTCATGATTTATTACAAGTTTAAAAGCTTCTAATATAATATTTATAAGATACCTTATCACAAGTCGAGCAATAACATATGCTGGTTTTCCCATAATGCATGATTTAAATCCATATGTAACCTGCAAGGTTCATTACATTTTAAGAGGACAGATAATTTCACAATATGGTGTAAATTAAGGAGAACATGTTAAGGTTGTTTGATATGGTATTATATATTTTTCAATTTATGATTGTGTCAATTATTCATGATAAGTTTCAATGCTAAATTTTAGACAAGAATACAATCCATCATGCGATTGCAAGTTTATCCTATGATCCATGCTTGGTAGGATGTCAAGGGTATAGTTTAATGATCTTACCAACAACCAAAAGAAAAATGCAATCTCAAATGCATTTTGGAACAAGACAATGTGGATCAAGAGGAGGACTAGTTTAGGCCGGCCAAACCAAAAGTGTTCATCCGAAGGAGACACAACTAGATCCCCTTCTATTGCCGTATGCTTTTGGGCAACCTCGAGAGCCAATTCAGTAATAATATGCTCCATCTTACTTCCAACCACAAGTAGCACCTGTAAGGAAGAAGATACATTAAATATGTTACAAATATATTGGTGAAATAGAACCTTATATAGTAACCTTACTATAAGATAATCATTTTAGCATCAAGGTGCATGATTTTAACTTCCAGACTTATTAGATGAAACAATTGGAATTTGTGTATATTAATGTATTTGAATATTTATATTTACAATATTGTTATTTACTTACAATGAAAGGGACTGCCGATATCCATATGTAGACATACCATCCTATGACCACACAACAAAAGAACGGTGTTAGTATTCACATAGGCTTAAAACATTTTAATATAGTCCAAACAAATATCAGTGATAAAAGATGAGTGATGAAAAAATTCATGAAATGTTTTGTATCTTATATAGCTATAATGAAGAAGTAATACTCATTTAGCATACAAATTGTACCGTGAACATTCAGTAATAAGAATATAATAAGCAAAGCCCAAAGGTACCAACTGCAACAAAAAAAAAGCGCATTAGTTCATCAACCATGTCATTTTAGCATTACTAAACTATGTGAAACTAACATATATTAGCATGGTAGCTTCAGCATTTACCTTATCCCAACAACTTTCTTGAAATCAACCTCCAGTGCTCTATTCATATAATCATAAAAATTAAATTTTGGATGCCCCCTACAATGTTTCTACAAGACAAATAATAATATCAAGATATTTTACATATACCATGCTATTATAAAAAGGGCATTAGAGAGTGTATTAATAACTACCATGACGAAGCCAAGTCTCAGGGTTGTGTAGTCCTCCTCAGTGACTGACCCATAAAATTGTTTGAAGAAGGCACGCTAAAGTTAAAGGCATATTTACTATTAGTTTGTATCCAGTTGGTGTTAACATCATACATCATGTTCTGATATTATATAAAAAAATACATGGGAAGTAAGATACCAGCCAACCGAAAATTCCCCATCTTTTCCCATGGCCTTTGAAGTGAGATTGGATAAATTTGAATTCTTGCACATGTTTGATCATTTGAGGACCTAGAGATGTTGACCCAACAACACATAATGAGCATTGCAGTTCCATCACAGCTTAAAACAAAAGCTGTGTATAGTTAATAATCACTTGCCAAACTAGGAGGTGCTTGTGTCATACCATTATCATCATTTTGTTGGATCTTCTCCTCCCAGTGTTTCCATTTTCTTGTCTGAGATGAACAAAATATTTAGAAAATGGATGTGATAAGTCGATTTAAGCACGAAGCTTCACGTTCGAATACCTGTGTGACTCCAAGAATAAGTGTAACAGCACTGAGAACCACGTGCGTGACTGCTAGGGCAAAGATAAAAATGTGCAGCTGATGAATGGCTTCAATAGAGAGAATTGGAACTTTGCCCTGCATTAGAATGTGACAGCACAGAAGGGTGTGAGCTGTGCATGAAAGATGAAGCGGGCAGTGGTAGGAAAATGGCAACACCTTCCTCAACAGCATAAGAAAACAACATAACGACTCTACAAAATCACTTCTCTCAAGAAAAAAACTACTTTGAAACGTAAGAATAACTCAAAATCATAAATAAAATAGCTTATTTGCAAAATAAGACTTTTAGTTTTCTCTGAATGGATGATCTTCTTGTAAACGGAAGCTGGTCAGACTTCAGAGGGTGTTGTTTCTCAAAAAAAAAAAAAAGACTTCAGAGGGTGTCCTGAACGCCGGTTGCCACGCACAGACCGGGGTTACCGTGATCCCGTCCGATCGGGCAAATCAAGCAGGGCAGATGGCGCGCACCTTTTTCAGGCAGTAGTCGCTGGAGGCGCCTCCTCCGGCGAGGAGCCTCCTCGCGCCGCCCAGGACGCCGGTGAACGCGGCGGCGCCGTAGTGCGCGGCTTCCCTGGCGGCGCGCGGCGGCGGGCGCGTGCACGGCAGCAGGTGGCGCATGACGCTCTCCTGGACGCATATCTTCTGCGTGGCGCCCTGGAAGACGTTGAGCATCAGGGAGATGAACCCCAGCAGCATCAGCTCTGCGCATCGGTCACAAAGGAAACCGTTAGAATTGCTGGGCCATCACGTACGTTCTTGAGGCAACGGCGATCGAGAGGAGAACGATTATGATGTTGTTGATGATGATGGCCAACCGACTAACCTTCCTTGACCTTGAGGAGGGCCTCGTACAGCGGCTTCCGATGGCTTTTCGACAGCCTCTGTTGTAGCAGGAGAAGGCATTAATTAGAACAAGCAAGGGCCAAATAAGTAAAGCAGAGATTGGTCACGGAGAACATGTCTGATGAACCGGCGGAGGACCTTGCCGAGGCGGTGGAGCAGGCGCTCGAAGAGCAGGGAGATGATGACGATGACGGAGCAGACGGAGGCGACGATCCACGTGGGCGTGTGCTCCAGCGTGATCTCCGAGCCGTCTTTGGCCCCTCCCCCGGCCATGGCGCCCGCCGCCGGAGCCCAGCAAGGGCGTTCGATCGGAGCGGTGCGCGCGGCTCTTTACTCTCCACCTTAATTACTTATTCCTGTTCTTCTTCTTCGCCGCCCAACAATGTCAAAAGGGGGGGGGGGGGGGGGGATTATGCATGCACAGAAGTGGCGAGCATGATGGCAGCAAATTAGACGTCGCCTCTTCATCATATTTAAACAAGCTTATTACGAGATGGGGCTGGTCATAAGCATTGACTTGGACGTTGAAGAGGAAAAGGAGGGAGGGAGAGAGAGAAGAGAGTAACAAGAAACAAAGGCAGCACGACGTATCTCGAGACCTTCCTATATCCCATATAGTCATATCTGCATTATTTTACCAGGTACATGCAGCTTATATTATATATCGTTTTATTTATTTATTTTTGGAAAGGAACGTGCGTTTTGTTTGTAGATTTGAGAAGACTGAGTTTTTTTTTATCTCCCGACGGATCAGTTAACGGTGCGGCGAATATCATGCTCCACACCTGTCTGCACTGGCTGCTGATGAGTTTCCAAGCTCGTTCGGACTTTGCCGTGTTTAGTTGGAGCGCAAATTTTTTTTCGTTGGAATTTTACTAATTTGAAGTACTAAATGAAGTTTATTTATAAAATTTTTTGCACAGATGGGTTGTAAATCGCGAGACGAATCTAATGATGCTAATTAATTCATGATTAATCAATAATTATCAGATAGTTACTGTAGTATCACTGTTGCAAATCATGGATTAAGTAGGCTCATTAGATTCGTCTCACGATTTACAGCCCATCTATGCAAAAAAATTTATAAATAGACTTTATTTAATAATTCATGTGTCGAAATATTTGATGTGACGTTTTTTTTGCGTTTACGAGATTTTCGGGTAAAAATCTAAACAAAACCTTTGTTGTATCTGTTACTACCTTCCATTCCATGGGTGCCAGCACGCAGAGCCTAGAAAAACCGATGGTGTGCCGCCGTGCCCTCTCTCGATGCGACTAAACCCTGCTGATCTGACGGTGTGCAGTAGCAGTAATGTGGCGATAAGACAGCGGCGCCGGTTGATCGAGAGCAGACCATGGACGGCAGCGGCAGGTACAGCAATCCGCGAATCGCCGAACACGTCAGCTGCCTGACTGAGCTGGAGGAGAGTCTGCGCCGAGTTTGTCGCCGCTTCCGTCGCCGAGCGCGTCCACTGGTCATCTACTGTTTATATCACTGGTCATCGTACTGTTCCACTGTTCATTCACTGTTCATCTGCGCATAAACAGTGCAACATCCGCTCCGCTCGGCGCTCTTATTGACCATGCTCTAATAAAGGTAGCTAGCGTCAGAGTGGAACGGATCATCGTTCTGTCGCTGTTGTTCAAGCAAGGTGCTCCTGGGGAAGAGCGTAAAGGTGGAACTGATGATCTGGGCTGTGTTTAGTTCATCTTCGAATTTCATTATTTATCTATCACATCAAATCTCTTGCCTCATACATGGAGCATTAAATGTAGGTAAATAAAAAAACTAATTATATAGTTTTGTTGTACACGACGAGACGAATCTTTTGAGCCTAGTTAGGTCTTGGTAGGACAACAATTACCACAAACAAACGAAAAATACTACAGTGTACGATGTGACCCTTTTTACCACTATTTTACAGGTCTAAACACAGCCTTGATCGCCCCCGCTCTGACGATCATCCGCCTCTGACGACGTGGTTACCGATAGAGCGAGAACGAGAAATGGTCAGCTTATTATTAACCCAACCGCGAGCAATGGGTGAAGTATAGATTAGATATACGCAATGTTTTACATCACCGGCTAAGACGTTTAGCGGCATAGTTGTCGTTACGGCATTTAGCGGGCTATAGTTGGCTTTAGCGGACTAAATATCATAGTGGTTGTCTTTTTTAAAAGCTATATTGGTCTATAGCAGAAGTTATAGCCGGTTATTTAAAACTTTGAATATACGTATCCTAGCCCAACTAGGTAAAGGCTGATCCGTATTTTGAATTTACAAGACGTATTTTGTTTCGTTAGGTAATTATAAGACTGGATTTGATTTGATCGATAATTACTTTATTGATTGATGATGTTATTAGATTCGTATACGGAAAAATTAAACCGTTCGACCAACCGGCAGGTGTGAACAGAGAAAGGAGGGCGCATCGAGCTCGCAGAAGAAAGAAAATCCATTGCTCGAGTTGCATCTGCCAGGTCCATCACGGTGAGGTGTTTTCTCCAATTCACCACTACACTGTATCTATCTTTAATTTTGAGGGTTTTCTCCTCTTTACGACAAAAAGGTACACGCTGCCCAGGCTAGTCAAGTATATGGCTGATCTGACTAGTAGTCCCAAACTCCCAACGCAAACCGGCCCGGTCGATTTCAGCTCCGCAGAAAGGAAAAGGCCGGGGAGACACAGGCCTGATTGAGAATTGAGATCCTCTCCAGTGACTGCAGTGACCGACGCGTGGGCCCGACGGGCGCCTGGGCCCGCGTGCAGTGACGGTGTGCAGAGGAGCTGATTCCGCCTAACAAGTGGCATCCTGCGCCTTCCCAAACCTGGAAAAATAAAACCATCGATCCAATCCCACTGATCATGCCCATGGTGTATCACGCGCATGCAAGAAATACTAGTAGGTCATCACTCATCACGCGCGGATGTAAACTCATCTCGAGAGAGAGAGAGGCGGATGTAAACTTCACTTCTACATAAATGGTCTTTGGTCATAAGCATTAGCCTCGGCAACTATTGGACCCGTGACGAATGATGGCTTTAGTAGTTTAGCCTCGGTTCCAACTGATAGAGGACGACCGGAAGCTTTAGTCCAACCCGGACTAAAACTAACCTTCTAGTCTCGGTAGTCTCGGTTGGTGGCTTCAATCTG
The DNA here is from genome assembly GCF_016808335.1 of Panicum virgatum. Lineage (NCBI taxonomy): Eukaryota > Viridiplantae > Streptophyta > Magnoliopsida > Poales > Poaceae > Panicum > Panicum virgatum. The sequence continues at coordinate 36,400,732 of NC_053136.1, forward strand.
GACCAACGGTCCTGGTCATTTAGTCCCGGTGGTAACATCAACCGGAGTTAAAGGATGACCCTTCAGTCTCGTTTGGTAGTCCCAATCCGGACCAAAAGAGTCTTTAGTTCCAATTGGTAGCTCTTACTAGGACTAAAAGTTCTTTACGAGTTAGTTTAAAAGGAAGGTATCTCATTCATAGTCACATGGGCTGTGTAGGTGGGGTGGGAAGGAAGCTACGTGCAAAGTGAGATATCTCAGATTTGAATCCTGGGTCGCGCAGAATATTTTTTACTTTGCACATATCCTTTAATCCCGGTTATTAGACTCGGGATTAAAGTTTGTGTGACCTCAGCCCTGGACTGCGTATCTCGGTTCGAAAATCGGAACTAAGGCTAGTCGAGAACCGGGAGAAAAGGCCGTCTCCACTAGTGCTTGGAGTCGGAGATGAATGAGATGATGAAAGTTTCGTTGACAAAATTGGGTTACGGTGCAGTAACCAGTTGCCAGGCGCCAGCTGCCGCATGATTCCATTCCATCCCATTCGACGGGCGCGGATTGCGGTCGGGCAAGGGAAGTGACCAAATCGGACAGGGACCCGCTGGTTCTCGGAAGGAGCATCGCAGCCGCATCGTCCGTCCGTGTGTGCTGGATTGGATGATGCAATGTATATGGTCGTAGTTGGTCTACTTTGTGTCCTCGCTCCCTTATCCTTACTACTGCTGGCTTCTTTGAAACAGCTTACAGCCTATGAAGAAACCATGAGCGATGCAATCCTGCACGGTTTTCAATTCCACGCTTAGACTGACTCCAACAGCGGAGGAAAATCCATTTTTCATCTCGAGTTGGTACTGTGCATCGCAAAATCCCTCTCCAACAGCAGAGGCAAAAACCCGAGGCAGTTTCCCTCCGAGGAGAGAGGAGGTGTAAAAATGCATCCCCTCTCTCCTCGAATGCATTTCGCGAGTGGTGGCGGCGACGCGGAGGGTGCACGGGGGCGGCGGCGCGGAGGAGGAATGCCGGTGGGAGGCAAGCGCGGTGGAGGAGCGCCGGCGGGAGTCGAACGCCCCGCGGCATCGAGATCTGCTGCCGCCGCCGGCCCGAAGCTGCTGCTGCCGCCACCGCAGAGAGCCGACGCCGGAGCTCGAGCCCAATCCATGGCCGCCTGCGCGGGCCTGCTCTGCCACTGGAGAAGGGGACGGCGGCCCCGAGCAGGAGCAGGGGAGGGGCCGCGGCGGGAGAAGGGGACGACGACATGGGCCTGCTCTGCCGCGGGAGAAGGGGAGGCCGCCCCGTCGGGAGGGATGAAGGAGGGAGCAACGGGCGGCGCCGCTTCTCCATCCCCGCGGCCGGGGCGGGCCGGTTCATCCGCCGTGTCCATGGCCGGCGGGCGCGGCCGCAGAGCAGCGGGCCAGCTGCGGCGGCGGGGCCGGCGCGGCGTCCCTCCTGCTCCGCCTCCCTTCTCCCCTCCCCTGCGACGGCGGCGGGCCTCCCTCTCTCTCCTGGCGGCTCGGTGGAGGCCGCGGCGGTGGAGGTTGGCGAGCAGCGGCTCCCTCTCCTCCGGTGGAGGAGGCGAGGCGCAGGCACGGGCTGTCCTCTCTCGGCGTGGGCAGCGGCAGAGGATTGCAAATGCGATTGTTTTGCCTCTGTCGGAGCCGGTGGGATGAGAGGGGAATGAAAAATAATGTACACAGAAAGCAAATGCCAATTTACCTCTCCAAAATGACTTTTATTGTTGGAGTCCGTCTTAGCGCCGTGGATAACTGATGAGAGAGGTATTTTTCTCCCCATTTCTCATTGGCAACCTCGTAACCGTCACCATGGCTCTTCTGCTAGTCAGCGCGTGAAGGAGCATGTTGACCTGGACCTTCAATTCAGTGGAAATGTGGGCATTGTCTAGCGGTGAGAAAGACCAAAACAGAATGAAGCATCTTCGTTCAGACCTTCCTGTTGGGACGTGCATCCATTATCATTCTGTTTTTGCCTTTGACAAGATCATCGATCAGTAAAGCAAATGTCCATTTTCTGCAAAAACTGTATCATCTCGTACCGTGTGCTGCCGTGCCCGGCCCGGTGATCTCAGAACGAGCTCGATCAACTTGACTCCCCCCAATTCATCCTCTGCCCCCCCCCCCCCCCCCCCTTCTTCAATTCTTCGTCTCCACGTGAAGCCAGCCAGCCCGTGCGTAGTAGACGACAGCGACGCCGCGGAAACCAACATTGACTGGACTGAGCCTGCTGGACGATCCAAAGCAGGCGTTCCGTGGATTGAGAACGGCCGATCAGAGAGGTATGTGCAGAGAGAAGATCGACTACTAGCTAGAGGGCCTGCTGCTAGTCGCGCTAGCTGCTGCTGGGTACGTGATGATGATCTGATCCAGCGAGCTTACCGGCAAATAAACCACCTCATCGCGTTGGCATTTCCACGCATCTCCCAAACGAATCATGCATGCGTCGCGCGGTGGGAATGCGCGTTGGCTAATTAGCCAGCAAATCAGCAGGTTGAACGTGCAGCGAGATTAAAGAAGGGCTGCGGTCCTTGCACTGCGTCGACCGGACCTAGAGAAGCAAAGGAAATGATCAAGCTGTTCGAGTTCGATCTGCCAGGTCGATCCGTCGCTGCAATGACCTTACTGGCTAGTAGCTAGATGAATTGGATCGGATGAGCCGAGCCACGAGAGTGTGCGAAGGGCGTCTCGGTCAGAGACGATGCTAATTTTATTCCATCTGTTAGCAATATCTTCAGTTCAGGTTTGTCTGATGAAGTAGCTATCTGGAGCCTGCACTGACGACTGACACAGACGCATCTATATGATAATTACAGTAGAGTAAATTGCGCCCACTATATAACAACTTGTCAAGTAAGTGCAAATTGGTCCAACAACTTGTAAAATGCTCAATTAGTACAATAACTCGACATGTGGGTGCAGATCAGTCCAACAACTATTAAAATGTTCAATTTAGTGCAATAACTTGGTAAATAGGTGCATTCACACATCAAACATTACACACCAATATAACTAATGCAAAGTATCAATAATGAGTATATTCACATTAAGACAAATTATTAAGTATTATTTAACCATTGATTTTCGTGTTGCACCTGCGTGGCAATGTATTTAACCACGATAAGAACCCTTAGTGTTTAGAAATTAATATTATATCTTTACATTAATTATTTTGTAAAGTGATTTAATTTTAATTAAACCTATTTAATTTGATATTCAATATTGAGAAATTCACCCTTACTATTTTTGATATGTTTGATTATATGCACTATTAAGCTAGAAAAGCCAATATGATGATACAAACTATTGATACTTTTTATGAGCTTGATACATATATTTTTAAAGCCTCCTAGATTTGTTAGAAAAGAAAAATGAGCTAAATAAATAGAAACAGACATGAGCATTGTTGAATACATATGAGCAGAAGCACAGAAGAAACCCAAGGGTTTAGGGTCTCTTTTATTGACTTCAGTGTTTGAGTGATGCTAATGGTGTAATTCTAAAATTTGATTGAATTTGAACTAATAAAAAATATACATAGTTGAAAAGCAACAACCGGATCACACGGATCACCATCAATAATTTCCATGTATAATAGTTAAGAATTATTGACGTTTATCTACTTTGCTTAATATGTTGTTGTTGTAATGGTAGTTAAATAACATATTATTTTTAATAAAACCATAATTAATTTATTTTGGGAATAAAATTATTGGTGTCCATTGCGACACGAAACCTATGGTCAAATAATATGTTCCGACGTGAATATACTCTTTATTGTAACCTAATGTTAGCAAACACAGTGTCGTGTAATATTTCGACTGTGAATGCACCAATTTACCAAGTTATTGCACTAAATTAAGCTATTTCTAAGTTGTTGGATCAATCTACACTTAGTTGTCAAGTTATTATACTAAACTGAGCATTTTATAAATTATTGGACTAATCTGCACCCACTTGCCAAGTTGTCGTATGATGAGTGCAATTTATAATAAGCCTGTCGATTTGGGCTCGAATTGAATCATGGAGTGGTCAAATGGGGCAGCGCGCGAGTGGGTTGTTGGAACGAGCAGCCGCGTCGTGGACGTTTACGGTCTTGAATTGCATCGAGCAAGAGGAGCAAAAGAAATGAGTTGCTCGGGTCCAGGTCAATGCGCGATGAGGTAGATGAATTCAAGGAGGCAGTATGCGAGAGGCGCCTCGGTCAGAGATGCTAATAATTTTGTTCAGTTTGCTGTTAGCGATGTATATCTTCAGTCCATGTTTGTCTGATGAAGTAATTAACTATGTGGACAAATGACTGAAGTGGAGTTACTGATAAGCAAGCCATCGTCATAAGCCTGTCGATTTCTGCTCCACGCACTGATAATTGGAAAGGGATGCCTGCATGCATGGCAAGTTGGCAACTGGGATTATTGTGCGCCGTTCCCAAACATGGGAAAAAAAAGTAATGAGACCATCAACCACTACTGCAGCATCGCCAGCATGCGACAGCAGTTTGGCAGCGGAGACGGAGACGAGGATCCGTCAGCTCCCGCGCGGGAAATGGTTGTCTGATACGCGCAAGTAGCATGGCATGACATTCTTGACTACCTATAGTGGTCAGTTTAAGAATCCGAAGACTTGACTGCATAACGCGCAAGTAGCCTGACTCCCGGCCGGGGGGGGGGGGGGGGGGGGGGGGGCAGGCTCCCCAAATATAAAAGCTGAGTCTCTTCTCTCGCATCCTCATTTTCTGCCCACGAGATCCAGAGAGGAGAGAGGTTGAGAGGAGGGGTGAGGGGGTAATTTCTCGACTTTCTCATTGAAATTTTTTTGTATATTTAATTCTATGATTAATATTTTTTTATTATTGCAAGCACTTAGGGTTCGGATTAGTGATTATAATTGAAGTCATATCATATTTCTAGATATTGGATTAATTAAAATAAAGTCTTTGGATGGCCAGATATGTCGAGCAAGGTGGCGTTTCAAGTTCATTACGGTGACTTCTATAGAATTACTCATGATTCCTATAGAGTAAATCTATCAGCATTGAAAAGAAGACAGTGCAGTCTAGATAAACCCCTAGAGAGGAGTTTTGAGTCCATACAGAAATGTCTTCACAGAAAGTTCAGTTTGAATCCAAAGATCCATTTGCTTACGGTTCATACCTTGACTTCCTGGAAAACTAATGGGGATTTCTGGGAGTTGACGCCTATAAGTAGTACGGAAGAATGACAACATTACATGCACGCAGCTCTTGAAAGTGTGTGGCCTCTCGCAATGGTAATTCAGATTCACCAGAAGGCCGGTGATTTAGGTGAAGGGTCAACACACAACATCTGACTGGAATGAAGAGATGAAAGAGGATAAAGAAGAAGAGAACGTGCAAGCTCCAGAACCAGAACCAGAACCACAAGGTTTAGCAGATGAATGCGGGGGGATACCTGGAATTGTGGAGGACATGGAGAAAAAAGACCAGGATGCGCGAGTAATGGAGCAATGTGGGGACTCATCGGACGATGAGGACGATGAGCGCTTCCCAGTGCTAGGTGAATGGCATGAAGAGGGTTTTGGGAATCCAGTGGTACAAGATATTAGGAGTTCGGAGTTTGAATACAGAGTGAATGAGGTTGTACAAGGGGCAAAGTATCGTACCATTGAGGATGTGGAGGATGCTGTGAAGCTCTAGGCTGTATCTCTGAGGAAGGAATTCAGAGTACTGAAGTTTAGCAGCAAAGAATACGAGGTGAGGTATGCAGATAGAGACTGTACATGGCGAGTGCATGCCTATAAGGGAAAGTTCAAGACACACTGGGAATGTTCAATTGTTACACCACATACTTGTAGATTGACAGGTGTTGTGGGACATCATCGTAATATCACATCAACTTTCGTGGCTAAGAAGATGTATGAGGTGATTCTTGACAAAATGGATTACGAGCCTGCATTGATAATTAGGGACATTGAACAGAATTTTCAGTACGTGATCAGCTATGCAAAGGCTTGGCGGGCTAAACAAAAAATATTTGAGATGAGGTTTGGCACTTATGAAGCATCATAGGACAACCTACCTCGTATGCTTGAAGTAATTGTGCACAGAAATCCTGAAAGTGCTTTTGATACATACAGTGTACAGAGCTTGTCACGGGGGCCAAGCATTCTGCTGCAAGATTTCTTCTGCATTGGAGCATGTGTGAGGGCATTCATTTACTGCCTTTCTGTTCTGTGTATTGACGACACTTTTCTGACAGCGAAATATTAGGGAACAATATTGACGGCAATCGGAATTGATTGTAAAAAGTAGATAGTTCTCATCGCCTTTGCCTTTGTTGAGAATGAGAATACAGAAAGCTGGTACTTGTTTTTTGAACGTCTGAAGAATCACGTTGTTGTTGGAAGGCCTAATGTTTGCCTTATCAGTGATAGACATGCAGGTCTCCTTGTAGCTATAAGGCAGTTACAAGAAGGTAGTCTATTTTCACTTCCTATATGGCCAGATGTTGTCAGTAGGTGGTGTGTGAGGCATATGACTGCTAATTTTTATGAGCGGTTCAAGAACAAGGATCTGATGAATTTGTTCAAGCGATTGTGCACTCAGAATCAGCAGAGGAAGTTCGATGCTTTGTGGGGTATAATTGATGATATGAGCGCCGAATTGCTTAAGAGCCAGGCCTCATCATCCAGCAGGAGATGTTCTACAGATTCAGTAGCTGGACATGCTAAGCCATTTCCACAGTGAATTGATGGTGCGCCTAAAGAGAAGCGGTCACTTCTGTATGATACAGATGGGAGGCGTTACGGAATCGAGACGACCAACCATGCTGAGTGTTACAATATGGAAATGCGTCGTGTTCGTGGATTTCCTCTTGTTGGCATTGTTGAGTTCATCATGGATGGATGCATAAGGTATTTTAGGGAGTGGTACGCATCAGCCGCTTCCTTATTTTATGATCCAGGAGTGCGTTTTTGTAGAAGGATCAATGAGTACATGGAGGAAAAAATTGAAAAGGCTCGATTTCACTCAGTCATATCGATGGGTACAAAGGAGCAAAGATTTGAGGTATCATGCAGGAACAGGACCGGACAGGGTGCCCGCAGACAAAGGGTAATTCAAGAAATCTTGATAACCATTGACGGGAGGGTGTTCTACCGATGCCAGAAGCAAAAGGTGCATCACTTACCATGCTCCTATGTCATCGCGGCTTGTTCTGTATCTGTGTTAGATGCTGCGTCAGATGTTTCTCAATATTTCACAAAAGAAGCCGCAGCACAGACTTGGTGTCATGAGATATACGGCATCGGTATTCTAGGCCCATTCACTCAAAAAAATCCCCATCCAATGCTCATCCCTGATCTAGCTACGAAGAGGGGCATAGGCCGACGGCAGACACGTCGTATCCGGAACGGAATGGACGAGTCCGAGGCTGGAATGAAAAAAAAATATTGCAACTTGTGTGGAGCGGACGGTCACACTTACAAAAAGTGCCCACAGCTTTCAGTACCCACTGCTGCTGCCGAGGTTGGACCTTCCGGGAATCCAACGGATGGGTCGGCTCCACCTACAAGAATTCGCCGCATGTATTTGTGCACGACACACCTTCCAATGTATTTGTTTGTACGAAACTAAGTATATTGTGTATGTAGTATGCCTAAATGTCTTGTTTAATTAGTTGACAGTGCGTATTTCTATAGAATTTGATTGTAATGAATGAAACCTTCAATGTAATATCTTATGTGGTATCTTATTTAACGTTCAGTTTAAATTTCGTTCATTGTTTCAAATTGGTCAGCCCCAAATGCTTGGACACATGGTTTGTGGCCACCTTTAGCACAAGCACCAATTAAACAAATCAAATAATTCTGAACGCCAGCTCTACTTGACCGAGTCATAGATCCACACAGGGTTCAAGTTTCACAAAAAATATAATCATTGCAATCAAACATAGCAAACATATAAGTATTGCAATTAAAGGTAGAGGAGGCCTGCCGCCCCGTCACAATTTACTTCACAATCTAGACCGATCAACACCATAACACCATATGATACACATCATGTCATTTCTTGGAGGCCATAGTTCGGGGGGGTATGAAGTCATCTAGGTCGTCATCCCAGTTAACAGAATTTGGTGCTGGAGGTGGTGCAGCTTGACTTGATGAACCTCTTAACTTTCCCTTTCTCTTTTTTATGGTTCTACTTTCATGTACAGGGGGAGAAACATCAGGTCTTGGAGGCCATGATTTGAGGGGTATGAAGTCATCTAGGTCGTCATCCCAGTTAACAGAACTTGGTGCTGGAGGGGGTGCAGTTTGACTTGACGAACCTCCGATTCTATGTGATTGCGGAGGCCAAGTACTATCACCCGAAGATCTTTCACGCCTCCTTCGTCTTGTTTGTGGCATGACTCCTCCGAAGATACATACCAATTTACGAAAATTTGGGATTGATTTGTTAATCACCTCCGTGTCCTCGAGGTAATCCTTGCATATAATTACACAACAATTTTAAAATTTACGAAATATGGATTACAAATGACTATAGATATTAGATCCGAATGATAGTTACCTTAATGTGCATCTCATACACCTCTGACCGCATCCATATCGTAGAAGTACTTTGTACGAAACCAATAACATTAGGATGATTAGCTAGTTCATATACCCTCATATACATCTTACAGCGTTTTAGAAGGTGTCCCTTTACATCTTGCGTTGTAAAACCTCAAAACAATTTGATATCTTTAAACTCTTCTAATTTGGATAACACCATCTCTATTGTACCATTCGCTAATGGATTCAACTTCTTACTTATTACAAGATGTGTCATGATCTCAAGAATTATACTAGATTTTTCTTCAGTCCATGAAAATCCAACAGAATTGGAGGCAGCCATTGCCTTATGCTGCAATAGCAATGAGGTATTGTCATTCTAAGTTTACTATTCTATATTTAACTATCTAAAAACTAAATCTATTCTAATTCATAATTATTTTAGAAACAAGTCTATAATAGTAGAGAAATATTGGTTACCTGTGGTTCGGATCCAAAATCCGGTAGGGCTTCGCCGGTGGAATTACCTCCCTCACCCCTCCTGTCTCCGTCTCCCCTCTCTGGATCTCGTGGGCAGTAAATGAGGGTGCGAGGGAAGGAGCTCAGCTTTTATATTTGGGGGGGAGCCTGCCGCTCCCCTGCCGAGAGGCAGGCTGCCTGCCGCCCCTCCACCAGGCGGCAGGTGACTGCCGCCCGGCGGGGGGGGGGGGGGGGGGGGCGGCAGAGATCTACATGTAAATAAATATAAATTGTTTTTGTGTGGAGGCCCCTAGTGGGAGCCCTACATGTAAATAAATATAAATTGTTTTTGCGTGGAGGTCTCTGGTGGGAGCCTGCCACCCCCCTGCCGGGCGGTAGGGTACAAAACTGTAAAATGTGGAACCGAAAATACATTTCTGTAAAAAAACGTTTTCAAAAAATATAAAAATAAAAAAGCCGCCGATACCTCGGCCGTTTCTCATAAATAGATCCGTCGCCGAAAAGGGCCTGGAATTCAACCACAGAAACAAAACTTTGGTCTTGTGCGTACGGGCCACATGCTGATGCTACTAGAGCCTCTTTTCATCAAACTCGGCTGGGCTGGGCTTGTCAGGCCACCAAAAAGCTCCTCGAGGCCCAACAACGATCAAGGTTGCAGCAGCAAGCCAATGGCCACGTGTGGAATCTCCAGCGGGCGCCGCCCCGGCGCGCGCTGTTCGGCCGCGCCGAGCTGATGCGGCCGGCAGCGACAGCGAGCGAGGACGACCGAGCCGGTGCCTGTGGTGTCACGCGCACCCGCCACACATCTAGGCCGAGCCCGGCCGCTGCTGCTGACAGGTGGGCTGCTCCGGCAGGCCGCGCCCCCATCCCGGCCGTCCGACGCCCCGTCGACGGCGGCGCGGCGCTCCAGCTCCGTAGACCTGGCGCAACAGCAACGACAAATCCGATCGGATTGGGAGAGCGACAAAAATGATCCGTGATAAAAAAAGAGGCAAAATTGTAAAGAAATCGAGGATTGGCAGGCGAGGGAGAGGGTTTGTGCTGCGCGGCCGGCGCTCTCTAGCCTCTAGGTTGAACACAACTGAACAAGTGTATCCCAGCGGCTGCTGCGTCTCGCACACAGAGGAGAGGAGAGAGAGGGCTGGGGCGGGAGGAGCCGAGGAGGTAGAGATGGAGGTCGGCTTCCTGGGGCTGGGCATCATGGGCAAGGCAATGGCGACCAACCTCCTCCGCCACGGCTACCGCGTCACCGTCTGGAACCGGACCACCGCCAAGGTATCTATCTATCTATCTACTGGGAGCGCCGCCGCGCGGTTCAATCCCGGATCCGTCGTCCCCTCCAGTAGTCTCATCCGATTAAGCCGCGCTGTTCTCCTAGTGCCAAGAGCTCGTCGCGCTCGGCGCCACCGTCGGGGAGACGCCCGCCGCCGTCGTCGCCAAGTGCAGATACACCATCGCCATGCTCTCCGACCCCAGCGCCGCCCTATCCGTAAGCGCTCGATTCGTGGCACCTCTATAGTGTTGCTAAAGCGCGACCTCTCTCTCTCTCTCTCTCTCTCTCTCTCTCTCTCTCTCTCTCTCTCTCTCTCTCTCTCTCTCTCTCTCTGGTATTGTATTGATTTGCAAACCCCTTCCTCCTTTGCATCTAGGTTGTCTTCGACAAGGATGGCGTGCTCGAGCAGATCGGGGATGGCATAGGCTATATCGACATGTCCACTGTCGATGCCGCAACTTCTTCAAAGATTAGTGAGGTATCGTCCGTAGTGCTTGTTTTTTCTTTTCTTTTAAGGACTATTTGATTGATTGCATACTAGTAGATGGTATGATCTTTTGACTGTCTGGGTGTATGTCTGTATGGATTGCCACTAGGATTCAGCAAACAACTCTACTAATACAAGTCTATAGTTTGAATAGTTGTTTTTTCGGCGGATCACCTGCAATGTATAAAACTTAATGATTGGCATTCCCCTTGATTTCTGCTTGGCTTACTACTGGGTATGGTAGTATATACCACTTCCAGAATGTCCCAGATTGCTTATAATAAGAGGATTGTGGTTTCCCCAGCTTGCTCGCATAACTGCATGTTCAACCACCGTATCGAATTCTAATGTGCCTAGAGTTTGATTTTCATTCCCGTCTTCTAATTATTTGTACTCACTAGTACATCGAGTTATAGAATGAGTAAGGGAAGAGTGATTGTTAAAGTATGTACATGTACCACCTTATGTGCATTTTCCATCAATAGAATTATGAAATGAGGAAAGGAATATGGTAGTGGAGGCAAGGAAGAAAAATCAAATTTCCTTAGAGCATCTCCAGCAGTTCCCAATATTTTCTTCTCAAAACTTGTTGTTTGCTAACTCCCCAAATATGTATGGGGAGGCAAAAAAAATCCATCTCCAATAGTTCCCTATTGTTACTCCCAAAAATGAGAAGTTGTCCCACAAGATTAATTCCACGAGAAACTTCCATGGCTGACAGACATGGCTAGCGGACAGGAGCTTCTTGCAAGCCAGATTGCCGGCGATTTAGGGCATGAGAGGGCTTGGAATTTGAGGGAAAAGAAAGAGGACGACAAGGGGGTTCTGTTTTGCCTCTTGCTCCGGTGATGCACCGTGGCGGCCGAAATCAGTACGATGGCGGCAGGACCTTGCCCTAGATGAAAAAACTAGAGGATCCAAGGCATACATGAACCCTAGGACGCCGGCATCGTGTTCCAGGTTGATGTGCCAAAGGGAAGGAGGCGCGGCGCTAAGGGGGAGAAGGGTGCGGGAAGAAGATGGCGACGGGAAAAAAGAGCCGATGGGGAATGACGAAGGCGTGCGTATTTTTGCGCACAAGAGAGCCCAGTTTGCCAATTGTTAGGTGATGAGGAACTTGCATAGGGAACGAACTGTTGGAGATGCTCTTACATGCTGTTGGGTATTTCCTGAAAAATCCATTTAGTCATAAATCTGTTGTCCATGGAAATCCTGCTCTATGCTGTAGGCATAAACGCATCATCATGTGCACAAGTGCACCGTCATGTGTATGATGTATGAACTAGTGCACACGTGCCTAGTCTGAGATGAATTCCATAGCATCTTGTTTGTGGACTGTATGAACACAGCATACGTAGCAGATTTATGTCCTCCCTACTTTAAATATCTATAACTTCCCATCAGGGTTACCATATGCATAAGGTTTATCAATAGTCTACTGAGATTTGTTCTTCTTCGATCATTTTTTAGGAAGTTAAACGAAAAGGCGGCGCTTTCATTGAAGCTCCTGTTTCAGGGAGCAAAAAACCAGCTGAAGATGGTCAATTGGTCATTCTTGCTGCCGGGGACAAGGTTATTCGCTGTGTTCTGAGTTTAAGATGATCCTTTATAACTATTGCTGCAAAGTATCTGTCTTTATGAGCTTATGATACTTCACAGAATGCTTATGGTACTTCACAGAACCTCCAAAGTGACACCATCCTTCATCCATGGAAATAACTAAGTTTGCTACATTTGGGTTCAGTGTAGTTCTTGTTAGGACCTATGCATTATTTGATTGCTTTTGATCTAGTAATCATAATGTTCCTTGACATTCTAGTATCAATGATGTTCACCCCTGTATCTGGGTTTACTTTGGTCTTAACTGAGAAAATGAGTAAACAAGTCACTGTAGTTTAGTGAGGTATGATACATATATTAACCTCTTTTAATTGGACAACTTGTTTATCAAGGCATGTTGTTGTTTAAGGAGTGAAACTCACTAGTGCTTGTTACTTATAACATGTAAGTTATTAGATATAAATAGCACTGCCCTGCCAAAAGATAACACCACCAAGGTTTTTAAGGCGTCGCCTAGGCGTCCGAGCGGAAAAAAAAAGCTGGGCGTCGGCGTCGCCTTACCATTCCTCGCCTTGGCCGGTGTTCAAGTGCTGCGCCACCGGGGGACGGAGCTGCGCCGCCGCCTCCTGCCCTTCCTCCTCCTCCTCCTCCTCTGGTCTTGCATCGGGCGGAGGCAGGTGCTGGCGGCGGCGGAGGAGGCAGGGGTGGGCGGCGAGCCGGCGACGGAGGAGGCAGAGGCGGAGGCGGAGGAGGGTAGCAGCAGCGGCTGAGGAGGAGGAGGAGGCGGCGGCGGCGACGCGGTCGGAGGAGGAGAGGCAGAGGCGGCGGCGGGATGGGAGGAGAGGCCTCGGCGGCGGGATGGGAGGAGTCGAGGAGAGGCAGAGGCGGCGGTAGGGTTGGATAAGGTGGGGTGGGGTGGGGTGGGATGGGGGGATGGGTTAAATTGGGTTGGGCTGATTTGGGCCTGTTTTCCACCTTTAGGCCCAGTGGTCCTCTATTTTTCCTTTTCTTTTACAGGTAAATGTATGTGTTTTAGAGGTAAACGAACGTGTTTTACAAATAAATAATGCGTCGCCTCGCCTCACGCCTTATCGCCTAGGCGTCCGAGCGGTGGCGCATCGCCTCGCCTCGCCTTACCGCTTTAAAAACCTTGAACACCACATATGACTTAACCATACCCCTACCATATCTTGTTTGCTCATTTGAATCGCCCTTTTACATTTCAGACATTGTATGATGAAATGGTTCCTGCATTTGATGTACTTGGGAAAAAGTCATTCTTTTTGGGAGAGATTGGAAATGGAGCGAAGATGAAGCTTGTGGTCAACATGATCATGGGAAGGTAACTGTTTATTTTGGGCAGTTGAAAAGCATATAGACATCAAATCACTGAAAATGTAAAGATTCAAGTACTCATGATTACAAATCTATTGATATCATTGTGACATGACAAATCTTGGTACTTATGTTTATTTAGTGGATCATAATGTGAATGCATGCAAACAAAAGAACAGAATAATGCATATTTGGGACTTGGGAGCACCTAAATGCAATATTATGTATGCTCATTTTATCTATATAACCTAGTGTTATGTTGGTATGTTGCATAATTGGTATGTTGCATTTTTGGGGGAGCATTTATCCTTTTTACTATTGGTATGGCGATGCTTGAGAGGTGGAGTGCGCACGGGAGAAACAAGCAAAAGAGAGGATTGAGAAGATGAACGAATAGGGTAGCGGGATGCAGGACGAGGACTGCCCTTGTCGCCGGCGGCAAGGTGTGCCAGAGCGACCGAGGAACAGACCCAGTCCGGGACTCTATTCCTTCGATGAATTCCCTAGGTACAATCTAGGCTACCTTTACTCAATCCCCCATGCCCAATCCAAGGGCGGGTCCAGATTGTAAAATTACTCAATCCCCCATGCCCCTTGGATGTTGATCCGATGACCCAGATTGAAGTTTCCATAGTTTGCATCGAAAGGCTGGTTTGCATGTTTGTGTCTACAGTTTCAAGTTGTTTTGAGCCGCGCCTTCTAATCTCCCTGTTAGACCATTCACTTTCCCCTTTCTCTCGTTCTCCGTCAAGAGCGTGGTCTCCGCCAGGGGTGCCGCGGTTCTCAGACAGATGCGTAGGTATGGCGATTCGAAGATTTCCTCCGTTATTGTTCTTACTCCCTTGTAGATTTCATGTTTTTGCACTTTTGTTTGGTTGATTTCGATCGATTGCCCCTGTGATCTGCTCCTGTCGTTGTTCCTCTTCCAGTTCCATTCTGTTCTCATGGTATTAACTTAGGTTTTTTCTGTTGATTAGATTGGTCTATCTATCTCTGGTGTGCGATTCGCTTTGGTCGTGTAGCTTTTAACCGATCAATTCATGAGATTAGTATAGTTTGATATGCTGTTTGGTTGGATTCAGAATTTAGGTTGTGCCCGCTCATTTTTTGTATCTGCTTTGCGATAGGGTTTAGCAGTCTAGATTTCTTCCTAATCGTTGATGTGATTGGATTCATTATTCTAGGTTTTACCTGATCATTTGTTGTGTCTCTGCTTTTGCGCTTCAGTTTAGCAGTGTAAATTTTTCCCAACTAATTGATGGGATTGGATTTAGGTTTTACCCAATCATCTATTGTGTCTTTGCTGTGCGATTGTATTCTCTATTTAAATTTTTTTTTATCCATTTCATGCTTTTTCCATCGAACAGTCAAAAACACATGTATGCATATCTATTTTGTGTTGCTTGTAGTGGCCTATTCAGCGTTGGTTCTAGTCTATTTTATACTTCCTCCATCCCAAAACACAATTCATTTCAGGATTTAAAATTTACCCAAAAAACAAGTCCTCTTACCCTATTTGAAAAGTGTATGTGCATGCAAAAATTAATTAGTGCCAAATATGGGCAATAAATAAGGGCAAACATGGTCATTTTAACTTCTTGTTCATTTGTTCTAAAATCTCTAGGATTACTTCTTTATAGGCCTTAACTTTTGTACATGCACGTTCTAGCCCAACCTGTTTTGTTCATTCCTTATTATTTGCAATTGGGCTCGATTTTAAAAAGTTGATGAGGCAATTATGTTTCTGGTTAACTTATGTACAAATTACATTACTTGATCCTCATAATTACATTACTGATTGTACTGTCATTTTTATATAATTAAGGTGTAACCACGTGGGATTTCTAAAAATTTCCCATATTTTTTTGTGCATCTGCAGGGTTTCATGCAGTAAAAAAATCTATTATTTTACTGGGAAGGTAGGTAGCAGGTAGAGTGATCAGTAGGAGGTCACGGCAAGGGCGCGGCCGCGACGGCGGCTCTCCTCGGGAGGCACCTTGATTACTTGAGTGGTGAGCTTGAACAACCAATCTCTCCGAATCAGTCGCCGGAGGATCGTTGTCGATGGGGCCGTCCATGGAAGCCGCTAATGGCGATGCCCCAGTTGTGGTCTCTGATACCAATTTGGTATGGCGATGCTTGGGAGGTGGAGTGCGCAGGGGAGAAACAAGCAAAAGAGAGGATTGAGAAGATGAATGAATAGGGTAGCAGGATGCAGGACGAGGACTGGCCTTGTCGCCGGCGGCAAGGTGCGCCAGAGCAACCGAGGAATAGACCCAGTCCGGGACTCTATTCCTTCGATGAATTCCCTAGTTACAATATAGGCTACCTTTATAGATCAGGTGCCACAAACGAGATCTCCAATTCCTAAACAAATCTCCAACAGATAACTAAAAGAAAGGAAACGACTCCTACTTGCTAACTACTCCTGATCTTCCGGGATTGCTTCGGAAGCTGCGCTATCTTCCTGTTGCCGGATAGCTGACCTGGGACGCCTCCTGTAGACTCGACCAACAAAAGAGTCTGTAACAACTATTTAATGATAATGATTTCTAACTCTATAACATTATGGTAGAGGTTTTCCTTGCTGCAAACCGGAGCCTTTCTTTTGTTGAACAGCATATCTACTGCAAATCATCCTGATTTTATCCGTTAAATTTATAGGCCTTCTCTCTCATATGTGATTCTGTTGAGATGCTTGTTGCACAGTCAGAGGCGCACAACCCCTTTTTGCTGTTTAGCACATTTTAGAGTCCCTTTAACTTTGTGGCTTGTAAGCTAACTGAGTACAACTATGTTTCTTGGTGCAGTATGATGAATCCTTTGTCTGAGGGACTCTGTTTGGCCGACAAAAGTGGGTTGAGCGCCCAGACGCTTCTCGACGTACTGGTATGGCACTTGTTATTCTTTGAGATATCAGTGAACCTGTCGTTCCACCCAGTCACGATTGATAGCTGCATCTGTATTTCTTGGCTTCAATAGGACCTCGGCGCCATTGCAAACCCAATGTTCAAGCTGAAGGGGCCTGCAATGCTGCAGGGCAGCTACAGCCCTGCGTTTCCTCTGAAACATCAGCAGAAGGACATGAGGTTAGCTCTTGCCCTGGGAGATGAAAACGCCGTGTCCATGCCGGTCTCAGCAGCTGCGAATGAGGTGCGCCTTCATCCCCTCTCGACTTGCACTATGCCTCACAGAACGCAGGGTTTGAGTGAAAACATGTGACACTGCAATTTTCGATCGCAGGCATTCAAGAAGGCCAGAAGCCTGGGGCTGGGGGACCTAGATTTCTCGGCGGTCTATGAGGTAGTGAAGGACGCAGGTGGCTCAGGACAGGCATGATAGGCAATCAGTGGTCTCATTTGGATGCTAGATTTGCAGCAGTGTCTCTCGTTCATTGTAAGGCAATTGGCTCGTCATCATAGCGTGTGTATATCCAGGATCTGGAGCCCCGACCTCGCTGAAAAAATAAATCAGCATTTGATGGTTTGCTTGCACGATAGATGTTACTGGAAGCTGGGAACTAGCTGATTGCATCACGAATGATTTTTTTTTTTTGACCTGCCTCAGCAGATTGAAGACATACAAGAAATGGCACTATCTTCTCCTTACTTTGTCAGTCACTGCTTTCTAATTTCTTGTTTGGACTTTATTTTTGCCGTAAACGTACAACCGAAATGCTCTAGTTTGTTTGTGGCTTGAGCCCGGACCATTTTAGTTATTTCCTAAAAAAAGTTGGTTCAGCACGAAGCAGTCAGAGGAAAACGGGGCCTGCAAAGGCCACGAAGCTCGGCAGGCATTCTGTTGCGACGACGGCTTCTAGAAGGCTTTACTCTGCTTCAGGCATGTGAAGAGCAAGTTTAGAAGAAAAAGGGGAAATACAAAAGAAAGTACTAAAAGTAAAATAGTAGAAACCATAAATCACTCACATGCAACAAAGATACACAGCATGAGCCTTGTCATTTGTTCTCTTTAATGCAGGTAAAAACAAGAGAAACAATCAAACTATTTGGCTGAATTAGTTATTGGATCAAATTTGGGCAAACATCCGCAATAATTTATCACCCGGGCTATATAGCCACGCCACACATAATGGTCTGAAAAAGAAGTCAACCCAAGAGGGCGGGCGCGAGCCGAATAAGAAGAAAACAGTCCAAGAGAGCGCATGGGATCCTTCAGGAGACAGGCTGAAAAAAAAAACAGTCAGCCCAAGAGGGCGCGCGGGGCCGAATAAGAAGAGAACAGTCCAAGAGAGCGCATGGGATTCTTCAGGTGATGGGATGAAAAAGAAAACAGTCAGCCTAAGAGGACGCGTGCGGGCCGAATAAGAAGAAAACAGTCCAATAGAGCGTGTTGTATCCTTCAGGTGATGGATCTTTTTGCAGCCCATGCGGCATTGAGGCTCTGTTTAGTTCTCCAAAAATTTCCTACACTACTCGTCACATCGAATCTTTCGACATATGCATGGAGTATTAAATGTAGTTAAAAATAACTAATCACACAGTTAACTTATTCATATGAGATGAATCTTTTAAACTAATTAATTCATGATTAAACAGTAATAGTCAAATAACAACGAAATGTGCTATATTATCAAAACTCAAAATTTTTCACTAACTAAGCCTGGAGCAGCTTAGCCTGTCAGCGGGGGCGGGGCGGAGTCGGGGCGATGCCCCCCATCACTGTCTCGTTCCCGTGCGTCTAATTACAGCCTAATTAGGTTCATTAGATTCGTCTCGTGATTTACAGGCAGCAGTTGCAATGCGTTTTTTATTTCGTCTAGATTTAAGTCTCCATACAGATGCCGGATTTTTTTTTTGAAATTTTGATTTTTGGAACTAAACACGGCGTTGTTCGTGTTGCTCTTGGGCTCCGCCGGCTTCGAGGTCAACGAGATGCCTGCTGTGTGCTGTCACTGTCAGGGAGCGCCAGAGCGGATCGTTCACAACCTCAGAAAATAAAATAAATGATCAGAGTGCATGCATGTTCCACACGCTGCTTTGTTTTTTGAAACACGATGCTGTGCTGCCGCGACGAAACGGAGCTCGGCGATCACTCACGTACGTCTCACGTCACGTGTGTTGACACCCACCTGCGCGCGAGTTGGATCAGTGATTCCTCAAGCTTGGCGTACCAGGCGCGTGGAGCTTGCTGAAACACGTAGAGGGCCTTGACGAGATGCAGCACCTTGTGCTCGTGGCCTCAGAGCATGAAGATGGAGGGCACCATGCGTAGGGAGGGAGGGGGCGGGCAGTGCGGGTGACGGCTGCACCGCTGTGGTCGCGCCCTAGCAGATCCACGTGCGAGGAGGGAGGGGCCCGCGGATGGCTGGCGGCTGCGGCGGCACGGCTGTCGGTGGAGGCAGGTAAGGTTTATGGAGGGGAAGAGTCAGAGTAGTGAGCGAGCGCTCGGACGAGATGGGATGGAGTACACAAGCCTTGATGGACCGAGGGCAAGATGAACATTTCTATTGATAGGTCCCATCTATCAGGGCTCCCCAACCATTATCTTCTAACAGCAAGTGGACGGAAGGGTACATAGGTAAAAAAAAGTTCGTGCGATGGCATACAAGTGCGAGTGAACTTTTTAGTGGCACACAGGTAATCAGAAACTTTCATAATGGCATACAGGTAAAAGACTCAATGAGTTTTATCTACAATATATAAAAATATATTATGATTATAACTTAGCACTAGTATATAAAAATGAGTATGTCCACATACTCTGAGGATGGGCACATACTCAATGTATATACCACCATAGATGGTCTAGTATAATCACATACTCTAAATATATACTTTGATTGGGTCAGATACGTCATAAATCATGAGATACACATGTGGGATATATCTGACGCAATAAAGAGTTTGTTCGAAGAGATGTGATCATACTAGAACATCTATGACTGTATAAATGTTGGGTATAAACTATACATAGAGTATATGGATATATTTATTTTTATATAATTATACTAAGGTATAACTATAATATATTTAAAAATAGAGATGCTTTTAATATTTTTCATTTATATCCCCTTGAAGTATCTTATGGCTTTTATCCCGTTCACATCAAACGGCGTTCCAATCGATCCTCACGATGGTTGAGTTCAGGTGATGATTGAATCACCCATCGCCTAAAGAGGTGCAATTTATTTCTTACGGTGCTAATGTTATTTTGGGCCGTAAATTAGGCCCGTTGGTGTGGACTGCTAGCAAAATTAGAGAGGGAATCCTTGCATGCATGGAAAGTGGACAACTAATGCTGATGTCACCCACATACATAAAAATTTCAAACTAAAAAAGATATAACTATTAAACTGAGAATCCAAATTTAATTAAGATTGCACCATTATCTTTCTTATGACAAGATTTTCAAAATAGGACCACACTTGCCTATGTTTGCAAGATATTTTTTAAAAGTATATTTTAATAATAAATAGTTAGTATTGGCTACTGGAAATAAATATTTTAACAACATGAATAAAAAAATATATCTAAAAAATTGAACATAATGAACAAATAATACTACACAATGAACAAACTATTAAACTTCGCGAACATTTGATTGTATAGACTAAATAATAGAAAATAAATATTATGAACAAATAAGTCAAAGTAGCAAACAATTTAATCTAGAAAGTGAACAAATAAAATATAAACCTAGAACAATCATATTGTAAAGATAGAATAAACTATTGGTATTTATAAAAAAATTAATGGATAAATTGGACAACAAGAGTAACAAAAGAATAAAAGAAAAGATAGAAGGAAAAATATGGAAGAAAAAAAGGGGGTTTAAGGAAAAGGATATGAGAAAGAAAAATGGAAAAGTTTAGAAGAAAAATGGTAAATACAAAAGAAAGTACTAAAAATAAAATATTAGAAAACATAAATCACTCACATGCAACAAAGATACACAGCATGAGCCTTGTCATTTGTTCTCTTTAATGCAGGTAAAAACAAGAGAAACCATCAAACTGTTTGGCTGAATTAGTTATTGGATCAAATTTGGGCAAACATCCGCAATAATTTATCACCCGGGCTATATAGCCACGCCACACCTAATGGTCTGAAAAAGAAGTCAACCCAAGAGGGCGGGCGCGAGCCGAATAAGAAGAAAACAGTCCAAGAGAGCGCATGGGATCCTTCAGGAGACAGGCTGAAAAAAAAACAGTCAGCCCAAGAGGGCGCGCGGGGCCGAATAAGAAGAGAACAGTCCAAGAGAGCGCATGGGATCCTTCAGGTGATGGGATGAAAAAGAAAACAGTCAGCCTAAGAGGACGCGTGCGGGCCGAATAAGAAGAAAACAGTCCAATAGAGCGTGTTGTATCCTTCAGGTGATGGATCTTTTTGCAGCCCGTGCGGCATTGAGGCCCTGTTTAGTTCTCCAAAAATTTCCTACACTACTCGTCACATCGAATCTTTCGACATATGCATGGATTATTAAATATAATTAAAAATAACTAATTACACAGTTAACTTATTCATATGAGATGCTACGGTGTCCACGGCACAGGGTGCCAGGGCACTTCACGTGGTTCTGTCTGTGTGTTGCTAACCAATTGGGTGGGCCGCAGGCTGAAGAAAAACAAGAAAACTCTGAATACTGCTTATGGGCCGTAAACTGATATATATGTTGAGATGTTGATGAATCAAAGATACGTAGACTAACTATCTTTTACTAGATGGATAGGAAGCCCCTTTTTTCCTCGGCTCCGGCGACAGCTTAAAGGTCTACGAGATGCCTGCTAACCTCAGAAAATGAGCGCATGTTCGACACGCTGCTTTGCTTTTTGAAACACGATGCTGTGCTGCCGCGACGAAACGGAGCTCGGCGATCACTCCCGTACGTCTCACGTCACGTGTGTTGACACCCACCTGCGCGCGAGTTTTCAGAACACACCTGCGACTTTTTAGAACACACCTGCGACTTTGATTCCAGTGTTGTTGCTGGGCCACGGGAGTGTATATATATAGGAGGAGTCTCAGCTGCGCTGCGACGGCACTCCTCAGTTGAGTTACCATATACCAGACGCTAGCGAAGTAGCGATGGATATGGGCGATCCCTCCCTTGTGGTGGCGGCCGTCGCCGTGGCCTTATCCCTTGTGTTCCTTGTCGTAGCGGCGAGGGCCAGCAGGAAGCCAGGCAAGCTGCCGCTGCCCCCCGGGTCGATGGGCCTGCCGGTGATCGGGCAGAGCCTGGGCTTCCTCCGCGCGCTGCGCTCCAACACAGCAGAGCAGTGGATTCAGGAGCGCGTGGAGCGGTACGGGCCGGTGTCCAAGCTGAGGCTCTTCGGCACCCGCACGGTGATGCTCACGGGGCCCGCGGCCAACAAGTTCGTCTTCACCAGCGCGTCGCTGGGGACGGAGCAGCCCCAGTCGACGCGGCGGATAGTCGGGGAGAGGCAGATCCTGGAGCTCATGGGCGCCGACCACAAGCGCGTCCGCGGCGCGCTGCTCGAGTTCCTCAAGCCGGACATGCTGCGGCTGTACGTGGGCAAGATCGACGGCGAGGTGCGGCGCCACCTCGACGAGTACTGGGCCGGCCGGGCCACCGTCACGGTGATGCCGCTGATGAAGAGGCTCACGTTCGACATCATCTCCCTGCTGCTCTTCGGCCTGGAGCGAGGCGCCGTCCGGGAAGCCCTCTTCGACGACTTCGAGCACGTCTTGGATGGCGTGTGGTCCGTCCCCCTGGACCTGCCCTTCACGGCGTACCGCCGGAGCCTCAGGGCCAGCGCCAGTGCTCGCCGGGTGATCGCCGGGATCACGCGGGAGACCAAGGCCAAGCTGGAGCGGGGCGAGGCCTCCCGGAGCAGCGACCTCGTCGCGTGCCTGCTCAGCTTGACCGACGGCAGCGGCGCGCGGCTGCTGAGCGATCAGGAGGTCGTGGACAACGCCATGGCCTCCATGATCGCCGGCCACGACACGTCCTCCATCCTTCTCGCCTTCCTCATCCGCCAGCTCGCCGACGATCCTGACACGCTCGCCGCCATGGTCCACGGTAACAATCCCGATAGCCACTGTAGTACTAATAATTAACAATAATCCCTTCCCTTGTTAATTAATTAGTATTAATTAATTCGCTGCAGAGCACGAGGAGATCGCCAAGAGCAAGGGCGACGGCGACACCCTGACCTGGGAGGACCTGTCTAACATGAAGTTCACGTGGCGCGCCGCGCAGGAGATGCTCCGGCTGGTGCCCCCGATCTTCGGCACCTTCAGGACAGCGCTCAAAGACATCGAGTTCAACGGCTACCTCATCCCCAAAGGGTGGAAGGTGCTCTGGACGGCGCCCGCCACGCACATGGACGGGAGCATCTACCCCGAGCCGGCCAAATTCAACCCGTCCCGCTTCGAGAACCCGACGGCGCCGCCTTGCTCCTTCGTCGCCTTCGGCGGCGGCCCGAGGATCTGCGTCGGCATGGAGTTCGCCAGGATCGAGACGCTGGTGGCCATGCATTACCTGGTGAGGCGCTTCAGCTGGAAGCTCTGCTGCAAGGAGAACACCTTCGTCAGGAACATCCAGCCGTGGCCGCTGCACGGCCTGCCCGTACAACTTGAGCAAAAGGCAGCAAAATCGCCATGATTCATCACATCATATACGATCGACCGTGACGATACAATAATATACTCCAACTTCAAAGATACCTAGCGATGTTGATTCGTCACCACAGATCCAAATGAATAAATTTATATATGTCACATGTCTGTATCTTGTCTCCTCAAATGGAGCCCTCCCCCTGTGAAGTTCGGTACTATCACTGTCGTGTGAACGAAGACGACGAATCATAAAGCAGGTGCCATGTCCACATGATGAAACTTCCCTGGGTCTGTTTCTTAAATCACAGTGGGTAAGGGTCTTGCTTGTGGAACAACATGTAGTGCAGATGTTGGACCCTGGATTGTGGTCTTAGTAGATGCTAACACAAAATACTATGCTAACTCAGTAATCAACTACTATGCTAACATACTCAGTAAGCAACCACGAGAAGAAACCGCTCGCGTCGTGCAGGACGGGCGACTCGGGCGGACCTCCACCTCGCGTTGAGAGACCCTAACGGTGAGTACTGCAAGCAGGGATTCGTGGGAACCTCCGTTTAAAGATTCGGCTAGGGGTGTAACATACAGCAAGATCCCACCTTGTGGTGGAGAGGATTCAGACAGTGGTTTAGACAAATTCGGGCCGCTCAGGAGCGTAACACTGTACGTCCTATGTGGTGTGGTTATTTATTTCCTGGGATCAGAGTCCGATCCCTTTACATGTGTTAGTTACTTTCTATTTATAGTCGATCGGAGGCTTACAGAATATTCTTCTGCTAATGTAAACGCTTGCCCCAAGTGGGGGCACCGCCCTGCAGTTAATCCTCTGAACCCTGTCAGGCGTAGGGGACAACTTGCCGGGCCCACCTTGCTCGTCCCGGGGTGTGCTCCGAGACACCCCGGGGTGCTTTGAGGTGTCTTCGGTCCTCGCACAGTGGGGACCCTAGCCCGAGGTGCCCCTCGCCAACCCCGGGTAGTCGACGGAGCCACCCAGGGATGGCCTCGACATGACATGAAGTGACAGGGGTGGGTCCCCCCCCCCACCGTCCATCGGATGGAATACGGCTCAGAGGTCTGTCCCCTCGAGCCAGCTTCTCCGCCATTCGCTAACCCGAGTCCCTGTAATCATGATGTTTTTATGGAGAAGCTGTGCGTGTCTCAGGCCCCACGCCTGTGGGGAGGGCAGTGCGGCGCTGTGAATCCTTTGTGTTCCGGCCTGGTAAAATGTTTTTACCGGAAAGCTTCCTTCCGGGCGAAGGAAAACCCAGTGGCATCCGGCCCAATTTGGATGTGGTCCAGTTGTGGCCCATGAGTGCTGCGTGCACATGTTTAGTACCACCTTGCTAGTTGAGCAAGAGTGGAGTCAACTTATAAGCCATTGTTCTCCAGCCATATTACCTTTGGGTTGACCCTTTTACACGAAGCGAGGACGAAAGTGTAAGTGAGATGCTGTGTGTAAGCGGGCTCACCCCTCGGAAGGGCCGGGCTGTGTGGTGTTGGGGGCGTGGTGTTACAAATTGTATGAGAGCCGCCCCTCGCGGTTGCGCGTCGTGTACGGGTCAGTGTGCGGGCATATGGCGCATGACACGTGTGGGCCTAGTTAGGGACACACGGCATGGCATATGGCGCCTGGACGTGCGGGCGTGCGCCAAGGGGGAACGTTCTTGGACATTTGCCCAGTGTGGGTGAGTTGGACCAACAAGGACGACGGGTTCTTTGAGGGGGTGTGTGTGACATCCGGTCCAATTTGGATGTGGCCCAGTTGTGGCCCATGAGTGCTGTGTGCACATGTTTAGTACTACCTTGTTAGTTGAGCAAGAGTGAAGCCAACTTATAAGCCTTTGTCCTCCAGCCATAGCACCTTCGAGTTGACCCTTTTACGCGAAACGAGGGCAAAAGCGTAAGTGAGGTGCTGTGTGTAAGCAGGCTCGCCCCTCGGAAGGGCTAGGCTGTGCGGTGTTGGGCGGCGGGGTGTTACAAACCCTCCCCCTAGGATCTTTGCAGTCGCTGCGCCGTGGGTCTGCCAAGAGGAGGGTGGCCCACGCTTTAGGCTTCTTTGGTGGAATAGGCCTCTTTTCGTGGCCCGATTTTAGTGGGCCTGAACCCACTAACCATGTTTGGGTCAAACCCTCCCCCTACGTTTGGGTCAAACCCTCCCCCTAGGATCTTTGCAGCCGCTGCGCTGTGGGCCCGCCAAGAGGAGGGTGGCCCACGCTTTAGGCTTCTTGGGTGGAATAGGCCTCTTTTCGTGGCCCGGTTTTAGTGGGCCTGAACCCACTAACCGCATTTGGGTCCAGGGTTATGGGTACCCCCATTACGCTGACAGACCCCTAGCCTGCCCCCTCCCCCTCCAGCCTCCATTTCTCCTTGCCACCGGACTCCTAGCCGCTAGGAAGGAGGAGCACGGGTCCGTCCTCTCTAGTAGATCTACTAGTTTGTTAGTTTTTTTCAATATTTTTTCATTCCTCAAGAATAATTAGGCTAGGTTTTGGATCGTTGTTATACTGGATTTCCTCTATGGGATGCGTCACTGTCTCCAATGGCGGTGTGTTCCTCATAGAGGGATCGAGGTATGTTGTCCTACTCCTCTTTGGGGGATATGATATATTTTCCCCTTTGGTGGAATTCTTTTTCCGGCTGCTGGTGATACTACCGCAGGTGGCGGATTTCTCCTTCTGACCGCCGCTAGTGTTGGCTAACGGCAGTATCGGCTCTTATGGTCGGTTCAACCTTAAGAAGATATGACCGATGTTCTTTTGGCATCCTTTACTCCCTATAGTGGTTGAGCATTATGTGCCTCTTTTGCGGTCTCCACGATTGTGGAGCCTTCTATGGGTAAAAATTGCGATTGTCGTGACCTGATCTTGTCAAGTTCCGTGGCTATGGAGTTTCCAGAAGCAGTGGCCTGATTTTGAGTTTTGATAATGTAGCACACTTCGTTGTTATTTGACTATTACTGTTTAATCATGAAATAATTAGTTTAAAAGATTCATTTCATATGAATAAGTTAACTGTGTAATTAGTTATTTTTAACTACATTTAATACTCCATGCATATGTCGAAAGATTTGATGTGACGAGTAGTGTAGGAAATTTTTGGAGAACTAAACAGGGCCTCAATGCCGCACGGGCTGCAAAAAGATCCATCACCTGAAGGACACAACACGCTCTATTGGACTGTTTTCTTCTTATTCGGCCCGCATGCGTCCTCTTAGGCTGACTGTTTTCTTTTTCATCCCATCACCTAAAGGATCCCATGCGCTGTCTTGGACTGTTATCTTCTTATTCGGCCCCGCGCGCCCTCTTGGGCTGACTGTTTTTTTTTCAGCCTATCTCCTGAAGGATCCCATGCGCTCTCTTGGACTGTTTTCTTCTTATTCGGCTCGCGCCCGCCCTCTTGGGTTGACTTCTTTTTCAGACCATTAGGTGTGGCGTGGCTATATAGCCCGGGTGATAAATTATTGCGGATATTTGCCCAAATTTGATCCGATAACTAATTCAGCCAAATAGTTTGATTGTTTCTCTTGTTTTTACCTGCATTAAAGAGAACAAATGACAAGGCTCATGCTGTGTATCTTTGTTGCATGTGAGTGATTTATGTTTTCTACTATTTTATTTTTAGTACTTTCTTTTGTATTTCCCCTTTTTCTACTAAACTTTTCCATTTTTCTTTCTCATATCCTTTTCCTTAAACCCCCCTTTTTTTCTTCCATATTTTTCCTTCTATCTTTTCTTTTATTCTTTTGTTACTCTTGTTGTCCAGTTTATCCATTAATTTTTTTATAAATACCAATATTTTATTCTATCTTTACAATATGATTGTTCTAGGTTTATATTTTATTTGTTCACTTTCTAGTTTAAATTGTTTGCTAGTTTGACTTATTTGTTCATAATATTTATTTTCTATTATTTAGTCTATACAATCAAATGTTCGCGAAGTTTAATAGTTTGTTCATTGTGTAGTATTATTTGTTCATTATGTTCAATTTTTTAGATATATTTTTTTATTCGTGTTGTTAAAATATTTATTTCCAGTAGCCAATACTAACTATTTATTATTAAAATATACTTTTAAAAAATATCTTGCAAACATAGGCAAGTGTGGTCCTATTTTGAAAATCTAGTCATAAGAAAGATAATGATGCAATCTAAATTAAATTTGGATTCTCAGTTTAATAGTTATAGCTTTTTTAGTTTGAAATTTTTATGTATGTGGGTGACATCAGCATTAGTTGTCCACTTTCCATGCATGCAAGGATTCCCTCTCTAATTTTGCTAGCAGTCCACACCAACGGGCCTAATTTACGGCCCAAAATAACATTAGCACCGCAAGAAATAAATTATTGCGGATGTTTGCCCAAATTTGATCCAATAACTAATTCAGCCAAATAGTTTGATTGTTTCTCTTGTTTTTACCTGCATTAAAGAGAACAAATGACAAGGCTCATGCTGTGTATCTTTGTTGCATGTGAGTGATTTATGGTTTCTACTATTTTACTTTTAGTACTTTCTTTTGTATTTCCCCTTTTTCTTCTAAACTTGCTCTTCACATGCCTGAAGCAGAGTAAAGCCTTCTAGAAGCCGTCGTCGCAACAGAATGCCTGCCGAGCTTCGTGGCCTTTGCAGGCCCCGTTTTCCTCTGACTGCTTCGTGCTGAACCAACTTTTTTTAGGAAATAACTAAAATGGTCCGGGCTCAAGCCACAAACAAACTAGAGCATTTCGGTTGTACGTTTACGGCAAAAATAAAGTCCAAACAAGAAATTAGAAAGCAGTGACTGACAAAGTAAGGAGAAGATAGTGCCATTTCTTGTATGTCTTCAATCTGCTGAGGCAGGTCAAAAAAAAAAAATCATTCGTGATGCAATCAGCTAGTTCCCAGCTTCCAGTAACATCTATCGTGCAAGCAAACCATCAAATGCTGATTTATTTTTTCAGCGAGGTCGGGGCTCCAGATCCTGGATATACACACGCTATGATGACGAGCCAATTGCCTTACAATGAACGAGAGACACTGCTGCAAATCTAGCATCCAAATGAGACCACTGATTGCCTATCATGCCTGTCCTGAGCCACCTGCGTCCTTCACTACCTCATAGACCGCCGAGAAATCTAGGTCCCCCAGCCCCAGGCTTCTGGCCTTCTTGAATGCCTGCGATCGAAAATTGCAGTGTCACATGTTTTCACTCAAACCCTGCGTTCTGTGAGGCATAGTGCAAGTCGAGAGGGGATGAAGGCGCACCTCATTCGCAGCTGCTGAGACCGGCATGGACACGGCGTTTTCATCTCCCAGGGCAAGAGCTAACCTCATGTCCTTCTGCTGATGTTTCAGAGGAAACGCAGGGCTGTAGCTGCCCTGCAGCATTGCAGGCCCCTTCAGCTTGAACATTGGGTTTGCAATGGCGCCGAGGTCCTATTGAAGCCAAGAAATACAGATGCAGCTATCAATCGTGACTGGGTGGAACGACAGGTTCACTGATATCTCAAAGAATAACAAGTGCCATACCAGTACGTCGAGAAGCGTCTGGGCGCTCAACCCACTTTTGTCGGCCAAACAGAGTCCCTCAGACAAAGGATTCATCATACTGCACCAAGAAACATAGTTGTACTCAGTTAGCTTACAAGCCACAAAGTTAAAGGGACTCTAAAATGTGCTAAACAGCAAAAAGGGGTTGTGCGCCTCTGACTGTGCAACAAGCATCTCAACAGAATCACATATGAGAGAGAAGGCCTATAAATTTAACGGATAAAATCAGGATGATTTGCAGTAGATATGCTGTTCAACAAAAGAAAGGCTCCGGTTTGCAGCAAGGAAAACCTCTACCATAATGTTATAGAGTTAGAAATCATTATCATTAAATAGTTGTTACAGACTCTTTTGTTGGTCAAGTCTACAGGAGGCGTCCCAGGTCAGCTATCCGGCAACGGGAAGATAGCGCAGCTTCCGAAGCAATCCCGGAAGATCAGGAGTAGTTAGCAAGTAGGAGTCGTTTCCTTTCTTTTAGTTATCTGTTGGAGATTTGTTTAGGAATTGGAGATCTCGTTTGTGGCACCTGATCTATAAAGGTAGCCTAGATTGTAACTAGGGAATTCATCGAAGGAATAGAGTCCCGGACTGGGTCTGTTCCTCGGTCGCTCTGGTGCACCTTGCCGCCGGCGACAAGGCCAGTCCTCGTCCTGCATCCTGCTACCCTATTCGTTCATCTTCTCAATCCTCTCTTTTGCTTGTTTCTCCCCTGCGCACTCCACCTCCCAAGCATCGCCATACCAAATTGGTATCAGAGACCACAACTGGGGCATCGCCATCAGCGGCTTCCATGGACGGCCCCATCGACAACGATCCTCCGGCGACTGATTCGGAGAGATTGGCTGTTCAAGCTCACCACTCAAGTAATCAAGGTGCCTCCCGATGAGAGCCGCCGTCGCGGCCGCGCCCTTGCCGTGACCTCCTACTGGTCACTCTACCTGCTACCTACCTTCCCAGTAAAATAATATATTTTTTTACTGCATGAAACCCTGCAGATGCACAAAAAATATGGGAAAATTTTAGAAATCCAACTTGGTTACACCTTAATTATATAAAAATGACAGTACAATCAGTAATGTAATTATGAGGATAAAGTAATGTAATTTGTACATAAGTTAACCAGAAACATAATTGCCTCATCAACTTTTTAAAATCGAGCCCAATTGCAAATAATAAGGAATGAACCAAACAGGTTGGGCTAGAACGTGCATGTACAAAAGTTAAGGCCTATAAAGAAGTAATCCTAGAGATTTTAGAACAAATGAACAAGAAGTTAAAATGACCATGTTTGCCCTTATTTATTGCCCATATTTGGCACTAATTAATTTTTGCATGCACATACACTTTTCAAATAGGGTAAGAGGACTTGTTTTTTGGGTAAATTTTAAATCCTAAAATGAATTGTGTTTTGGGATGGAGGAAGTATAAAATAGACTAGAACCAACGCTGAATTGGCCACTACAAGCAACACAAAATAGATATGCATACATGTGTTTTTGACTGTTCGATGGAAAAAAGCATGAAATGGATAAAAAAATTTAAATAGAGAATACAATCTCACAGCAAAGACACAACAGATGATTGGGTAAAACCTAAATCCAATCCCATCAATTAGTTGGGAAAATTTACACTGCTAAACTGAAGCGCAAAAGCAGAGACACAACAAATGATCAGGAAAAACCTAGAATAATGAATCCAATCACATCAACGATTAGGAAGAAATCTAGATTACTAAACCCTATCGCAAAGCAGATACAAAAAATGAGCGGGCACAACCTAAATTCTGAATCCAACCAAACAGCATATCAAACTAGACTAATCTCATGAATTGATCGGTTAAAAGCTACACGACCAAAGCGAATCGTACACCAGAGATAGATAGACCAATCAAATAAACAGAATAAACTTAAGTTAATACCATGAGAACAGAATGGAACTGGAAGAGGAACAACTACAGGAGCAGATCACAGGGGCAATCGATCGAAATCAACCAAACAAAAGTGCAAAAACATGAAATCTACAAGGGAGTAAGAACAATAACGGAGGAAATCTTCGAATCGCCATACCTACGCATCTGTCTGAGAACTGCGGCACCCCTGGCGGAGACCACGCTCTTGACGGAGAACGAGAGAAAGGGGAAAGTGAATGGTCTGACAGGGAGATTAGAAGGCGCGGCTCAAAACAACTTGAAACTGTAGACACAAACATGCAAACCAACCTTTCGATGCAAACTATGGAAACTTCAATCTGGGTCATCGGATCAACATCCAAGGGGCATGGGGGATTGAGTAATTTTACAATCTGGACCCTCCCTTGGATTGAGTAATCACACTTTTGCAAATTCCCCCTCTCATCCCCTGCGCCCCTCCCCTTGGATGTTGATCCGATGGCCTAGATTAAAGTTTTTATAGTTTGCACGGAGAGGTTGATTTGCATCCCTTTTTATTATTTCAATAAGTTTTTATTTCCAAGCAGAATTGTTCTTTTTCTTGTTATTTAGTTAGTCTCAATACTATGTTATTTCAGTAGTAGTATAGTACATGTGTTAGCATAGTAGTTTTCTTTTTTCGAGAAAGAGATCAGAATTTATTAAAATAGAAGCCCTTTTACAACTGAGACCCTAGTATAAAATAGAATTACATTGAAGCACACCACTAGGTCCTTATCCGTCATCTTTCTTGCATCCGGTGAAGTCCACTGCTTCAGGAAACTCCATAGCCACGGAACTTGACAAGATCAGGTCACGAGAATCGCAATTTCCACCAATAGAAGACTCCACAATCGTGGAGACCGCAAAAGAGGCACATAATGCTCAACCACTATAGGGAGTAAAGGATGCCAAAAGAACATCGGTCATATCTTCTTAAGGTTGAACCGACCATAAGAGCCGATATTGCCGTTAGCCAACACTAGCGGCGGTCAGAAGGAGAAATCCGCCACCTGCGGTAGTATCACCAGCAGCCGGAAAAAGAATTCCACCAAAGGGGAAAATATATCATATCCCCCAAAGAGGAGTAGGACAACATACCTCGATCCCTCTATGAGGAACACACCGCCATTGGAGACAGTGACGCATCCCATAGAGGAAATCCGGTATAACAACGATCCAAAACCTAGCCTAATTATTCTTGAGGAATGAAAAAATATTGAAAAAAACTAACAAACTAGTAGATCTACTAGAGAGGACGGACCCGTGCTCCTCCTTGCTAGCGGCTAGGAGTCCGGTGGCAAGGAGAAAAGGAGGCTGGAGGGGGAGGGGGAGGGGGCAGTCTAGGGGTCTGTCAGCGTAATAGGGGTACCCATAACCCCGGACCCAAACGCGGTTAGTGGGTTCAGGCCCACTAAAACCGGGCCACGAAAAGAGGCCTATTCCACCCAAGAAGCCTAAAGCGTGGGCCACCCTTCTCTTGGCGGGCCCACAGCGCAGCGGCTGCAAAGATCCTAGGGGGAGGGTTTGACCCAAACGTAGGGGGAGGGTTTGACCCAAACATGGCTAGTGGGTTCAGGCCCACTAAAATCGGGCCACGAAAAGAGGCCTATTCCACCAAAGAAGCCTAAAGCGTGGGCCACCCTCCTCTTGGCAGACCCACGGCGCAGCGGCTGCAAAGATCCTAGGGGGAGGGTTTGTAACACCCCGCCGCCCAACACCGCACAGCCTAGCCCTTCCGAGGGGCGAACCTGCTTACACACAGCACCTCACTTACGCTTTTGTCCTTGTTTCGCGTAAAAGGGTCAACTCGAAGGTGATATGGCTGGAGGACAAAGGCTTATAAGTTGGCTTCACTCTTGCTCAACTAACAAGGTAGTACTAAACATGTGCACACAGCACTCATGGGCCACAACTGGGCCACATCCAAATTGGGCCAGATGTCACACACACCCCCTCAAAGAACCCGTCGTCCATGTTGGTCCAACTCACCGACACTAGGCAAATGTCCAAGAACGTTCCCCCTTGGCGCACGCCCGCACGCCCAGGCGCCATATGCCATGCCGTGTGTCCCTAACTAGGCCCACATGTGTCATGCGCCATATGCCCGCACACTGACCCGTACGCGACGCGCAACTGCGAGGGTCGGCTCTTATACCATTTGTAACACCCCGCCCCCAACACCACACAGCCCGGCCCTTCCGAGGGGCGAGCCCGCTTACACACATCATCTCACTTACGCTTTCGTCCTCGCTTCGTGTAAAAGGGTCAACCCGAAGGTGCAATGGCTGGACAACAAAGGCTTATAAGTTGACTCCACTCTTGCTCAACTAGCAAGGTGGTACTAAACATGTGCACGCAGCACTCATGGGCCACAACTGGACCACATCCAAATTGGGCCAGATGTCACTGGGTTTTCCTTCGCCCGGAAGGAAGCTTTCCGGTAAAAACATTTTACCAGGCCGGAACCCAAAGGATTCACAGCGCCGCACCGCCCTCCCCACAGGCGTGGGGCCTGAGACACGCACAGCTTCAACATAAAAACATCATGATTACAGGGACTCGGGTTAGCGAATGGCGGAGAAGCCGGCTCGAGGGGACAGACCTCTGAGCCGTATCCCATCCGATGGACGGTGGGGGGACCCACCCCTGTCACTTCATGTCATGTCGAGGCCATCCCTGGGTGGCTCGGTCCACTACCCGGGGTCGGCAAGGGGCACCTCGGGCTAGGGTCCCCACTGTGCGAGGACCGAAGACACCTCAGAGCACCCCGGGGTGTCTCGGAGCACACCCCGGGACGAGCAAGGTGGGCCCGCCAAGTTGTCCCCTACGCCTGACAGGGTTCAGAGGATTAACTGCAGGGCGGTGCCCCCACTTGGGGCAAGCGTTCACATTAGCAGAAGAATATTCTGTAAGCCTCCGATCGACTATAAATAGAAAGTAACTAACACATGTAAAGGGATCGGACTCTGATCCCAGGAAATAAACAACCACACCACATAGGACGTACAGTGTTACGCTCCTGAGCGGCCCGAATTTGACTAAACCACTGTCTGAATCCTCTCCACCACAAGGTGAGATCTTGCTGTATGTTACACCCCTAGCCGAATCTTTAAACGGAGGTTCCCACGAATCCCTGCTTGCAGTACTCACCGTTAGGGTCTCTCAACGCGAGGTGGAGGTCCGCCCGAGTCGCCCGTCCTGCACGACGCGAGCGGTTTCTTCTCGTGGTTGCTTACTGAGTATGTTAGCATAGTAGTTGATTACTGAGTTAGCATAGTATTTTGTGTTAGCATCTACTAAGACCACAATCCAGGGTCCAACATCTGCACTACATGTTGTTCCACAAGCAAGACCCTTACCCACTGTGATTTAAGAAACAGACCCAGGGAAGTTTCATCATGTGGACATGGCACCTGCTTTATGATTCGTCGTCTTCGTTCACACGACAGTGATAGTACCGAACTTCACAGGGGGAGGGCTCCATTTGAGGAGACAAGATACAGACATGTGACATATATAAATTTATTCATTTGGATCTGTGGTGACGAATCAACATCGCTAGGTATCTTTGAAGTTGGAGTATATTATTGTATCGTCACGGTCGATCGTATATGATGTGATGAATCATGGCGATTTTGCTGCCTTTTGCTCAAGTTGTACGGGCAGGCCGTGCAGCGGCCACGGCTGGATGTTCCTGACGAAGGTGTTCTCCTTGCAGCAGAGCTTCCAGCTGAAGCGCCTCACCAGGTAATGCATGGCCACCAGCGTCTCGATCCTGGCGAACTCCATGCCGACGCAGATCCTCGGGCCGCCGCCGAAGGCGACGAAGGAGCAAGGCGGCGCCGTCGGGTTCTCGAAGCGGGACGGGTTGAATTTGGCCGGCTCGGGGTAGATGCTCCCGTCCATGTGCGTGGCGGGCGCCGTCCAGAGCACCTTCCACCCTTTGGGGATGAGGTAGCCGTTGAACTCGATGTCTTTGAGCGCTGTCCTGAAGGTGCCGAAGATCGGGGGCACCAGCCGGAGCATCTCCTGCGCGGCGCGCCACGTGAACTTCATGTTAGACAGGTCCTCCCAGGTCAGGGTGTCGCCGTCGCCCTTGCTCTTGGCGATCTCCTCGTGCTCTGCAGCGAATTAATTAATACTAATTAATTAACAAGGGAAGGGATTATTGTTAATTATTAGTACTACAGTGGCTATCGGGATTGTTACCGTGGACCATGGCGGCGAGCGTGTCAGGATCGTCGGCGAGCTGGCGGATGAGGAAGGCGAGAAGGATGGAGGACGTGTCGTGGCCGGCGATCATGGAGGCCATGGCGTTGTCCACGACCTCCTGATCGCTCAGCAGCCGCGCGCCGCTGCCGTCGGTCAAGCTGAGCAGGCACGCGACGAGGTCGCTGCTCCGGGAGGCCTCGCCCCGCTCCAGCTTGGCCTTGGTCTCCCGCGTGATCCCGGCGATCACCCGGCGAGCACTGGCGCTGGCCCTGAGGCTCCGGCGGTACGCCGTGAAGGGCAGGTCCAGGGGGACGGACCACACGCCATCCAAGACGTGCTCGAAGTCGTCGAAGAGGGCTTCCCGGACGGCGCCTCGCTCCAGGCCGAAGAGCAGCAGGGAGATGATGTCGAACGTGAGCCTCTTCATCAGCGGCATCACCGTGACGGTGGCCCGGCCGGCCCAGTACTCGTCGAGGTGGCGCCGCACCTCGCCGTCGATCTTGCCCACGTACAGCCGCAGCATGTCCGGCTTGAGGAACTCGAGCAGCGCGCCGCGGACGCGCTTGTGGTCGGCGCCCATGAGCTCCAGGATCTGCCTCTCCCCGACTATCCGCCGCGTCGACTGGGGCTGCTCCGTCCCCAGCGACGCGCTGGTGAAGACGAACTTGTTGGCCGCGGGCCCCGTGAGCATCACCGTGCGGGTGCCGAAGAGCCTCAGCTTGGACACCGGCCCGTACCGCTCCACGCGCTCCTGAATCCACTGCTCTGCTGTGTTGGAGCGCAGCGCGCGGAGGAAGCCCAGGCTCTGCCCGATCACCGGCAGGCCCATCGACCCGGGGGGCAGCGGCAGCTTGCCTGGCTTCCTGCTGGCCCTCGCCGCTACGACAAGGAACACAAGGGATAAGGCCACGGCGACGGCCGCCACCACAAGGGAGGGATCGCCCATATCCATCGCTACTTCGCTAGCGTCTGGTATATGGTAACTCAACTGAGGAGTGCCGTCGCAGCGCAGCTGAGACTCCTCCTATATATATACACTCCCGTGGCCCAGCAACAACACTGGAATCAAAGTCGCAGGTGTGTTCTAAAAAGTCGCAGGTGTGTTCTGAAAACTCGCGCGCAGGTGGGTGTCAACACACGTGACGTGAGACGTACGGGAGTGATCGCCGAGCTCCGTTTCGTCGCGGCAGCACAGCATCGTGTTTCAAAAAGCAAAGCAGCGTGTCGAACATGCGCTCATTTTCTGAGGTTAGCAGGCATCTCGTAGACCTTTAAGCTGTCGCCGGAGCCGAGGAAAAAAGGGGCTTCCTATCCATCTAGTAAAAGATAGTTAGTCTACGTATCTTTGATTCATCAACATCTCAACATATATATCAGTTTACGGCCCATAAGCAGTATTCAGAGTTTTCTTGTTTTTCTTCAGCCTGCGGCCCACCCAATTGGTTAGCAACACACAGACAGAACCACGTGAAGTGCCCTGGCACCCTGTGCCGTGGACACCGTAGCATCTCATATGAATAAGTTAACTGTGTAATTAGTTATTTTTAATTATATTTAATACTCCATGCATATGTCGAAAGATTCGATGTGACGAGTAGTGTAGGAAATTTTTGGAGAACTAAACAGGGCCTCAATGCCGCACGGGCTGCAAAAAGATCCATCACCTGAAGGATACAACACGCTCTATTGGACTGTTTTCTTCTTATTCGGCCCGCACGCGTCCTCTTAGGCTGACTGTTTTCTTTTTCATCCCATCACCTGAAGGATCCCATGCGCTCTCTTGGACTGTTCTCTTCTTATTCGGCCCCGCGCGCCCTCTTGGGCTGACTGTTTTTTTTTTTCAGCCTGTCTCCTGAAGGATCCCATGCGCTCTCTTGGACTGTTTTCTTCTTATTCGGCTCGCGCCCGCCCTCTTGGGTTGACTTCTTTTTCAGACCATTAGGTGTGGCGTGGCTATATAGCCCGGGTGATAAATTATTGCGGATGTTTGCCCAAATTTGATCCAATAACTAATTCAGCCAAACAGTTTGATGGTTTCTCTTGTTTTTACCTGCATTAAAGAGAACAAATAACAAGGCTCATGCTGTGTATCTTTGTTGCATGTGAGTGATTTATGTTTTCTAATATTTTATTTTTAGTACTTTCTTTTGTATTTACCCTTTTTCTTCTAAACTTTTCCATTTTTCTTTCTCATATCCTTTTCCTTAAACCCCCTTTTTTTCTTCCATATTTTTCCTTCTATCTTTTCTTTTATTCTTTTGTTACTCTTGTTGTCCAATTTATCCATTATTTTTTTTATAAATACCAATAGTTTATTCTATCTTTACAATATGATTGTTCTAGGTTTATATTTTATTTGTTCACTTTCTAGATTAAATTGTTTGCTACTTTTACTTATTTGTTCATAATATTTATTTTCTATTATTTAGTCTATACAATCAAATGTTCGCGAAGTTTAATAGTTTGTTCATTGTGTAGTATTATTTGTTCATTATGTTCAATTTTTTAGATATATTTTTTTATTCATGTTGTTAAAATATTTATTTCCAGTAGCCAATACTAACTATTTATTATTAAAATATACTTTTAAAAAATATCTTGCAAACATAGGCAAGTGTGGTCCTATTTTGAAAATCTTGTCATAAGAAAGATAATGGTGCAATCTTAATTAAATTTGGATTCTCAGTTTAATAGTTATAGCTTTTTTAGTTTGAAATTTTTATGTACGTGGGTGACATCAGCATTAGTTGTCCACTTTCCATGCATGCAAGGATTCCCTCTCTAATTTTGCTAGCAGTCCACACCAACGGGCCTAATTTACGGCCCAAAATAACATTAGCACCGCAAGAAATAAATTGCACCTCTTTAGGCGATGGGTGATTCAATCATCACCTGAACTCAACCATCGTGAGGATCGATTGGAACGCCGTTTGATGTGAACGGGATAAAAGCCATAAGATACTTCAAGGGGATATAAATGAAAAATATTAAAAGCATCTCTATTTTTAAATATATTATAGTTATACCTTAGTATAATTATATAAAAATAAATATATCCATATACTCTATGTATAGTTTATACCGAACATTTATACAGTCATAGATGTTCTAGTATGATCACATCTCTTCGAACAAACTCTTTATTGCGTCAGATATATCCCACATGTGTATCTCATGATTTATGACGTATCTGACCCAATCAAAGTATATATTTAGAGTATGTGATTATACTAGACCATCTATGGTGGTATATACATTGAGTATGTGCCCATCCTCAGAGTATGTGGACATACTCATTTTTATATACTAGTGCTAAGTTATAATCATAATATATTTTTATATATTGTAGATAAAACTCATTGAGTCTTTTACCTGTATGCCATTATGAAAGTTTCTGATTACCTGTGTGCCACTAAAAAGTTCACTCGCACTTGTATGCCATTGCACGAACTTTTTTTTACCTATGTACCCTTCCGTCCACTTGCTGTTAGAAGATAATGGCTGGGGAGCCCTGATAGATGGGACCTATCAATAGAAATGTTCATCTTGCCCTCGGTCCATCAAGGCTTGTGTACTCCATCCCCTCTCGTCCGAGCGCTCGCTCGCTACTCTGACTCTTCCCCTCCATAAACCTTACCTGCCTCCACCGACAGCCGTGCCGCCGCAGCCGCCAGCCATCCGCGGGCCCCTCCCTCCTCGCACGTGGATCTGCTAGGGCGCGACCACAGCGGTGCAGCCGTCACCCGCACTGCCCGCCCCCTCCCTCCCTACGCATGGTGCCCTCCATCTTCATGCTCTGAGGCCACGAGCACAAGGTGCTGCATCTCGTCAAGGCCCTCTACGTGTTTCAGCAAGCTCCACGTGCCTGGTACGCCAAGCTTGACGAATCACTGATCCAACTCGGCTTCCAAAGAAGCACCTCCGAGCACGTCGTCTATCAGTGGGGTGCTGGTGACCGCCGGGTTGTTGTGGGGGTGTACGTGGACGATCTGGCGATCACCAGCGGGGACAACGTTGACATTGACATGTTCATGGCGGAGATGCCGGCGATGTTCAAGAGGAGTGACTTGGGGTTTTTTCACTATTACCTCGGCCTGGAGGTGACATAGTCTGAGGACGGGATCACTATGTGTCAAAGCACCTAGGCAGCCAAGATTCTGGAGAGCGCGGGCTTGACGGGATGCAATCAAAGCAACACCCCAATGGAGCCTCGACTGAAGCTCAGTAAGTTGAGTTTCTCCCTTGGTGTTGATGCAACTCAGTACTAAAGCATGTGGGATCACTAACTATTTGGTGAACTCGATACCAAATCTAGCATGCTCGGTGGGATACATGAGCTGGTTCATGGAGAACCCCACCACCGAGCATCTTGAGCTGTGAAAAGAGTATTGAGGTACATTGCCGGCACCTTACACTTCGGCTGTGAACAAGGAGGCTATTGTGATAGTGACTTGGTCGGCGATATCGACATTCGCAAGAGCACCACCATGGGCCTCTTCTTTCTTGGCAGCTAGGGGCAAATCCAGGGGGTTCAGGGTGGCTCAAACCCCCTACCACTTTGGCTCTCATGGAAGACCCCCCCCCCCAAAAAAAAATTGATGAGGAAGAAGAAGGAAGGAGAAAATTTGGAGGAAGAAAATGGAAGGAGAGGAGGGAGGAGGAAGAAGAAAAGAAGAGCCCCCAGCCCTCAATCCTGGTTCCGCCACTGTCGGCAGCAACATCATCACCTGGCAATCCCAGAAGCAAAGAGTTGTGGCTTTGTCCTTCTGTGAAACAGAGTATATTGCCGCAGCCACTGTAGCTTTTCAGGGGGTCTGGTTGGCGCGTCTTCTTGCAGAGGTCAAAGGGGATAAGTCCAGCGCCAATACACTGAAGATCAACAACCTGTTAACCATCACGCTTAGTAGGAATCATGTCTTCTATGACCACAGCAAGCACATTGATGTCAGATTTCATTACATACATGAGTGTGTTGAGGAGGACAAGGTTCAGCTTCAGTCCATTGGGACAGTGGAGCAGCTGGCGGACATTCTGACTAAAGCCCTGGGGCATGAGTGCTTCTGTGACTTGCGTTCCAGGGATAGGAGTTCATGATGTACAATTTGCACACAAGGATTAGAAGGAGATTTGTTAGATACTCCTTGCGTGCTTTCTTAGATAGGATTGCATCGCATATCTGTTTGTTTCAGTTTACAAGCGCGTGCGTAGGAGGTCATGGCGTGAGACTAGCTCTGCCACGAACCTGGGCATGCAGACATGGGTGCCGTTGCGGAGAGTGGGGATGGACAGTAGAATTCTAGATATACATAGTCATACAAGAAACATGTCTTGGGTCTGCAGCTCCAATCAGCAATCGAAGGGGATCACTACACTAATCGATCTTGGCATTCTTCTTGCCGTCTGAGGAGAGCCGTAGGAGTGTGTGGTCTGAGCTCTCTTCTCTTTGCAAGGATAGCGATAACAGTGACAGAGAGGAGGGAGCCGCTGCCGCCGCCGATGCAGCGGCGTTGGGGGAGAAGATGCGGCGACAGCTATACGAGAGGAGAGAGTAGCCATCCAGGAGAAATCATAGAAAGCTGAATTGAGCCGAGTGTATGGAGACCAAGCCCCTGAGCCGAACCAAAGCCGTCCTTGTTAGACCAAGTAACGGCAGGCGAAATCCAATGTGGGAGAGAAAGCAAGAGAGAGGGAAGCGGGCCGTTCACGGAGTGCCAGCAAAAGCGGGCGAAATGCTCCGACATGTACCTACCCCCATAGCTCTGATTGGTTCATGTCTATGGAGAGTATTCAAGATGGCGGGGTCCACCCTCACAAATAATTTGGTTTGCATGAGGGCAAGGGCAATGAATGCGTCACGAGCGAAAAGGAAGTCAACCTGGCATGCATTTAATGCTTGCCGCGAGAGGTGCAGCGGCAGCGTCGAATGGGCAGCGAGCGGCGCAGCACTGCAGCGAATAGGAGCCTTCTCGCGTGCGCATCGGCCCACTTCTGCTGGGATCTCATGAAACGTCCACTTTTTTCTCTCTCCCACGTCATACTCCGTCTGCTTCCCGTCGACCATAATACTTGCTCTGTTGAGTTGGCCATCCTGCGGCGGGCAGAGTTTGCCACGCGTCGTTCGTATGGGGTGGGGCTGCAAAGCGCAGAGTTTGCAGCCGGTCTGCACCTTTTTTCCCGAAAGAAAGAGCCTCTCGAGACATGTTGTATCCGTATTCTGCCACGCGTGGTCCGTATGGGGTGGGGCTGCAAAGCACAGAGTTTGCAGCAGGTCTGCACCGTTTTTTTTTCGAAAGAAAGGGCCTCTCGAGGCATGGTGTATCTGTATATGGTGCAGCTAGCTAGGGACACATTCCACGCTGATGGAGGATGATGCTCCGGCTCCTGCATTCTCTCGCATCTTTTATTTTGTCATCAGGCTATTGTTGCTGCCTCGATCACGCCAAAATTTATTTGTTTTTCTTTTCAAAAAAAATTATTTGTTTGCTTTCTTGACCATGCCTAAGTTTAGTCATTGTTTGCTGCCCTGATCATGATTCTACGACAGGCAAATACGTTGTCTTGGTAATGGCAGCATGCATGTCCTGTCGTGTTCATCCCCCTCTCTGCTGTAATCAAATACTGAAGATTTCTGTAGCAGTTCTTGTCTAATTACATTTCGTTTTCTTGAGTATTGTACCTACATTAATTCTACGGCTCATATGGGCAGAAAAGAGTATAGCGAGATACCAGCTGTGAACACGCACTATCTTAGCCTCAGAATACTTTTCACAGGTTTGCATTGCCAATGGATACATTTCTTGTTCATGAACAGACAAAGTGCGACAACTCCTTCAGTTTTGACCCCCAAAAGAAAACAAATTGACATCATCAGCACTTGCAGGATGCAGAAACTAAAGCTTCATCACCGATCAGCTATAGCCGGTCAACAAATTTCCCATCCATGTCGATCGTAAAAAAGATTGGAGATACAGGTAGCACACTAGCACTCCACCATTGTACATGCGTTCTTGGATCCTCCTTCCGGGGCCCTCAATCCACCGGTGCAAGGGAGGCAGACACACCCACATCCGCATGGCATCCACTCCGGCTGTCTCGCACTTGCTCTTCACATGCCTGAAGCAGAGTAAAGCCTTCTAGAAGCCGTCGTCGCAACAGAATGCCTGCCGAGCTTCGTGGCCTTTGCAGGCCCCGTTTTCCTCTGACAGCTTCGTGCTGAACCAACTTTTTTTAGGAAATAATTAAAATGGTCCGGGCTCAAGCCACAAACAAGCTAGAGCATTTCGGTTGTATGTTTACGGCAAAAATAAAGTCCAAACAAGAAAGTAGAAAGCAGTGACTGACAAAGTAAGGAGAAGATAGTGCCATTTCTTGTATGTTTTCAATCTGCTGAGGCAGGTAAAAAAAAATCATTCTAGATGCAATCAGCTAGTTCCCA
Organism: Panicum virgatum; assembly: GCF_016808335.1. Taxonomy (NCBI): domain Eukaryota; kingdom Viridiplantae; phylum Streptophyta; class Magnoliopsida; order Poales; family Poaceae; genus Panicum; species Panicum virgatum. The sequence goes on from NC_053136.1 coordinate 36,443,027, forward strand.
GCTTCCAGTAACATCTATCGTGCAAGTAAACCATCAAATGCTGATTTATTTTTTAAGCAAGGTCGGGGCTCCAGATCCTGGATATACACACGCTATGATGACGAGCCAATTGCCTTACAATGAACGAGAGACACTGCTGCAAATCTAGCATCCAAATGAGACCACTGATTGCCTATCACGCCTGTCCTGAGCCACCTGCGTCCTTCACTACCTCATAGACCGCCGAGAAATCTAGGTCCCCCAGCCCCAGGCTTCTGGCCTTCTTGAATGCCTGCGATCGAAAATTGCAGTGTCACATGTTTTCACTCAAACCCTGCGTTCTGTGAGGCATAGTGCAAGTCGAGAGGGGATGAAGGCGCACCTCATTCGCAGCTGCTGAGACCGGCATGGACACGGCGTTTTCATCTCCCAGGGCAAGAGCTAACCTCATGTCCTTCTGCTGATGTTTCAGAGGAAACGCAGGGCTGTAGCTGCCCTGCAGCATTGCAGGCCCCTTCAGCTTGAACATTGGGTTTGCAATGGCGCCGAGGTCCTATTGAAGCCAAGAAATACAGATGCAGCTATCAATCGTGACTGGGTGGAACGACAGGTTCACTGATATCTCAAAGAATAACAAGTGCCATACCAGTACGTCGAGAAGCGTCTGGGCGCTCAACCCACTTTTGTCGGCCAAACAGAGTCCCTCAGACAAAGGATTCATCATACTGCACCAAGAAACATAGTTGTACTCAGTTAGCTTACAAGCCACAAAGTTAAAGGGACTCTAAAATGTGCTAAACAGCAAAAAGGGGTTGTGCGCCTCTGACTGTGCAACAAGCATCTCAACAGAATCACATCTGAGAGAGAAGGCCTATAAATTTAACGGATAAAATCACGAGGATTTGCAGTAGATATGCTGTTCAACAAAAGAAAGGCTCCGGTTTGCAGCAAGGAAAACCTCTACCATAATGTTATAGAGTTAGAAATCATTATCATTAAATAGTTGTTACAGACTCTTTTGTTGGTCAAGTCTACAGGAGGCGTCCCAGGTCAGCTATCCGGCAACGGGAAGATAGCGCAGCTTCCGAAGCAATCCCGGAAGATCAGGAGTAGTTAGCAAGTAGGAGTCGTTTCCTTTCTTTTAGTTATCTGTTGGAGATTTGTTTAGGAATTGGAGATCTCGTTTGTGGCACCTGATCTATAAAGGTAGCCTAGATTGTAACTAGGGAATTCATCGAAGGAATAGAGTCCCGGACTGGGTCTGTTCCTCGGTCGCTCTGGTGCACCTTGCCGCCGGCGACAAGGCCAGTCCTCGTCCTGCATCCTACTACCCTATTCGTTCATCTTCTCAATCCTCTCTTTTGCTTGTTTCTCCCCTGCGCACTCCACCTCCCAAGCATCGCCATACCAAATTGGTATCAGAGACCACAACTGGGGCATCGCCATCAGCGGCTTCCATGGACGGCCCCATCGACAACGATCCTCCGGCGACTGATTCGGAGAGATTGGCTGTTCAAGCTCACCACTCAAGTAATCAAGGTGCCTCCCGATGAGAGCCGCCGTCGCGGCCGCGCCCTTGTCGTGACCTCCTACTGGTCACTCTACCTGCTACCTACCTTCCCAGTAAAATAATATATTTTTTTACTGCATGAAACCCTGCAGATGCACCAAAAAATATGGGAAAATTTTAGAAATCCAACTTGGTTACACCTTAATTATATAAAAATGACAGTACAATCAGTAATGTAATTATGAGGATCAAGTAATGTAATTTGTACATAAGTTAACCAGAAACATAATTGCCTCATCAACTTTTTAAAATCGAGCCCAATTGCAAATAATAAGGAATGAACCAAACAGGTTGGGCTAGAACGTGCATGTACAAAAGTTAAGGCCTATAAAGAAGTAATCCTAGAGATTTTAGAACAAATGAACAAGAAGTTAAAATGACCATGTTTGCCCTTATTTATTGCCCATATTTGGCACTAATTAATTTTTGCATGCACATACACTTTTCAAATAGGGTAAGAGGACTTGTTTTTTGGGCGGTGCCCCCACTTGGGGCAAGCGTTCACATTAGCAGAAGAATATTCTGTAAGCCTCCGATCGACTATAAATAGAAAGTAACTAACACATGTAAAGGGATCGGACTCTGATCCCAGGAAATAAACAACCACACCACATAGGACGTACAGTGTTACGCTCCTGAGCGGCCCGAATTTGTCTAAACCACTGTCTGAATCCTCTCCACCACAAGGTGGGATCTTGCTGTATGTTACACCCCTAGCCGAATCTTTAAACGGAGGTTCCCACGAATCCCTGCTTGCAGTACTCACCGTTAGGGTCTCTCAACGCGAGGTGGAGGTCCGCCCGAGTCGCCCGTCCTGCACGACGCGAGCGGTTTCTTCTCGTGGTTGCTTACTGAGTATGTTAGCATAGTAGTTGATTACTGAGTTAGCATAGTATTTTGTGTTAGCATCTACTAAGACCACAATCCAGGGTCCAACATCTGCACTACATGTTGTTCCACAAGCAAGACCCTTACCCACTGTGATTTAAGAAACAGACCCAGGGAAGTTTCATCATGTGGACATGGCACCTGCTTTATGATTCGTCGTCTTCGTTCACACGACAGTGATAGTACCGAACTTCACAGGGGGAGGGCTCCATTTGAGGAGACAAGATACAGACATGTGACATATATAAATTTATTCATTTGGATCTGTGGTGACGAATCAACATCGCTAGGTATCTTTGAAGTTGGAGTATATTATTGTATCGTCACGGTCGATCGTATATGATGTGATGAATCATGGCGATTTTGCTGCCTTTTGCTCAAGTTGTACGGGCAGGCCGTGCAGCGGCCACGGCTGGATGTTCCTGACGAAGGTGTTCTCCTTGCAGCAGAGCTTCCAGCTGAAGCGCCTCACCAGGTAATGCATGGCCACCAGCGTCTCGATCCTGGCGAACTCCATGCCGACGCAGATCCTCGGGCCGCCGCCGAAGGCGACGAAGGAGCAAGGCGGCGCCGTCGGGTTCTCGAAGCGGGACGGGTTGAATTTGGCCGGCTCGGGGTAGATGCTCCCGTCCATGTGCGTGGCGGGCGCCGTCCAGAGCACCTTCCACCCTTTGGGGATGAGGTAGCCGTTGAACTCGATGTCTTTGAGCGCTGTCCTGAAGGTGCCGAAGATCGGGGGCACCAGCCGGAGCATCTCCTGCGCGGCGCGCCACGTGAACTTCATGTTAGACAGGTCCTCCCAGGTCAGGGTGTCGCCGTCGCCCTTGCTCTTGGCGATCTCCTCGTGCTCTGCAGCGAATTAATTAATACTAATTAATTAACAAGGGAAGGGATTATTGTTAATTATTAGTACTACAGTGGCTATCGGGATTGTTACCGTGGACCATGGCGGCGAGCGTGTCAGGATCGTCGGCGAGCTGGCGGATGAGGAAGGCGAGAAGGATGGAGGACGTGTCGTGGCCGGCGATCATGGAGGCCATGGCGTTGTCCACGACCTCCTGATCGCTCAGCAGCCGCGCGCCGCTGCCGTCGGTCAAGCTGAGCAGGCACGCGACGAGGTCGCTGCTCCGGGAGGCCTCGCCCCGCTCCAGCTTGGCCTTGGTCTCCCGCGTGATCCCGGCGATCACCCGGCGAGCACTGGCGCTGGCCCTGAGGCTCCGGCGGTACGCCGTGAAGGGCAGGTCCAGGGGGACGGACCACACGCCATCCAAGACGTGCTCGAAGTCGTCGAAGAGGGCTTCCCGGACGGCGCCTCGCTCCAGGCCGAAGAGCAGCAGGGAGATGATGTCGAACGTGAGCCTCTTCATCAGCGGCATCACCGTGACGGTGGCCCGGCCGGCCCAGTACTCGTCGAGGTGGCGCCGCACCTCGCCGTCGATCTTGCCCACGTACAGCCGCAGCATGTCCGGCTTGAGGAACTCGAGCAGCGCGCCGCGGACGCGCTTGTGGTCGGCGCCCATGAGCTCCAGGATCTGCCTCTCCCCGACTATCCGCCGCGTCGACTGGGGCTGCTCCGTCCCCAGCGACGCGCTGGTGAAGACGAACTTGTTGGCCGCGGGCCCCGTGAGCATCACCGTGCGGGTGCCGAAGAGCCTCAGCTTGGACACCGGCCCGTACCGCTCCACGCGCTCCTGAATCCACTGCTCTGCTGTGTTGGAGCGCAGCGCGCGGAGGAAGCCCAGGCTCTGCCCGATCACCGGCAGGCCCATCGACCCGGGGGGCAGCGGCAGCTTGCCTGGCTTCCTGCTGGCCCTCGCCGCTACGACAAGGAACACAAGGGATAAGGCCACGGCGACGGCCGCCACCACAAGGGAGGGATCGCCCATATCCATCGCTACTTCGCTAGCGTCTGGTATATGGTAACTCAACTGAGGAGTGCCGTCGCAGCGCAGCTGAGACTCCTCCTATATATATACACTCCCGTGGCCCAGCAACAACACTGGAATCAAAGTCGCAGGTGTGTTCTAAAAAGTCGCAGGTGTGTTCTGAAAACTCGCGCGCAGGTGGGTGTCAACACACGTGACGTGAGACGTACGGGAGTGATCGCCGAGCTCCGTTTCGTCGCGGCAGCACAGCATCGTGTTTCAAAAAGCAAAGCAGCGTGTCGAACATGCGCTCATTTTCTGAGGTTAGCAGGCATCTCGTAGACCTTTAAGCTGTCGCCGGAGCCGAGGAAAAAAGGGGCTTCCTATCCATCTAGTAAAAGATAGTTAGTCTACGTATCTTTGATTCATCAACATCTCAACATATATATCAGTTTACGGCCCATAAGCAGTATTCAGAGTTTTCTTGTTTTTCTTCAGCCTGCGGCCCACCCAATTGGTTAGCAACACACAGACAGAACCACGTGAAGTGCCCTGGCACCCTGTGCCGTGGACACCGTAGCATTTTTATTATTACATTTTTTTTCTTGCTTCGGCCGTACTTAAACATGGTGGTTTAAAAATTTCCTTTTTCAATAATAGAAAATGGATAAATGTTGAGCCAGTATATATTATTTCAACATTTAAAAATAAAGGATTCAACAAAACTCCAAATCTGGTTCAACATTTTATATAGTTATGTTGAAATAGTATATCTGAAATGTTGAGCTAATACATCTAAAAGGTTGAAACTAAAAAAACAAATAATATGGTCATATGGGATCTCAAATTGTTAGAAAAATTCTGAACGAGATGATGGTTCAAAGAGAATCCAAATTGAATGCACCGTTAGAGAGAAAATTCCGTTTGAAGTTTGGAAATCAAATCTCCCACGAGCCTGTTAACATCCTCCTAGATCCCAGCACATGCTAGCACTCGTGGTCCCCCATCCCCTCAAGCAGCCGCGCCTGCCTAAAACTCCAGAAATAACAGTCTCAGTGAGAGTTTTATAGACACAGTTATCTAGATTGAGAACTAGATAACTATGTCAGATGAATTTTATGATGATGAAACTCTCCTCACATCCCATAAAACTCTATCTTTCTCATTCATTGCTATGTCAGCAAAAGTGATAATATTTAATGTCATGAAACTCCCATTGAGACTGACCTAAGTGATCAAATCTCACATCTAGACCGTTGGTTTAAACATATATACGCATCTTAAAGCAGAAGATGGATAAGAAACTTTCTTCCAGAAGATTTTTTTTTGAGTGGGTTCCGTAGATATATAGGAATCACGACGAGAAAACGGTACACACAAGAAGACCAAGAGCAACAAGAACAAGTGCTGCTCCAGGCTTGCCTTCTCCGGCCCATCGAGTAGTCCTCGTCCTGCTGGGCTTCCCAGGCTCAATGCTGGGCTTCAAACTTCCCTCACACTATCAGCACATGCAAGTGCTAACCCAATTCGCAAGGAGCTAGGCCATCCAAACGTATGGTGCTGGCCACACCCAACGCCAACGACGTCCCCTAATTTTCCTTGCTCGTCTTCCGGTGCGATGCCAATGGCTGCCTGAGCTGGAGACGCCAACCAACGGGCACCCATGGTATGAGAAAAAAAAAGAATGCTACTTCATTAGCTCGGCCTCCGCGGCGAAGGGGACAGGAAACCTGCAATTAGTTGTGATGATAAAATTTATAAGATTGCGGACTCCATAGACTTCAGGATCATGGCAGAAGAGATATTTAATGTGGATGCGCTGTCTGGTCATATAGGGTGCGTTTGGTTACCTGCATTAGACCATAGCCAGGCTCCAGTAATACAGGTTGGGTCTGTTTGGATGCCTGCAAAGCTACATAGCTAGTCAAGATGGCAATGGGTACTCGAAACCCGAGTACCCGATGGGTTTTACCCGATAAGAAGACAGGTATGAAATGAGTTTTCTATCCGTGGGTATATTATTGGGCAAAATCTTGTAACCGTCGGGTATGGCAAGTACGGGTGCGGATGTATACTACTCATACCCGTCTACCCGCGGGTAAGAAATACCCGCACAAAAAAATAAGACATCTTAAGTGTCTAACTCATTTTAGCCCATATGGCCCATGAATTTGGCCCAACTCTAATTAATCCCTTCTAGTATATATATTGTTGAACTCTCCTTCAAATCCTACTCCACACTCACTCCAATTTTAGTTTGAAATGAATTATTTTTCATATGAATATGTGATATTTATATGTAATTCTCGGGTATGCTTTTCGGGTAAGGGTTACCCGTCGGGTATAAATTAACCGCCGGGTACGGGTATGGAAACATTTTTCTACCCGTGTACGGGTATGAGTAATCCGACGGGTAAAACTTAGTTGTAGCGGATACGGCTATGGGTGGCCAATACCTGACGGGTATGTACCCGTTGCCATCTAATAGCCAGGCTCTGGCAGTGCAAAAAAGGTCCGTTGGCCTGGCTTAGCTGGTACACGAAATTCTGACCGCATTAGCTAAGCTAGGCCTGGTCTGTGCAACCCGTGAACTCCACTCACCTCTGACCTCCCCCGTCAGTCACCGCCGCAACCTTTTCCCTCACCTCCGCTCACCATCCCCTTCGTCTCCGCCTCCGGCCTCCGGCGAGCGCCTGCGGCTTTCGCAGCACTTGGGCGGACCAACGCCGGAGCTCGCACTCCCGCATGCATGGCCGGCCACATGATGGATGCGTTCCCTGCAAGTCCGAGCTCGCCCGCCCCGTGAAGCTCGCCTACGCGACTGGCGGCGACACATAGCCCACGGCGGCCTTCAGCGCACTGCAGTCTCAATGCCCCATGGCGGCCGGTTGTGCCCCAGCCGTAACTGAACTTAGATGAGGGCCACCGGCCGTAGCTCCCCTTGGATTGAGAGGATTGGGAAGATAGCAATGGCGACACAAAGAAATTGGATTTCGTGTTCCTCGTTCTTCCCCAGCCGTCGGAACTTCAAATCACCTTTCTCTTGCCCGATTCGATCTGATTCATGGGCGATGCACCTCAAAATCTTGCTGGGGAAAGAAGCTGTCAACATTGCTTGATGATTTGTTTGATTTGGTTTTGATCTTCAAGACAAGGGCAACCTGAAGCCTTTTTCCCCTTTTTTTTCTTGTTTATTCATGTTCTTTTTCTACTTCCCAGACTACACGACCGAAGCATGCCTGCAGAAACGGTTGTGCTCGTCCACTGTCGGCGCCTTCGCTTTCGCTCGTTAGATGGCCTGTCGCTGGAGGTGGCGGCCATTGGACCGGCAAGTTGCTGACTGCTGTGGCATGTGTGGAATGAGTGCTGTAAGCTTATCCTTGAAAAGAGAACGTGATTTTACACAGAGCAATGCATGCAACTAAACAAGAATTATTCTGTACAGACTTAGCAGATACATGCAACCAAACATGATGTAATTGCATTGCACTAGCCTGGCTTGTGCTAGCCTGGCTTACGATCTAAGCCTGGCCAAACTAGTTCATGAACCAAACAGCAAAATCAGCAGCATATTGGACGTGCAACTCAGTTTTATATGGTTGTGGGATGAATAGTATCTTGCCGGAGCTCTAGGAACCAAGCTGCTCTGATTTTTATGGCTGCAACACTAAAAAACAACCGGATTTTACGGCCGCGGAGACTTGCCGGACCTGCGGTTGCCAGCACCGCCGGAGCACAGCCATTTGTTTATGGAGTGTTTTGGCACACATTTGGTACTCTAAATAGAAGATCAAGACCAAACTCAAAGATGAAAAATGAAGTTTAACTCCAAGAGATAAGTAGATATCATTTGGTAGAAAGAAAAGGATCAATCAAACAAAAAATGTTTCAATTTGATATCTAGAGGGTTCTTTGGAGAGAGAGGCAGTGTTCAAAATTTCGGCAAAATTTCGCGAAATTCGGTGATTTCGCCCCCTCTGAAATTTGAAAATTTCAGAAATAATAATTTAAATATATTTAAAAGTATTTTTAAAAATAGTCTAAAAATGAATTTCGGCCGAAATTTCGCGAAATTCGGTGATTTCAGCCATGTCCGAAATTTTTTGACAAACAAAATTCAAAACCCTGAAGAGAGGTCACTTCTCCCCATGGGGGACTTGCCGCCGAGTGTTTTGGTTAGCCAAGAGTGTCTTGAAAGGCTAAAATGGAAGTGGTGATCTAAACGACATCAAGGGGTATCTAGTTGAAGCTAATCAAAAGGATGGATCAAAGTTTAGAGCAAGCAACAATCCAAAAGAAAAGCAAGAATTGGAGAAGAGTTACATATTGGTATCTTAATTATTCTCCAACAAGTTGAGTCAATGGAAGAAGCAAGCCAACCACAACAAGAAAATGCACTTGATCATTGGTCTTCACCAAGCTATTAATTTGGTATCGGACTTCACATTGCTATTGGAGTAATGAATTGGAATCTACTCCCTCCTTCCCCATTTATAAGGCATGGTGGAACATGACACGGTCTTCTAAACAACACTTTGACCATTTATTTATTATATATTATATCACTTTTGATTATAAACTTATAATTATTGTAAACTATATTTGATTATGAATCCAATCATATGAAATTTGCATTATAAAAATAAAAATTTAATAGTCAAATTATTGGTCAAAGATGAGAAGGTTTGAATCTTGATATACGTGTATGCCTTATAAACGGGGAAGGAGGGAGTATATGACTATCCTCTACTCTAATCCAACATAAAACAAGTACCATTACATGACATATACATTCATACTATACTAAGGTCATATTTAGTGTAGCCATACCTAGAGATCATTATTCATTAAAAATTAAATGATTTAAAGTTCATATAACGCCACTATTGCGTCTATGCACAACAAGCTTGTGCGTGGCTCCGGGCAAGGCAGTGTGAGGGCCACACTTAATAATTCTATAAGAGAACTAAAATTACACATCCTCGCCACGGCAGGTGTATAGCAGACAACAGATAGATAGTAAAAGGTTACTCCCTCCGTTCCAAACTATAAATCATTTCAAGAATTTTGAAGAGTCAAACTATTTCAAAGTTTGACCAAAATTATAGAGAGAAATACAATTTATAAGATTGAATAGATCAACTATTTGCTCGGCGCCGGTGAATACTCTCTCTGCAATTTTTTAATTGCCACATCATATATAGCTGACCATTGCAGACGCCCTTAGTGCCATTTGAGGCAAATACAATTGAGCGGATTTTGCAAATGTTGCCATGCAAGGTAGCATTTCCTTCCGGTAAATGTGCGTTGAGCAGAAGAGCATGATCGAGCAGGGAACCTCTCCCCGCGGCATTGAGCCTGAGAATCGCGGCAGGACGCGAGGACTCGGCCGGAGTCGCGGCCGGAGTGCCGGACGGAGCACACGGCCGTGTTCCAGGGGGCAAATTAAAGCAACCCCCCCCCCCCCCCCCCCCCCTTGCCGGGCGTGCTCCGGACTGCACGGCGGCGGCCGCCATGGATGATGGATTGACTCCTGCAGGTCAAGTCGTCGTTGGGAATCAAGCCGTGACCGCTTCGCCGATCGAGATCGATGAGATGACTGCTACGTAGCCGGCCGTGCCGTAGGAATCAAGGCTTCATTGTTAGCTTGTGATAGAGCAGCAGGAGTCAGCAAAGGTCCAACGGCAGTAAAGCAATCTGGTCACGAGGAGCGGGTCCAAGTCAACCAGTCAAGATCATTTCTGGTGTCGTGTGGCCCCTTTCTATTCTGGTTTCCCACTACGGCCTAGAATACGACTATTTGAGAGAAAGATGCCGCTTACGGTAATTATTAGCACTTTGTTTTGGTTTCTAGAGTAATTTGCATGCATGAATGCCAACAAATCCAACTGCAGATCGAATTGGCGCCCAGAGACGCATGCAAAAGGAACATGTGGTAAAGAAGGCGCCGGAATTGCAAGAGGAAAAGGTGGCCGGGCCGCCGAGGCCAGGAGCTAGGCACACACTGTTGCTACGGCGACGGCTGCTTCTAGTCTAGCTTCTAGAAGGCTTTATTCCAGGTTCATCAGGCATAGGCATGTGCTCCGCACCAGCTTCATGTGATCAATCAAGCAAGTGCGAGACAAACGGAGCGACGCCTTTCGAGACACCTTTACACTACAACCAGTGAGTGTGTCGTCCAGTGTGGCGCACAGTGTATGTGACCTCGTCGTCTTCGCCGCTAGCTCCTCTCCTCCTCCGGCGAGGTCGTCGGCGCCAAATGGACGGCCGGGGGCCCCGGCCTGGAGCATCTAAGAACGGAAACCGAGCAGATGGAAAATCATGTGACATGGACGCGATCGATGCTCCTGTAGTGTCCCTCTCTGGCCATGGCGGGTTACCGCATCAGAAATATCTGATTACCGCGAGTGCGATATGACGCCGTTGCTTCGCGGAGGAGCTGATGAAATAAATCATCGGGGTGATGCATGACAACCTTGTGTAGTTGTGTTTCGTCAGTGTGCCTGCTAGTGCTATCTGAGTGCGTGCCTTCCAAGAGTGATCAAGGCAGAAAACAAGCATCACGTACGTACTGGCCACGAGTACTAAGTTTCGACATGATCAAGATAGCCAACTTGTTTTTTTTTTGGCATGATCAAGGGCAAGGCAAAAAGGAGAGCTAAAAGCATAGTAAAAAGAGAGAGAAAAGTGAGAAGACACGATAGGAACCGGGGGCCGGAGCACCCGTGCACAGGGGTGGATCAGGGCATCAGCGGTGGCTGTGCTCGAAGAGTCGACTCATCCATGCTACGTACTCCGTATGGACCTAGCAACTAGCAAATAATTTTTTGTGAAACCTCTCATCTAGATATAGCTGTAGCATATGTTCAAAATAATTTTATTTTTCATCTAGCATACTTCATTAATTTGATATTCCATAATGAGCCCACAATACAATAGTTAAAAGGTAAACTGTCTTTCAAGGCACGGTTTCTTTCTTCCTGCACGGTTGAAATACTTTTTTAATCAGCAGGATTCAACTCCTCTCTGGAGATTGAGACCTCGTTTGGGAGGGCTCTGCGTAAGGCTGGAGCCGGAGTCGGAGCACATGGAGCTGCATTTTGTAGCTCCGTCGGTTCCACCGAAGCAGCACATAAAAAAGCTCCAGCTCTCAGTTCTGACAGCAGAAACGCTCCACCGTTTTGGGCGTTTGGCTCCGGCCAGAGCTGCTGGTGGAGCCGGGGGTGGAGCCGCACCGAACGGGGCCGACTCTTTCTCTCTCCTTTAGAGATTGGCATGAGCCCTCATGCATGCCCCAGCTACTAGCTGCGCCTGCGCCTCATCCTGATTCGAGGAGCCAGAGCCATCTCCATTGGGAGGCTCGAGGCCGGCTCCACTGCCACTGATTTGCTTCTAGAACCCACGCCTGCGTCCATCTGGCCCGGCCCCGTTTCGTGGTGGCGCATGCTGCTCTGCTTCGCTTCGGTAGAACGCAAGCCACATGCTCTGCTCTGCTCTGCTCGCCTCAGCCCCTGCACTCAGCTCTGGCTGATACTACGTAGTATTTTTCAAGATGCCTGTGCAACCTCCATTCCATACGCAGCGCGCGCGTGCTATCACGCCACACAAGTGTCAAGCTGATGACAGTTACTAGTCGTAGTCGGTGTCCTCGTGTTTACCCAGCGTGAGGAATCTGTTGGTAATAACCATGATCTTGATTTCTTCAACAAAAAAAAACCATGATCTTGTCTGAATTCTCCAATCGAATGGCGTCAGGTGGGGATCGATAAGTTGCAGGAATTTTTTTGCAGCACCCGGGAGATCGTTTATCCATGTGATGACGATTTACAAAAAGGCCACCAATAAGATGTGTATTATTCCGGTGTCCCATGTGTCATTTTCATAGCACGAAGAGAATCATAGCGTCCTTACCCAAATTGAACATGGTAGTGTAAGCAGGATAAGAGCGTCCCCCGAAGGCCCGAATCATTTTCTTATCCATCATCACTAGCCACACACAAAAGGGCATCGTCATACGTATTCTTGTTGAGAAGGGTCTTTCTGGTACCAGGATAGGAGGCCTTCCAACACAAACAAAGCCAGCAACAGATATTTGTTATCGACTACTTTTTTTTGGAGGATTTTTTCGACTACTTTGCAAGCATTTTGCATAGATAGGTCAACTGCTGGAAACATACTACTTTCACAACACATTTTGCAAACATGAAACAAAGCATTTCTAGGTCAACTGCTGGATAACGTGTCAAAATATGTCAATATCAAAATTGTTTTGCCAAATTTGAAAAATGTGTACTGGTGCACTATTGCACACCCATTTTAGTAAGTCCATTTTCGTGGCCTGTGCACCAATTTATAAATACTCCTACACGACACCTAAGCATGCAGTTTCGGCCATGAATGGCCCATTACACATCCTGGACAGGCACATGATCAAAACAATCCCCACTAGTTTATTCTAGAGAAGAAACAACCTCACAAAATGTTATAAACCCCCACTAGTTGCCACCATCACATCTACGTTCATACTATGTTCCATCAATCTTCTGTTTACCATAGTCCCATCTAAAATATCTTCAACCAATTTGAGTAAAAAGATCATTAGCCAAATGTGATTGGAAATGCAATTTTGAGGATCAAACTCGTGCTCCTAAAATATGTCACTCCCCAATTATTTTTACTCTATTTTTGAAAAGTTGTTATTATTCTACTATACACAAAAAGGTGTTGCCTTTAATCGATCACAGTACCTAGCACTCGTCCAATGCTAATCCAAATTTGTCCTCTCTCTCACCCTCCCTCTACTTAAACCCGCCAAAACCCCTTGCATCACACCGCGAGCAAGAGCAAGCTTCTTCTACGATTCCAAGCACAAGCAGCAAGAACGTGCCATGGCGATGGAAGCAGAGGAAGAGGGCCCCACGCTGGAGGTGAGGGAGCTCATCCCGGGGCTGCCGGACGACGTGGCCATTGAGTGCCTGGCGAGGGTGCCGAGCCGGTCGCACCGGCGCATGCGCCGCGTGTGCCGCGGGTGGCGCGGCGCCGTCGGGTTCGCGGAGTTCCGGCGGCGCCGGAGGACGTCGTGTTCCTCGTCCAGGTCGCGCCCGCGGCCGGCGACGGGAAGGGATCGACGCCGGAGTGCGCGCTGACGGCGGCGAACCTCACCACCGGCGAGTGGCGGCGCGTGGAGGGGCCGGGCGAGGCGTGGCGACCCGTGCCGCTGTTCGAGCAGTGCGCGGCCGCCGGCGACGGGCGCCACGTCGCCGTCGTAGGGGGATGGGAGCCGGACACGCTCCGCCCGACCAGCGACGTCCGCGTCCTTGACGTCACCGCCGGCACGTGGCGTCGCGGCCGGCAGATGCCGGACACCCGGAGCTTCTTCGGGTGCGCCGGCGGCGACGGCAACGTCTACGTCGCCGGCGGCCACGACGAGTCCAAGAACGCGCTTCGCTCCGCCCTCGCGTACAGCGCCGCGGCCGACGCCTGGCGCGCGCTCCCGGACATGTCCGAGGAGCCGCAGCTCGTCGCTGCCCCCGGCGGCGTCCTCGCGGCCAGCGGCTACCCGACCGAGGCCCAGGGCGCGTTCAGGAAGACCGCCGAGCGCTACGCCGCCACGGGCGGCGCCTGGATCGACGAGGGCGAGGTGGTCCCCGACACGGGCGAGACGTGCCTGGCCTCGGTGCGGGGGAAGGTGTGGGCCGTAGGGGCCGGGAAGGGCGGCGTGCGCGAGTGGGACGGCGGCGCGCGCGCGTGGAGGGAGGTGGCCGACGGGCCGCCAGGCATGACGGCGTTCGTGAAGGCGGCCGGCGTCGGCAACGGCAACGGCACCGCCTTGTTCGTGTTCGGCACGGTGGCTGACGCGGCGGAGGGCAGCAGGTACTCCGCGTGGGTGATGGAAGCCGTCGGCGCTCCGTGGAAGTGGGTGCCCGTGCCGTCGGGGTTCGACGGGTTCGTTTACTCGGCCGCGGCTGTGCGGGTTTAAAATTTCGCTTATCACTGTAGGCGTTTTTGCACTTTACAGAGCGAATGCTTTGGGTTTTGTTTTCCAATTCAAGTCTGATCATTGTTGGCGTTCGTATAGTTTCACTCGACTCAATCTGTGAGCAGTGCTCTGCTTCGTCTAGTTTCTTTTTTTTTATAAGAGATGATTGCAAGGTGTGCTCTGCTTCAGCTGAACAAACCCTTCATGAGAAGCCTACCTGAACTCCTGAACAAGACCAGAAACCACTCTTATTTCGGTAGTTTTTTAAAACCAGAAAAGTATTTGCAGTGTGCGCGGGAAATTATGTGCTTATTCCTATTACAGATCAACGAGCAAGTAACAACTCCAAATGACCAAATCTATATTCAGATGAGCAATATGCGAGGCTGACGAGGCAACAACACCGCAGTTTCTATGTCGAGGGAGGGGCGTCCGGTTGATTACCAGGGAGCGCTGCTTGGAATGCAGGGTGTGCCATGTACTCTGCGTGGAGCCTCGCCAGGGTGGGGTAATTCGACTGCAGTCAAGGCGCACATCAGCATGTTACGTTACTTCTTCGATTGAAATAAACTGTACGACGAATTACATTCTGATAACACGAAAGTAGAAAGGCAGTACCATGTCAATTTTAGTGTGCTCAATGGCTGCATAAATCTGGGGAGCGAGGAATACATCTGCCTGCATGACAAGAAGAATACACAAGTACACAAATCAACTGACAGCTGGTCTATTCTAGTTGTGCTGTAGTGTACACTCCCCTAGCCCCCACCAAACATAAGGCCAAGTCGCCAAATGCTGGAACTGGCTTGAAAACCAACAGATTGTGGATTTAGTTCTGCATTACACTGGGTTATCTTAGATGGCTTGAAAAAGAACACTAGCCTTCTTAGTTGAGCAAGGACCAGTTGAAATTTGTATCATACTGCATTAACGTTCTATTAGGAAATCTATTTAATTCAAGAAAAGACTTGTACACCATGAGAATACTAGATTTTAAAGACCTTACACTTATGTTCATGTTCATTTGGAGATGATAACCATACCTCCTTTAGTTTTAGCAACGAATAAAGACTGCCATACAATTACTTACTGAAAACTTTAGAAACTTAAAAGAGTAGTTGTCTTAAAACAAGAAGAATTAGCTGATGGTTCATTGTTTAATTCTGTTTATTCACGCACACATCACTAAACAAGGGTTATATTGCATCACCTAGGTAGTACCACTTCAAAGGAAAATTCACCACAACGGGAAAAGAACCTAACCGAAAAAATGGTGACAATCTCAGGGAAGCAAACATACCAGTTGGACTTCATCTCCTGTTGCATACTTCCCAGCACAGTCTTTTAGTTGTATCAGGTTCTCAATTGCTAAACCATTGGGTAAAGTAAGCACATTTCAGAATAGGAAATAGGCACAAAAGTGATAGGGGAAAAAGCAAACTTCAGAATAGCAAACAAGTGTTGTCAAGTGGAAACATAAGAATCCTAAGCGACAATATGTTTCATAACTCAACTAAAAGAACTATGTTTGAGTTTCTACAATGATGAAATACAGGTACAACTGAACTGCAAGGCAAGCATCATTTCCTCAAGCAAATTTACTTGACGAAAGTAATGCAGTGAAAGTAGTAGTTACTTCAATCAGTAATTAATGGCTACGTCTGTGAAGACAACCTGTGAAACCTCTCTCGATTTGTTGTTGGGTCCACAAGACACTCTCTCCAGCACCAACTTTTTGTTCAATGAACCTCTGATAGAAATAAGCAACAACCCAAGTGATGATAGTTTAAATTTTGTTCTGTAAACAAACTGCACAGTATATTTTAGTTCATCAAAAACAAGTTATCTGGATATAGAATTAATCTGCAGCAAACAAAATGCATAATTGGACAATGCAAATATGAATCTTATTTCAGTATAAAACTCAACTAAGGCGTGCCAATCGATCCATTTCTACATGTTGGGCCTTATATACCAAGAAGTAATGTACAGTACACTTACCACCAACACTGAGAGATTATGGAGGTTGAATACCAGAGCTTACAATGTTCGCAATCTGCCACAGAAAGATAGTAAAGTACACATTAAGAATGATGAATTTGTTTCGTTTCAAAAAAAATAAGAATGACAAATTGGTGACTAAGAAACAAAACAGAACAAAAGAAAAAGGCAAACATACAGTACAAATTACTCTAGGTTTTGGTTACACATTGGCACTTTTCACTATATGATTTCGTGCTGGACCTGCCTGTGCCATAGCACATAGTTTGCTATGCTTGATGACAGCCTTGCCATGCAGAAAACCTGAAGGAATTGCAAATTGTACACGCATGCATGTACAACACCAATTCAAACCATAATTGTTTTACTTGAGCATTATCTATAGCATTTCTACTCTTTGTTTCTTACTTGATTAGATCGTCTGTTGAGTCCTTACCATACATGTGCTTCAAAGGCCACAACAAAATTCAATTGTGTGGTAGCCCAACTTTATATACCTTCAGACCTAAGAAAAAGCTCTGGTCTGTCCACAAGCTCAGTGTCAGTAGTCATGCCACTTCATAATAGGCAATTTTCATTTACAGCTCTTTCCTTTTGAGTAAGATTGTCCACCACTAATAGGTTGGAAAATACCATCAATTGCATCACTAACATGTGGCCACAGCCCCACATGGGCACCTGTAAGCTCACAGTGAATAGAATTTAAAACATATCTGCATATGTACTATGCTAATGAGTTACTCCTTTGGTATCACTTCTGTTGTGCTACTGATTTTGTGGTTTTACCTCATAAGATGAAACTGTGGGTGACAGGGTGCAACTATTTGATGGGTTTAGATAGGAGCATCCAAGAAGCCGCCCAAAAAAGCAACTAGTGAACTGATTGCATAACAGTCTGCTTAACTGTTTTGTCCGAACAATTTTGCATAATGCCAAAATGCAATTCTCCCACAGATGGCACTTCTATATTAATTGATTAAGAATAACATGCGCCTGCAATCATGAGAAAAGGGGTGGAGAACCTATCACCTGGTGATTCAAAGCCTTCTTTCTAGGGTCTTGAGGCAAAAGAGGAGGGTCGGGGTACTTGTCCTCCAAATACTGCATAGCCACAAAGAAACAATTTCACTCACGTGTTAACCGAAATCAGGTTGACAAATGCTAATATCTCGATACTTGCCAATGCTATTGCATAAGAGTCACCAATTACTGCATCGTCATCAACCAGCGCAGGGACAAACTTCATAGGATTAAGCTTCAGGAATTCTGTTTCCCACAAATATCACCCTATTAGTGACTGTCCAAACAAGACTCCCTGCACAATCTGATTGCAACCATCTTCGCTCCACTCCACCCAGAAGCGCTAGAAAATTAAAACTGTCACGTATGACTAGCCGGGATGGAGGATAAGCTATGCGCGCTTCCAAATTTTTGCTGTCAGTTATGCAGGGGCCAGCAGGGCAGCGGTCACATATATTCCGAATAACACCGAACAAACTATGGCTGTCCTGCTATGCACTTCCAAAGCCCGTCAAGGCGTCAACACAGCCAAACAACACTCGTAAACGAAGGCGAGCGAACACACAGGAGAAATCGCACGAACTATCCCAGCTACGAGTAGTACACGGCTGTACTGTACGAGTAGAACCAAGTATCAACCCACCTGGATCAGACTGCTCGCCCTTGAGAAGGTTCACCGCCTTGTACTCGTAGTCCACGCCTGCACACAGACACAGCGTTCAAGCACAAGCGCACGCCGATTCAACCCAATCCAACCCAACCCGGTGTCCCGATTTCCCAAATCCATCCAAATGAGCGGTGGCCTGATTGAGCGAGCGGTGGCCGAGCGGCACGCACCTTTGAGATTGAGGGCGATGCGGGCGCGGTGGGAGCACGAGCTGCGATAGTACGAGTACAGCCTCAGCTGCCCCGCCGTCGCTTCCACCTCCGCCATTTTCAGTCACGAACTCACGATTGACTGACTAGCTGCTTCTCTGCGCTTCGGGAGTCAGGCGACGGTGAAGGAGACGAGGAAGAACCGCAACCGCAAGGCGAAGTGGAACACGGAAGGCAACTCAGAATGGGCTCGTCGGTGATCCGGCCCAGGGTTAGCGGAGAAAAGCCCGGCCCAGCCACGTCACTTCCTCTTGGCAGGTGGGCCCCTGCCTCGCGCGCGCGCCGAAAGCCGAGCCCAGCTGGTGGGCCCACTACTTTACTCCCTTCCATGAAAGCGAAGTGGAAACTTTCCGAACCACCCCCTCGTGGTTTCCGATTTTCCGAGACTACCCCTACGAAATCCTCCCATTCCCCCTCATCGCATCCTTCGCCGTGGTTTTGCGCCTCTGTGTAATCCTCTCCCCTGCTCCCTCCACTACCAGTCCACCACCACCACCACCACTAGCCTCGCTTCCCCCGCAAACCCTAGCCGAGGGAGGCGGTGGACGGCGATGGACGGCGAAGGAGGCGGCGCTGCGGCCGTGCACCACAACACGCGCTCCCCCGAGGACGTCTTCCGCGACTTCCGCGCGCGCCGCGCCGGCATCGTCAAGGCGCTCACCACGGGTCAGCTAGCCCCCCCCCCCCCCCCCCCCCCCCGCGCGCTTTTTTCCTAGCTTCCTCCTCTTGTGCTATGGGTTCTCGGATGCCTCGCTGATGCTGTAGCTGCTCTATGTGGTGCGCGCAGATGTGGAGAAGTTCTACCAGATGTGCGACCCAGGTGAGGCGGGCTCCCGACTTGGTTCCCTTTTTTTCTCCTCCGCCTGTGCTGCTCGTATGCTCGAGTTCAGCTGTGCCTCTCATCGCGTGGCGATCCCGCGGTTGTTTATGGAGCTCGATCCGGCTGCCGTTTAGGGCTTCGTTGGATTCTTAAGCTCAATTAGTTGGTCTGTTCAGCCCTGACTTATGTCAGGTAGGAGTATGTAAGTTTCAGGGTGCAACTGGTTCGCGCTGTTTGGTAATTTCGCTGCGTTCTGACCTCTAGTATACTTAGTCCTTAAGTTAGAGAAATGATTCAATTACATCAGTTAAAGAAAGTGTTTGGGTAATTTAAAGTCCAGTGATGCTCAAGCTGCGTGTGTTTGCATTTTTGTTTACATGCATAACACTTGGAAGGGATGCAACGAATCATGCACGTTACAGAATAGAGGAAACTATGAACAATCACCACAGGACAGCGTCAATTGACGTAACACTTACATGAATCATTTAACTCGTGTTGGAGTATTTCTCTATGTACTGGAAGTGCAGCCTCGATTGAATACCAATCTGATTATGTCATGTTACTTGTTAATTACCATGAACCTATTTGTTCAAACATCAGATAGATGTCATTTAGAGCTAATATCTGTTGCTACTACCATGTGGTTTGAAATCTGGTTCAAATTATAAAATCTAACCAAATCAATTAGCCCCTTTCACTTTCACTTGGTACATCATGTGGGGATTATTTAACCTGATTTTTCCAGGTTGCCCTACTGTGAGTGCAAAAGGAATGAGAAGGAGCTTGTGTTAGTAGAAGGGATTCCAAATTGTAGGAAGAAGCGGAGACAAGATAAAAGTCAGATACGGATATCAATGGTGACAGGCCTAATATTGCCCGCTATCCATAACTAATGCTGATGTATATTCGTGGAAAACAAATATGATTAAAGTGCCATCTAGTCATTTTAGCCACATCCACATTTTACTTAACTAACACTTGAAATAGCATTCCATGCTCCGCTGTCTACTGATGTTCAGTAATACACCTGGTGTATTTGACGCATCAGCCTACATTTCCTTCACTTTGTTTTGTTGATATAAAGTTGCTCCTCTTATGCCAGAGAAAGAGAACTTGTGCCTTTATGGGTTGCCAAATGAGACTTGGGAGGTCACTCTGCCAGCTGAGGAAGTACCTCCTGAACTTCCAGAACCAGCACTGGGGATAAACTTTGCCCGTGATGGAATGATCGAAAAAGATTGGTTGTCTCTAGTTGCAGTTCATAGTGATGCGTGGCTACTGTCTGTTGCGTTCTACTTTGGGGCTCGCTTTGGATTCGATAAAGATGCCAGGTTTGTGTTTAGCTCCTTTTTTTTCTTTTTAATTTCACCGTACAGGTCTACACTGGGGTTGTATCTCCTTTTTCACGGTTTTCTTATTACACTTTGGAACTCTCTGTAATATAGATGTCTTTGATCACAGATTTATTTCCCTAAATTTTTTCCTCTTTTTCCCGAAACAAATGGTTCTTAGCAAAAAAAAAAGGAGAGGGTCTAGTCACTAGCAGGAGAGATACGGAGGCACCAGTTGCTGTCGTGGAGACTGGGGAGTGGAGATGGAGAGGGATCAGTCAATTGGTGGGCTTTGTGAGTGTGTGGTATGGTGGTGTATTAGGAGATGATGTATGGAATCAGAGAGTTGAGAGCTAGGGATGAGTATTTAAGGCTGCAATCAGTGGGCTCCCAGCCATTATATTGCCACATTAGTGGGATGACCCATTTTTAGGTGAGCGATGGGGTCCCTTAGTTAGGTGGTCCCAATTTCTTTCCATTTATGTTTGTACTTATCTACCTGGCATTTTCTTTTGATCAAGATGGCCTTTCTCCTCCTTGTCAGAAAAATTAGTTGGTTCTTTTTATGAAAACAATTTAGCCACTTACTGGACATTCATTGCGGAGATTTTCACAACATTTGGAATAATTACTTTACTCTATAAGCTTTTTCTTTACTAAATTAAATGATAGTGGTGTGACAGTTTTAGCTCATTAAGGTTTCAAATCGAATTTACATAGTATTTGCCTATTTATCTTGCAGTTGTTTAGGATTCATGTATTTGGTTCTTGATACTGTATCAATAGTTTGGATTTTTCTGTTTATCTAAAAAAATTAGATAGTTAACCGAGAACGGGAGATGATAATCCATTATTGATATTTGAATTTCAGGAGAAGGCTCTTCACCATGATTAATAACCTGCCCACTGTTTATGAAGTTGTGACGGGGGTTGCTAAAAAGCAATCAAAAGCCCCCAATGGCAGCAGCAAAAGCAGCAAGTCTAACTCTAAAGTAAGTAAATATTTGTGGCTCAAAAGCAAGTATATGTTGCCACTTGTCAGATGCATTACATCTTGCTAATGTTGTCGAGGCAACACCTCAGCTCATTTGTTCGCCTTCTCTTTCAGCCATCAAAACAGACCAACTCTAACAGCAAGCCTGCGAAGCCGGCTCACCCAAAAGAGGAGGAGGACAGTGGCCGGGAGGACGCGGAAGAGGAGGACCAGGCATACCTTTGTGGCTCCTGTGGGGAGAGCTATGCAAACGGCGAGTTCTGGATCTGCTGTGACGTCTGTGAGAAGTGGTTCCACGGCAAGTGCGTCCGCATCACCCCGGCCAAGGCAGAGCACATCAAGCAGTACAAGTGCCCCAGCTGCAGCAGCAAGCGGAGCCGGGAATGACGGCGCCTGGGGACGGGACATGCTCCCTGTTGACAGTCGTGTTTAGAATCATTAGGAAGCGGTGAAGCGGTGTCAATAACCGCTTCACCTGTAGTGGACCGGTGCATACACCGGCTGTTATACTTGTTTAATGGTGCGATGCTGTTGTTGTAATAGACATGGTGCTAGCTAGTGGTGATGTGTTAGCAGGCTAACTGCTGTCATCGTAGTGTGAGATGAACTGCTGGAGTTTGGAAGCTCTCATGTTCAGTAATTAAGTGTTGGGTTAGTGTGTATGATGATTGCCTCCTGATTGCCACATCAGCATGTGATTCTGGCGAAGCTAGAGCAGACGTTGATGATGAACTTAACTGCTGAGTATTAGGACCCAGAAAGGAAGGTCTGATTCTCTAGGAGAAATTGCTGCTGAAACAAGCGGTGAAATTACAGGCAGATGTAGTTCAAAGGGGAAAAAAGGTCAAAAAGTTCTATGAGCAACTGTTAGTAGTATTAGGTCTGAATTAGGGCAAAAAAACTTCAAAATTGCCATTGATAAACAGGGCTGCCTATTGGATGGTAGAGTGGAAGCCTGGAAGGTGAAAGATGGAGGGGCTACTTTGCATTCAATTCTGAACTATAACAACAAAGTGCGTATGTGAAAAGCAAGGCGAAACATACCCTATTGACTATACATATGTATAAACATTTCAGTGCTTGCACCGCCATTGGTACTACTATCAGCAGAGGCACTATTGCATGCATGTTCAATTTAGATTAGGAATGGCGTCTTTCTTCCTCAATCAAACTGTTATCTAAAGCTCCTCGAGAACAAAGGTCGCCTAGCAGTTCTTCTGCCTCAGCCAGAAGACCCTCATAAGCAAGAGCCTCAAGGAGAATAATGTAGGTTGATTCATCAGGCATGCAGCCATGGGACACCATATGAGCGAAGCAATCAATGGCAATATCCGTTCTCCAATTTTCACATAGACCAAGAAGTACAGCATTGTAGAATGTAGTGTCAGGTGATAAGCCCATATCTAGCACTCTGCATAGCATTCCGATCGTCCTGTCAGTTCTATCTTCTCTAGAGATCCCATAGGCTAAAGAATGGTAAGCAGTTGAATCTGGGCAAAGGCCACTAGAGACCATCACATGCAACAAATCAAGAGATTCCTCCATTTTGCCAGCCTTGGCAACATTGGAAATTACTTTGTTGTAAGTAGTCAAATCTGAGTTACCATTTGTCGTGCCGCTCAGCAACTCAATGGCTATCTGGATCTTTCCAGCCTTCAGAAGAGCATCGACTACTATGTTATAGGTGGTTGAGTTCGGAATGCAACCGTTCCCAGCCATTATCTCCAAAGTTTCAATTGCTTGCAAAAGCAATCCTTTCTGGCATAAAGAAGCAATTACAGTGTTGAAAGTCATTTCGTCTGGGGGAAAATTACTGTGCATCATATTGAGCATGAGCTGCTCAGCATCCTCCCACCGATCAGCACTGCACAAGCCCTTCAAAACGGTGTTGTAGGTAATTGTATCAGGCTTGCACCCATAAGACTGCAGATTGCTCAACAATTCCATGGCATCATCAATACACTTCTCATTGCACAAACCATCAATGACACAATTATATGTGATAATATCTGGGATGTATCCGTGCTCTAACATTTGTTCAACAACTTTAATTGCATGATTAACCAACCCTTTCTGACATAGAGAAGCGATTATTGTGTTGAATGTAACTTCATCAGGTGGACAACCACTGCGGACCATCTCAGCCAAGAGCTCCTCAGCATGCTCCCACCGCTCTGTGCGGCACAGGCCCTTCAAAACAGTGGTATAAGCAATGCTATCAGGCTTGCACCCGTAGGATTGCAGTCTGCTTAACAATTCAACTGCATCACCAACACGCCCTTCATTGCTCAAACCATCAAGAATACTGCTGTATGTGACGATATCTGGGATGCATCCATGCTCTGACATACTATCAATAACTTTAATTGCACAATCAACCAAGCCTTTCTGACACAGAGAAGTGATTACTGTGTTGAATGTCACTTCATCTGGGGCACATTTGTTGCTGGCCATCTCAGCCAAGAGCTCCTCAGCCTCCTTCCACCGTTCAGAGCCACACAAACTTTTCAACACCGGTGTGTAGGTGACAGCATCAGGTTTGCATCCACGGGTCGGCAAGCTGCGCAAGACACCGAGAGCTTCATCAGCATCGCCCTCATTGCACATGGCATTGATGAGGACATTGTAGGTGACGATGTCTGGCTCGCAGCCCTTGGCGCGCATCTCGTCAAGGAGCACCATGGCCTGCCTGTAGCCGCTCGCCTTGCAGGTGGCGTCGAGGAGGATGCTGTAGGTGACCACGCTCGGGGAGCAGCCTCGGTGGAGCATATCGTCGAACACCGCAAGGGCGTCGGGGACGCGGCAGCGGACGCAGAGCGCGCGGATGAGCGGGTTGAACGTGAACGTGTCCGCCGGGAACGGCATCCCGCCGATGAGCCGGCGTGCGTCCTCGATCCGGCCGGCGCGGCAGTACCCGTTGACCATGGTGTTGTAGGTGACGACGGTGGCGGAGGCGCCGAGCGCCGCGAACACGCGCTCCGCGTCGGCAACGCAGCCGGCCGCGCACAGCCGCTTGATGAGGATGTTGCAGGGGACGGCGGGCGGGCGATTCCCGCTGCCTCCGGACGACATGAAATCGACGAGCGCGAGCGCGTTGTCGATCTCCCCGCGCAGGACGAGGCTGCGCAGGCGCCTCTTGACTCCCCCGCCGCGCCGGGGCGGGCCGCTCGGGTTCCTCCTCCACTTGCCGTCGGCATGTCGGTCGTGCTGTTCGGGTGTGGCTCGCTGTCGCCTGAACCTGGGCTTCGGAGTGGGGAGTGAAGCAGAGGACGGAGCTGGGTGCGCGGGCTTCGGGAGCAGCGGCGCCGACGAGGGAGCCATCGCCATGGGATAGAGGCGCGCAGAGCTGAACGCTCGAGAAGTTCTCAGTCTCACCACACAAGCAGCACGCTTTGGGCCGTATGAGCCCAAGTCGTGGCGGGCCGGGCCGCGTATATCACCTGGGCTTGGTTATGTGCGCGTGGGTGCCCCATCTTTCTTCCCGGAAATCATTTCTATCTTCTAGAAGATTTAAATCTACATATCGTCCACTGTTTGATATTCGTGCAACATAAATCGGACGCGTGAGATTGTATATGAGTAGGCAGACTGCGCATCACAGCAGAGCAGATGGGCACGAGCGCAGAAGGGACAGGTGTCACAATACTATAGGAGGGAGAGGGATGGGATAGTAAACGGACGTCAATCATCAAATGATCTTTCCTCTTAAATCATGCATCCAATTTGAAATCCATTTGAACCACTGTATCTATTAGAATTAATCGAATAAAATAAGATTCAATATGTTATTTAAAATTTTTATTTTTTACTTTTCGACATTTCAATATAGTAGTTCAACATTTTCAACATGTCGTTCCAACATTTGTAATATTCTATTTCAACATTTTTTGAGTAAATATTGAATTAATTGTTTCAAAGTATCGGAGTAGTTTTCACAAATATTGAATTGATTTGACACAGATGTTGAATCTGGTAGTACAAGAGTTAGAATAGAAAAACAAAACAAAAACATAAGAAACAAAAAACAAAGGATTATCACATGTCGATTCTCCCTTTGCTGATGATAAGGATTAGCGATACAGCATCGTTGTTTTTGCTGTACTACGCACCGCCTGTGCTCTGCTGGTGCATTAACAATATGTGATTTGAGCTTTATTGTGCGGGATAAATGGCTATGATGGGCCGTGCAATGTCTGCCTTTGTCTAACTTCCGGAAGCTGCATAGGGACTCCCCTTTCTTCCTGCTTCGAACAGTGGCACGAGAGAGAAGCGGAGAGAGTGCGGCGGAGGCGATGGCGAGCGGAGGGAAGGGGCTGAACGCGACCGGGGAGTTCTTCCGGCGGAGGGACGAGTGGAGGAGGCACCCGATGGTGGGGAACCAGCTGCGCCACGCCTTACCGGGGCTCGGCACCGCCATCGTAGCCTTTGGGATCTACCTCGTGGGCGAGGCCGCCTACAACCGCCTCGCCCGCCCCTCCGGCGACCACCACCACTAGGTGGCCGGCCGGGATCCGTGACTCCAAGGTAAATCCCCACACGTGCCTCCCTGTTTCCCGAGCAAAATGAGTTTGGTTAGTCAGGTTTGGATTTGACGACCCATTTCGAGGATGGGATTGGTAGGGTTTGTTCATGTAGATCTGTCCGTCTGGGATCGCGCTGTATTATTTCATCCGGATCGGATTATGAATTCGTACACTGGAACCACACCGTACTTGATTCAACTGAAGTGATTAGCCTGCGTGAATGCTCCCCAAAGCTTTGTGACCAGAACGCGTAACTATATGCACAGCGTTTTTTTTTGTATGCGTATCTTCTGTCAAATGGTATCTGTGGCTATTCTGATCAGCAGCGAACTGCTAAACATGGTAGCTATGCTTGCGTTACACTTAGTCTTGCAATACTGGTTTACACATTTCAGATTTAACACAATGTGGACTGAAATGTCAAACCACACTCTTTTCACTTGGCAGCCTCTAAGCATTCTTCTTCTCCAGTGATAGTAATGTAGTCTGCCAACTTAATTCTGTGGCATGGAGGCCATCGGAGCCGCTCACTGGGATGTGGACTAATCACTATAATTAAATGCATTAAGAGCGATAAATGTTTTTCCTTTGTAGTCTGAACTTTGAATGGTATAACTTGAACAAGACCCCCCATCGAGGAACATGCAAGATCAGGCTTTAAATTTCCTTAAACAATATATACGTTACAGTTATTTAAATTTCATTTGCATTAAGAAGCATTTATTGAACTGTCAAAAGATCTTGTGAAAAATAGATGACATAGGCATGGGTTAATATCTTGAGATCTTTTCAAAGGTGTGACCTTAAGCAGACGTATGGCCTAGATTTTGTTCCTAGAGGTTTATTACTGTCACCCTTGCTATAGGGAGTGTTTAGAGTCGATGTGATCTCCTTCGGGCTTATCAATCAGGAATAGCTAGCATTGAGAATGATCAAGCTCCTTTACCTTTAGCTTTATCTCTGATACAGTTTTCTAACCGCCATTGATTTTTTGCTTGGTATTTTCCTAGCATGTAGGTTAAGAATACCTAATTGCAACACTTCCCAAAATACATCTTATGTTCAGATAATATTTTTTTATTTTTTCACGGTATATGTTGGTCAACACAAATTCGATTATCATGATATATTTTATCACAGGCCTATCTAGATCATCAGTGTCCATCTAGTTGTGTATGGTTATATTACTATTTATAAACAAGGAAACTTAATACTCTTTTAGCATCATTTGGATTCTCCTGCTGAACTTAAGTAGTAGATGAGACCTGTTTCACATTATATTACCCATTCTTCAGTTTCCCTTATTACTGACTACTGTTGTTAAAATAACCTTCGTTTCCTTCTCAGATTTATTTGTGTACTTTTTAGTTTATGTGAATGTACATTCAACGCTTGATGTGTTCTTGTGAAATGAAAAGTGACTACTCGTATTAGACGATTAGTTGGAGATCTGTTGTACAAATATATTGATATTCAAAAATTACGAGATATGGAAGAAATATCTAAGTCAGCTGAAATCTCAATGGTTATATTATGCCACTGACTTTCCCATCCTTTAGGAACTCGACTAAATTCTGAGAAATAGTATGCATCAATGAATATGGATTTAGTATATTAGTTTGAGGTTGTTTGTATATATGTGCCTATGCCAATGGAAACCAAAGACTCGTAATTAGGTTCTTCACCTTGTGGCTATGATTTATGAATTTGCTGTCTTCTGAAGTGTGTGTGCATGATTAGCTTGCCCTCAATTAGTGCAAGGGCCTTAGCAAAAGCTTGCTTACTCACTTGGGTTTCCATTATTTGTTATCCAATACTGATTCTCCTTCTTAATATTCATGTGATTAACTGGTGATATTATATGTTGCAGGTAAAGTAGCTGGAGCAAACTTTACCAAGTTCATTGGTGTTGTTTTTCTTTTACCAGTTTGAGCTCATAAGGTCAGCCATGACCATCATCTAGTTTGTAACCATGGAGTCGACCACTCTTGAAACGCTGTGCTTTTATGGCATTTGAGAATGGCATTGTTCTTGTAATACTCAACTCAAGCAAATCTGTTGCACGCATGTTTGATTTCTGAAGTGTTGATCTGAACTCATACAGAGCTGCTATATGTGAAATTGGCTGTTTCAATCTGAAACTTATCTTGGCTGAGCTGCCCACGCACAATCTTGTGGTGAAGTTTTCCGGCGACTTATTAATGCGTAATCTATCTCGCATGAGCTGAAGAAGCATATGATGAATATTGGTAGTACATTACTTTCGACACTCGACAGAGGTTTGTAGTCATACAAATGTTAGCACACAAAAATCCTATCAGTCTACCGCTGTTAACTACAGTTCATCCGATCCCATCTCCCTCCAAGAACCGTGCAATTCTGATGTTGGCCGTAGTGAGTAGTCCTCTCTGAACCGTTGTCCATTCCTGTTCATCGTAGGTCCATCCTCCCTGTTGGTGCTCCTAGGATTCTCCTGCGACCGTCTCGCATTGTTGCCTCTCCTAAATCTCCCACTAGCGATGTCGTCTCTTCCATCGCCGTTGTTGTTCCTAGCCCGGTTTATTCTTCTTGGTTTCCATGTTGGCGTCTCCAAATCCTCAGCAAAGTTACTAGCAAGTCGATTTCTTCCATTGCTGCTGCTTTGGTGCTCATCCCCATAGTTGGCCCTCTTGTGTCTCCCCGGTGCATCCCCGTCACTGGTATTGGTACCGTATTTCGGTTTGGATCTTCCTCTAAAGTTCTCTCTTCCATTCAACTTACTTGCTCCCCATCTTGGTTCCATTTCACCGCCTCTTGCACTATCTGAATTTGAGTTGAACTCCTCACCGTTCCGATCCTGCCTAGGAGCATTCCACCTCCCGGTGCCATTCTTATTGCCATCTCTGCTCCCTGGTCTCCATTTTCGATCAGAACCACCATGGATCACCTCAGAGTCAGAGAGGGAACTAGCACCTGCACGTCCCTTCTGGCCAACGCGACTACTTGCTGTAGTATTCAAGGCATGCCGGCTCCCGCCAGCGCGCTTTCTTGTGCTTGCACTACTACTTGCTTGCTGCCATCGTTGCCCACCATGGCCTTCCCTTGCTCGTTCCGAGTCCGAGAAGAAAGCATTACCACTCCAATCTCTGTCGTCATCACTGGCAGCAGCCATGGCGCCTGCCGCTTCCCATCTTGTGACGCCATTGTTCCTTCCATTTCGCACGTGCATCGTTGCCCGTGGCGCACGCCTAGAACGGGCATCTCCCGTGTCCTCCGATTCTGAGGGAACAACGTCGATGGCGTCATGCGAACTCCAGTAGCCAGGAATGCTGTCATCATCATCGTCCGAGCCATCCACTGGCTCCCAGGTCCCATCCCTTTCCATGAGTTCAACTGCTGGCTCGTTGTCACCAGTACGATACGCTTCATCCTCGGTAGCATTCTGACGAACACCTTGCGCGCCGCCGTCTCCACGCCCAAGCAGCAGCATGTCCGCGGCGTTCCCGCGGGCACGCGGCGCGCTCGCCTCTCCGCCATCGCCGGCGAGCGCGTAGGGCTGCACGCTGTGGACGGCGTTCTTGGGGAAGAACCTGGCCGAGGCCGCGCCGGTGGCCGGGGACGCGAAGACCCGGGGCCCGTCGCGGTCGTTCCAGAGGTCGACGCCGCCGGGGCGGTGGAACCGGTCGGCGAGCGCCCTGAGCTGGTCTTCGGCCGCGACGGAGAGCAGGTTGGGCGCCACGGCGGACGCGTCGGCGGCGGAGTCGGGGTCCCAGGGCCGCTCGAGGTGCGCGACGGCGTCGCGGAGCTCGGTGCGCTTCCGCATCTCGTAGAGCTGGCGCTCGCGGGCGAGGCGCGCCTTGAGGAGCTGCCGGGCCTTCTTGGCCTGCATCCGCTTCCACTGCCACTTGGACACGCCGCCGGGGTAGGTGCGCGGCCCGCCGCCGTTGCGGATGGCGAGGTCGCCGCGGCGGAGCGGGGGGCGGGCGCCGCCGGGCGGGAGGAAGTGGGCGGGGAGGAGGAGGAGGTAGCGGGACGACAGGGAGTCAAGGGAGGAGAGCGCCGGCGCCGCCGACGGCGCGGGGACCAGCATGGCGGCGGGCCGGCGGTGGCGCACGCTGACGGCCGGGCAATCGCCGCGCTCTGTGTGGCCTGCGGGTGTGGATATCTGCACAGCCCGCCTATCGTGGAAACGGGTGGGTGGTGGATGGATGGATGGTTCGATCGAACGGAACCATCACTGGTCTGGTATTTGGACACCTGAACGCTGAACCTGACGGCGGCGGCTGGTTTGCTTTGCTTCCTTCATGCGACCAACCCATCCGTCATCATCGATCTATTTCTCGTGGATGGATGGAAGGATGGAAGTGGAACCATGCCGAATGAGCTTTATCCATCAAGAAACCAAATACCCCTAAAAAAATCAAAAAATCAAATACAATCATGCCATGTTTAGTTCTCAAAAAAATTTCTATAGTATCCGTCACATCAAATCTTCAGATACATGCATGAAGCATTTGATGCAGTTGAAAAATAACTAATTACACAGTATAACTGTTTCATACGAGATGGATTTTTTAAGCCTAATTAGTTCATGATTGGACATTAATTGTCAAATAAAAACGAAATGTGCTACGATATCAAAAATTTAATTTTTTTCGCTGGGACTCACTAGTAGGATCATCAGAAACACGCTGATCATAATCTTCAGGTTTGCCGTTCTCGCCCAAGCGCATGGCCGTGAAGCCGCCGCCGCCACGCGCATGTCTGCGTTGCCTGGTCCTCGAGCTCGGACAGCAGGCGGAGGCCACCGATCATAACCCTCCTGGAGACGAGAGGAGATCTTAAGAGTATGTACATGGTAGAGGCGGGTGGGCTGGTTCATCTTACGTCTTCAGTGAACTGTGCCCAAAGTTCTTGGTCACTCTGGTGGTGGTCGACCCTGAACCCTGTCGCTACCTCCAGGATTATATAGAAAAGGAAAAGAGAAAGCAAATCAATGCTTGAACTGCTGTCACGTGGGTGGGTACGGACAGCGCATGGCCGGCTGTAGCATCGCGCGCCACGAAGCGCTGTAGCGCGCGATTGTTGTTTTTGATTCCGCAACATATCTTCGCCTCCCCGTGCCAGATCGAAGCAAGCAATGCGCTCAATAAGAAATGAAGACTCCTTCCGGAGCTCAAACTTGTAGCAAACAGACTCTGAAAAGGCAGTGATGTGCCT
This sequence comes from Panicum virgatum, assembly GCF_016808335.1. Taxonomy (NCBI): domain Eukaryota; kingdom Viridiplantae; phylum Streptophyta; class Magnoliopsida; order Poales; family Poaceae; genus Panicum; species Panicum virgatum. Next base: position 36,474,075 of record NC_053136.1, read on the forward strand.
TGGAGAAAAACATGCATTCTTAGAAGAGTCCTAACCTGGACAGAACCTGCCTGCCGGGAGCTCTGTCTGATGAATTGTTCCCCAGCGCAAGCGCAAGGAGGGGAGAGCGAGGCAGCGAGGTGAGGTCTCTCTTATTTCCCGTGCACGGTGCACCTATTTTATCAGTCCAAAGGCCAAACTGTTAATATACTCCTATTTACTGTGGACGGTGCACCTATTCTATCAGTATTCATTTGGAGAAAAAACAACTGGCCGGTTTAGCAGCCTTGGATCCTGTTCCTCGATCTGATCAACACCTGCTGACATTAACAAACGGTGTGTCGTCGATTTTTTTATTGGGCCCCGTTTGTTTCCGCGATCGTTTTTGTAACAAGCAAGATTCTGTACGGAGAAGTGTGCATAAGCTTAGTGTTTGAAAATCCTAATTATTTTGAGTAGATTCTATAAGTTCAGTAGTAAAATATCTGAAAGGCCCCTAAAGCTCTCAGTTTTTTAATTAATACAAGCAGAAGTCTATAATTCATATATTTTTATGTATATCTTGACTACATAATTATATTACAATAGTATCAAATATACTTAATGTCAAAGTTTTAACAAAAGATTGACCAACATTGGTTTCTAAATTCCGAGTATATTATTCCGGATATACAAAAGTGTATATATTTTTGTGGGAACATATCTGGTGGAAACTACAACTTTCGTGAAAATCCGTGCAAACCACGGCAAAACAGTCGTCTAAATTCACCAAAAAAATCATACGTGTAGATGATATGATGTTGCACGGGTTTTTATAAAAGTTATGGTTTCCATCAGATATGTTCCTTGTTTTTGTGGCTTGTGACAAATATTTAGTTATTTTTCTATATTTTTGGAAAGTAGTTTGGTGTCTGTTGGTGTTTTACTGGCAAGTCTACCTAGGTATACCTCGAAGTAGAGGATTGATTGCAGGGAGTCTCCGAGATTGAGAACACGATGGTTCAAGCAACACGGTGTTTAGACAGATTCGGGCCGCAAGATATGTAATACCCTACGTACTGTTGGGCGGTTTGTATTGCCTGAGGGTCAGGTGATGCGTGATGCTTTGGAGGGGTTCATATCCACCCTCTCTTATAAAGGCTGGGGGTATAGGATTACATGAAATCCTAGATCGGTACGAGCCGAAGAGTCCTTCTCGAGTTCTATTCGAGTGGTTTCCTTCTGTACCAACTAGTTCTAAGTCTATACGACTAGTTGCATGACGTATGAGTATAGGGCATACCCCATCCCATATCTAGTACTGATCCGCGCCACGTCAGGTATCCCGTGGCCTCGGGTCTGATAGTGCCATAAAAAATTAGATAAGTTTCAAAGGTAGCCTAGTTTAGTAAATTTTAATTTTAAAACTACAAAGGTGCATGTGTTGTTCAAGCAGAATGGATTCACATAAGTTGAAAAAGGGTTGACGCAAACAAGGGTTATATATAGGATATTTGGTACTAATGACTCAGCCAAACACATATCTAGCGTGACACAACATGTTAATATGGATGACCATCTAGAACGAAGGATGCGATTTTTTGGAGACTGTTGCTGCTACTGTGCTACACAAGCAATGCAAGCGCCGATGCTGGTTCATCTGTGAAAGCTTTGTTCAGCTCTGTGCTGGCATCGGCAACGACGACAGCTTCTGGTGCCGTTTCCTCGTTGGAGGCGTTGTCGTGGTACTTTCTGCAAACCATGGAAGTTCTCTAGGTGAAAACCTACTTCCGACTCACCAGACTGGCAGCGATGGCATCATGTGCGTCGTGCTCTTCTTGAAAACGTTGCTTTGGAGATCAATGTGTGTAGTTTTGGTGGTCACGGGTTTCAATATGAGCGCCTTCCGATCACATTAGACATAGTTTAGCTAGGTAGTTGATGTTTTGTGGTGCATAGATCGAGTTTAGCTAGATTTGTAACCACTTTGTCTTAACAGTTTTTGCTCAATTTCCTTAATTAATCGAGTCATGTACAGTTTGGTCTCGTTTTCTTTAATATGAGGTAACTTTTTAAATGATGTGGTAATGCTCCTGCCTTATTTTTTAAAAAAATAAAGGACAAATTTGATAACGGAAAGCCCCAGTATCTAATTTTTTCCCCTCGTTGAACTACGTTGAACCTTGCACTAGTGATGCTTGTTTGTAGTTTTTTTTGGCGGAATAGTCAAAATCGCCCTCCAACTATCCACGGAAGCTCACATTCGTCCCTCATCTACAAAATCGGCCATTTTCATCCTCCAACTTTCACGACCGCGTCATTTTCGTCCCTGGTCTGTCGTGTTGCTCCACGCTGGCATCCTCGTCATCGGTCCCAGTCAGCATAGCGTTCACCATAGGTAGGAAATACCATTTGTACCCTTACCCCCTTGTCCCATCTCTTTCCCCAGACCGAAGGACCTCCCATCCGCACCGCTCGCATTTGCTTGCGGCGCCGCCGCCAACCGCGACCACCATGCCGTCTCTGTGCGCCGCTGCCCCCTAGAACTGGCTGCCCCATTGAAGTCAAGAGCTCATCCGCTCAAGCGCACCCACCCAGCTCAGCGGCCCCAGGCGTCATCTGCTCTAGCTCTCCCACCCAAGTCGCCGCCCCCAACAATGGTGCTCGGATCTGCAGCTGGCCGACCGAGAGGTGCAGCACAGGCAAAGAGAAGAGCGGCGCGTGGTGTGGTTGAGGAAGAAAGAGGTCCCGGCGCTCAAGCTTCATATTCGACTGGCATGGAATTGGAGGTAACGTATTTGTGAGTCACGGTCAGTTCATGTGCTTCAATTGAAATTGAGGATGTAAGGGTCAATTTCTGATGAGAATAATATGTTGTTCTAATTTGCAGCTTGAACAACTACTTGATGAGCATAGAGAAGGGATGGTGGTCAGAGCTGGGTTGAGATGTCACCATGGGCTGTACCCAATATTGAGTTGTAGCTCGTTAGGTTCAAATGTAGGTCGGAGGTTCTTGTCATGCTCCCAAGTTGAGCAGCCACGATGCGCCTCCAGTACACAAGATCTTCACTCCACATATTCGCCAAACAATGTAGAGCAGCCCGTCCAGAATGTCGCCCACTCCGTCCCCAAACCCTAGTCCTCAGCAGCAGCCGCCATGGGGGAGGAGGAAATGAGTGGCGGCTGTTATCCTCAGTCTGTATTCAAAAAAAGGAGGGGGTAAAAGGGTCAGACAAATATGCCACGAAACCCTAGCTGACTGTGAACGATGACGAGGATGCCAGCGTGGAGCAACACGACAAACCAGGGACGAAAACGACATGGTCGCGAAAGTTGGAGGATGAAAACAGTCGATTTTGTAGTTGAGGGACGAAAGTGAGCTTCCACGGATAGTTGGAGAATGATTTTGGCTATTCCACCTTTTTTTCAAACATGATACAAATACAGATGCTTACATTCATGCACACACACTCACCACAGTAAATACAAGCATGCGAGTCCACCTCTAAGCACCCTCAAGAGACTAAGTCGGCAAATCTTGAGATTGCTCAAGTCATGACAGACATGTTGTACTGTTGAAAGTATATCATCAATTAAATTTTAGAATAAATTTATAAAGATCAGCTTCACTTTGCTGTTTATAGCTTTTAGTAAGCATGCTATGAGAAGAGTCATGGAAACTCAGGTGGACAGATTCACAAGTAACCTTGTCAGCTTCATTTTGCTGCTTATAACTTTTATTAAGCATGCTATAAGAAGAGTGAAATGGCGTGGATATTAGTACAATCGCGGGTGAAATCTGTCTGAATTTATCCTCAAGTTTTGATTGGGAAATACATAGGGCCTCCGGAAGCTCTCATTTGGACCATCCGAGATTGAATGATGAATAAAGATTCAAGAAAGAACTCCCTTTCGCCCAAAGAGAAAGTACAAAAAGAATCTAGGGAACTTTTATAAAAGCAAACAGAAGAAGGCCATGTTTGGTTAGGAATTGATGGATTTTTTTCATTTTTGACCACTAATTAGAAGTATTAAATAAAGTCTAATTATAAAACCACCTCCACAGTCTCTCGTGTAAATTGCGAGACGAATCTAATGAGACCTTTGACCGTATGATTAGAGGTTGGTTACTGTAACATTATTGTAGCAAATCATCAATTAATTATCGTAATTAGATTCTTCTCGAAAAGTTACACCTATTTATGAAAAAAATTTACGAATAAACTTCATTTAGTACTCCATGTAAATCTTCGTTTTTTTTTTGTGTAATTTTGATTTTACGTCTAACCCAACACGACCGAAAACGCTACGCTACGCGGATCTCAAGGCACGAGTTTTGGCAGGATCCGACGGCGCTCAGCGCCGCAGTCTCCCTTATCCGATATCCCGGAGATTCCAGTGACCGCCGTCGCGGAATCCCCGTCTGCCCCTCCCACTCCCACGGTCCCACCACGCCAACATCCCACGAGCACACACGACAGTGGAAATATACAAAAACACCCCCCGAATTTCGCTACCCCAGTATCCACACCCCGCAAAAATCCCCAAACAGATTGCTAGCAGATCACTCAACTCCCTTTCTCTCTCCTCCCCGTCTCTCTCTCTCTCTAGACTCCTCCCAATCAATCCGCACCACTCGAGCCACCCAACACCATGTCCGGCCTCCTCCGGTGGAGGCGCCTCGCCGGCGCCGCCACGCGCGCCGCGTCCACCCTCACCGCGGCGGAGTGCTCCCCGGCCGGCGCCGCAGCTGGTGGCGCCGTCGCGCCTCTCCCGCCGCCGCCGCACAGGCTCCTCCAGGAGCGGCGCAAGTGGGAGTCCTCCTCATCGGGGGGCAGCTCGTCGTCGTCCTCGACCGACGAGCCCGAGCCGCGCCGCATCCGCGCCGAGGCTCACTGCCCGCGCTGCTCCAAGCACATGGACATCCTCTTCTCCCACCGGGGCCCGCCGGCCGCGGGCGCCGGCGGCGGGTACCAGGCGCTCAACCTCTGCCCCAACTGCCGCAGCGCCTACTTCTTCCGCCCGCACGACCTCGCGCCGCTCCAGGGCACCTTCGTCGAGATCGGACGCGTCCGGGCCGACCTCTTCGACCACCCCGCCGCGAGGGCCAGAGACCCCTCCTTCTGGGAGGCTGTCAGGGCGAACTCCTCGTCGCGCGACGACGGGGACGGTGGGGGCGTGGCCGTGCACGTGCCGCCCGGCCCGCCGTTCCACCCCAACCTTAACGTCGTCCGCGTCGCCGGCGGAGGCGGCGGAGGGGGAGGTGGCGGGGGCGCTGGTGGTGAGGATGGAGCAGGGAAGGAAGGGCGGGGTGGTTCCAATTTGGGGAAGGATCTGCCCACGCCCAAGGAGATTTGTAAGGGGCTCGACAAGTACGTGATTGGGCAGGATAGAGCCAAGAAGGTGGAACACTCGTTTCATTTAATTTTGGCCTTTATTTTTGTCCGAGCATTTTGGTTATACTCTTCATAGTTAGAATTGGCAATTGGAGTAATCAGGGACCACTTATTTTGCATAAGCTGATCAAAAAGCAGCATCAAGATGCACTTCTTCACTTGAGGGACTTCTACGGACTACAGAGGAATTTGATTGTTGATTTTCTTCTAGAGCCTTGTTAGCAGTATAATTTAAATTATTATTTTTATTACTGTGATCACTGTATCTTGAGAGTTTTGGGGTATTGCTCCTGGTAGGAAACAAGGTGAAGTTGTTACTAGCATGAATGAGGTGGCCTAAGAGTAAAACTCGACACTTCTGATAGGCTGTCTGTTATGCTTTGTATCAATAGTAAGCAAGATTACTTGTTGTCATGTTTGTCTTATGCAACGAGAACTCAGAGCTAGGGGCCTGTGTTTTACTATTTAACTGCTGCCTGATGAACTTCAATGTTATAGATAAAATACATTACTATGTATATTTTTATTTCAGAAACTGTTCATCAAATTGAGTGTGTTCTCACCTGTATGTTTCTCCTCCATATGAATTCTTCTTTAAGTTGGGATTTTATACTATTTAACATGTTGTTAGGGGAATGCAAGAGGAAAAGGAAATAGATGAAATGTTGATTTTGGTTGAAATGGTAAATTGTTCTTTAGGAATTGCAATACAGTCTTTGTATAAATTGCAATACAGTATTGGAAATGCACTTTGCCCACTGCTGTTTTGCTGTGTTGGCCCTTAAGCTTGTTCAACAACTTTGATATGCTTGCTTAGATCCGTTTTAGCACCATGAAACAATATAAAGAATCATATACCCGGTCAGAACTGTCAATTGATCTAATCTTCTTTGGAGGATATTTTCTAGAGTTTAGTTCCTTCTCACTTTTGAATTGTGATATATTAATCATGAATATTGAAAGTTCCACATAGATATTCATATTTACTAATTCCAATTCCAACAATAATCTTGATTGCTTTGCCTCGGTTTTGGGTACTTGACAAGAACACTTTTCTGATATTGTCTTGGTCTGATGTAGCCTTTTAAACCTGCAGGTGTTATCTGTCGCAGTTTACAACCACTATAAGCGGATATACCATCAATCTTTACAAAAGGGGTCAGTTTTTCTTTACCACACCACTTCTTTTCTATAACATAATGAAGGATATATTTATTCCCGCAACCATAGAAATTGGAATTTTTGCACATATCTTTCAGTGACTAATTATGTGGTATATAAGCTAAAAAAATTAGGTCTGGGGCAGATTTGAGTGGTTTTGATGGCGAAGCTGATGACGACGACAATGTGGAACTAGAGAAAAGCAATGTACTGTTAATGGGACCTACTGGCTCAGGTAAGGCATCTCCAACCATTTGGAGTTGTCATGTATCTATGTCAGCTTTCTTCTTCAATGTTGGATCAACTAAAATACTGTAAAAAGAAGGGGCACTCAGCAGCAATTTGTTTTGATGATTCGTTTCTTTGACAGGTAAAACTTTACTTGCAAAGACATTAGCTCGCTTTGTGAATGTACCATTTGTAATTGCCGATGCAACAACATTGACCCAGGCAAGTATTGACTACCTTTTGTGCTCCAGAGAGAAATGTTTAACTTTTAAGCACAGAACAAACATCATGTAGACAATATTGCAGGCATCCATCAACGTGTAAACTGTGTTAGAAAAAACAAGAAGTGCCTATTTATGAGTTCTGCATAAATCTGTTTACTGATAATACAGAATCTTTCACATTATACTTAGGCTGGAGTATGATAATCTTAATTTCTTAATTAACTGTAGGGTATGAGCTAAAATGGTTGAGTGTATGTAGGCTTAGATATCCAATAGCTCTTACTGAGCCATGTAACTAAATAATAAAAAATGATCATGTCTTACTTTTTGCTACTGTGTTCATAGTCTTCGCCAGTTCTTTTTTCCCATCCTATCCGCTTGGTTTCAGCACCAAGTATTAAATTTTCCTACTTATTGCAGGCAGGGTATGTAGGAGAAGATGTAGAATCTATATTATACAAGTTACTCACGGTATGCTTTTTCACTGTACATGCAGCAAAACATTGAACTGTGAATTGTATTGATATCATGCCTTCGGGAGTGACCTTTGGTTATTTGTTTTGATATAAACTAGGTGGCAGATTTTAATGTGCAAGCAGCACAGCAAGGAATGGTGTACATTGACGAAGTTGATAAGATTACAAAGAAGGTATGTCATATCTATCCTTGATTCCTTGGCATGGATTTCTCCTCTCGGTGGGGATATTAATTAGTTTGTGATCTAACATGCAGGCCGAGAGCCTTAACATTAGTAGAGATGTGTCGGGTGAAGGTGTTCAGCAGGCATTGCTGAAAATGCTGGAAGGCACGGTAAGGCATATGTATTAACCTCCCAGTAATCCTTTTAGCTCTCTTGATAGTTGGCATACTGAGTTGCAATTTGGGTCGAAATTTTACATCTCTAAATGCAGTTTGAGTAAATTCTTATCTCTAGGCTTTCGAGTACTGATTATTGCGTATATATGGATTATTTCCTTGGTCAAATGGTATCTGCATCTGTATTTCAATTTGTAGTGGAGATTGAGTTGTTACCTACTACCTAGTACTGGTTTGGTTTTTGCTATCCTTTACTGTATGTTTTATGTAGCAAAAAATCTTCTGAAGCTTCTCTTCTGATATCGTCTTTGGGGTTTATGACATGTGTACGACTTATACCAGATATTCTGTAATTAACTAATTATACATTGGTTGTCTAGATTATCCATTTGAAAGGAACTCAGTTCACTTAGTTGCAACTCAATGGAACGATCTTTGTGAGTCCTTTTCCTTTTTTTGTCATGAAGGGGTGCAATTGATAATCATAACTGTCCTTAAGGCGTCATCCTTGAGATGACAGGATCAAATCCTGGAAAATCGATGAATGCCCACCTATAATGTAGTTTGTGACCCAAATTGTGACTGTTAGCCATAAGATATGGATAATCCTACCCTTGAGCTATTTACCAGCTAGTCTTTGTTGGGACGTTTTAATTTTTTTTTGCCAAACAAAAGTTTATAATTTCTTTGTTATTTCTATATAGATATATTAATTATTTCCCTTTTGAAATTTGACATGCTTAGATAGTCAACGTTCCTGAGAAAGGAGCAAGGAAGCATCCTCGTGGTGATAATATACAGGTAAAGCTAGCACGCTCATTTACGATCTACCCATTTACCCCACAAGACAACCATGTTTTTCACCTACCTTCTCCTGTATGGTAGTCCAAAGTGATAATGTGTTTGTTTATGGTCACACTTCTCTTTTTCCTAGTTGAAGTCTATTGTCTTAATATTTGTTATTTCAAACTCCATTGAGACTATCTAGAATTTAGTTGCTTCAATTGATCTGGGACTGTGCTTTAATGCTGTAAATCACTAAATTTTGGAAGCTGCCAACTGGTGGTTGTACCCTACTTGACAAGGGTATCTGTGCTTGCATGGTCCAATTTCATTGGATATTTTCTTAGATTTAATGCCTCTCTATGCATATGGTCAACTTAGACTTCTGTATGAAACAGAAATAGTAGTGGTGAAGACCATTTTTTGTTGTAAAAGCGTAATAGATCGGATATGTTTAATATACAAATTGCTTAATTTGGAGACATGCCAAGCTGTTCATTTGTGCCGCAAGTGTGGTCTAAGGGGAAAAAAATAACACTTCCAATTAACTCTTTATCTTTCTTTTTAGTCTTGTGTTGCTTAACAATGCAACAATGGTTAACTACAGTGTATATGGTCTTCATGTCCATGCAGATAGATACGAAGGACATTCTTTTTATATGTGGTGGTGCTTTTGTGGACTTGGAGAAAACTATATCCGAGAGGTTCTAGCATTACCTCATTTTAATATGCTGTCCGGTGTTTCCTCTTAGTCTTCGTCTAAGGTGTTTCTCCGCTTATGTTTTACCCAAAAAAATAGACGGCAGGATTCTTCTATTGGCTTTGGGGCACCAGTCCGTGCAAACATGAGGGCAGGTGGCGTTTCAAGTGCTCAAGTGACATCATCCTTGTTAGAATCGGTGAGTACAGCTCTCCTATTGGGCTTAGGCGACTTTGTGTCATAGAAGTGTTCCAATGCATCTACATTTTTTAGGTCGAAAGTGGCGACCTAATAGCGTATGGACTTATCCCAGAATTTATTGGACGTTTTCCTATCCTTGTCAGCTTAGCTGCTTTAAATGAGGACCAGCTTGTTCAGGTATCCCTTATATCCTCTCTAGTTTTTTCTTAGATTCATGTTCTGAAGTAGTCGTGTTCCCTTATCTGGAGTACATGTATATGTGGATCTTTCAATAATTATTTGAGCACTCTCATGAAGCACCAATCTAACTTTATCCTTCCAGGTTCTCACGGAGCCAAAGAATGCTTTGGGTAAACAATTCAAGAAATTGTTTAGCATGAACAATGTGAGTATATTTGCGATGAAAACATTCACAAAGTAATATCTTCGTTGTCTCAGCTTGTCTCAACATTGGATTTCAGGTTAAGCTTCATTTTACAGATGGGGGGCTTAGAATAATTGCCAAAAAGGCAATGTCCAAAAATACGGGTGCTCGAGGGTTAAGAACTATCCTTGAGAATATTCTCATGGATTCCATGTATGAGGTTTGTAGCATGATGCTTTTGGCCTCTCCTTGCATTTACCCTACCCATCTCTATGGAACTGGCATCTGTATCGCTTTTACAAAGGATTTGCTGCTTTCTTACAGATTCCAGATGCAAAATCTGGGGAGAAGCGAATCGATGCAGTGGTTGTGGATGAGGATGCAGTAGGATCAGTGGACCAACCTGGCTGCGGAGCCAAGATCCTTTATGGTGATGGTGCCTTGGATCAATATCTCTCCCAGATCAAAGTAAGGATCGCTAATTCTTTGAATTTGACTTCACTATTTGATGTTACTGGATCCCAATCTCCGTATCTATACAAATTGGTTGCCAGTATAATAGTGACCTGAAAATTTTGACAGGCGTCGGGAGATGAAGCAGGAAACGAAGTGGACGGAGAAGCTGAGCTTTCGCCATCGCGAGCCATAGGCATGTGATACATGGTACTGACAGCTCTAGTGTAACCTGTAAAATATAATCCCAATTGTATCGATGTAAGTATTAGCCTTGTAAATGAAACAGAATGTGCAGCGCCCATTGTTCCCTCGAGCCCCCGGCACGCGCTGCCTGGCTGCTCTCCCGCCTTGCATAAATTGCAGCAGGATTTGGAAGAGTATGGCCAGGCTCAGTATCTATGTCGTCCAGAGACTGGCGGTGTCGTAGTGCTCATGAGTTGTAATAGCTGCTGGATGTTAAAACTTGGAACAACGGAATCCAAGTGATAAGGGGGACACGGAGATGCAAAATGGTTTTGTCCAACTTTTGTTTTTTTTAACTAAGTCGCATAATGTTTTTGTGGCGTTGGAGGATTTTGGTTACGACTTGTATCTGAGGTATCTGAAAGGTTTTGTTCTTTGGAGTGCAATGGGTAGCACCTTGAATGAAATCAATTTTTAAAGAAATACTTGGAATGCTGCATCTGCACATTCTCGAGGACTGATAAAGTGGAGAAATAACTATATGAATGACGTTGTTTACTGAATTCTGTTACTCTGTACACAGCCAAGAAGAATGGGGCATCGTTTGTAACATGTACTGTACCAAAAGATCGTGTCGGTTGTCTGATCAAATGTAACACGTTCCCTTATCTACATGGCGATGTAAGCTGTGTCTATGTTCTTGGGATCACCGGACTCCCAGAATTGTGTCGGTACAAAAAAAAAAACACTCAGAATCGCATTTCATAGCAAAATTGACTAATTGAGCACCGTTTAGGCCTTTCGCTGACTAGTGTACAGTATCACTATAGTGCACACCATTTAGCAACATCTTCAATTCATGAATTACCAAATCATATCACAATAATTGGCAAGTAATAAGATGTCATCTTTTACGGCAACAGATCGAGTTCCAGTAATCCATCCAGATGAACATTACAAATCGAAACAGAGAAAACTGACTTCAAATAATCCACTGCCTTGAGTTCCAGATATAGTACATGTTAACACTGCAAATCAGAACACTATTAGCTCCTATACCCAGCCAGGGTCTACCCAAACCTCTGTACCCTTTTAGCAACTGCTCATGTTTCCACGGGTCAACGCACTGTAGTGAGGCAAGGAGTATGTGAGCTGAGTGGTGACCTCCCAGTCCTCCATCATGTCCGCGCATCCTGGCCACGCCTGCAGGTTCTCGTGCATGTCGTAGATCGCCTCCGTGCACTCGCTCAGCTCCTCCATCGCGTACCCGGCCACCGGCGCCGCCGTCCAGTTGCTGTAGCCCAGGACTACCAGCCTCGCCAGCGCGATCGCCGACGCCGCCACGGCGGACGGCAGGAACGCCACGCACCGGTAGTCCAGCAGCGCCATGTCGGCCAGGTGGTGCGCCAGGAGTCCAGGACCCTGACCACCGCCGCCGCGTGTGCCTCATGAAGTGCTCGACGAACGTGTAGGCCGTGGGTCCGCTCACTCCTTGCTCACTACAGTGCTGGGTCCTGGTACAAGCGGACCACCGGGCGTCGGTGGTCAGGGTACTACGGCGTCGGCGTTGATCCTCCACGTGGTCTTCCTGTCCTCGTACTTGGCCGCGGCGAAGACGGCCGCGGCGCCCAGGAGGCGGAGCTGCCGCTCGCCGCCGGTGATCTTCCTGGCCGAGAGGAAACGGTCGACGTAGGAGACGGCGCGGTGCAGCGCGCCCGGGGCGACGCCGTAGTACCTGGACAAGTGGTGCATCTTCTTGACGAGGGCGGCGCGGTTGATCATCATCATGCCCCCCGCCTGCGTGTCGCTGAGCACGACGGCCGCACGACGGGCGCGGCGCGCGGAGCGACGCCGCAGGCGAGACCGGGAAGGACGAAGGGAGCGACGGAACACATGGTTGTTCGACGGCCGCGGGGCAGGAAGCTAGGAGCCCCTGGTGCTGGCGGAGACGCGATGCGATCGCCGCCGCAGGGAGGGAGATCGAGAAGCGGAGCGAGGGATGGTGGATCGATCGAGCATGGAAGCCAGAGGACGGGGCGCTACTATTTATATCGCCCATGCATGTGTGGCAACTGGGCTCCGAGTCCGATCGAGTTGATCACTGGCCGGGGTTAGTTGCATACGATGTACGCGACCGGCGCTGATGCAAGTCCGAGCTGGTCAACAATGTCCCCAACTCCGAGTTGGTTGTTCTGAGATTAACTAATAATCTCAGACTTTCTGATTGTAAATGGATGCATTTTTATAGCCACAAACACTGGACAATTAGACATGTAACGGGAACTTAGGCCTTGTTTGGTTCTTGAAATTTTTTGGATTTTGACACTGTAGCACTTTCGTTGTTATTTGGCAATTAATATTTAATTATAGACTAATTAAGTTTAAAAGATTCATCTCGTGCTAATCAGTTAGACTGTGTAATTAGTTATTTTCTCAACTATATTTAATGCTCCATATATGTGTCCAAAAATTCGATGTGACATGTATTGTAGAAATTTTTTTGGGAACTAAATAGGGCCTTATAGCAACGCTAGCATCCTAATCTCTCCGTTCCGAATTATAACTCATTTGACTTTTTTTAACCACAAATTTGAACACCTGTTTTATTTTAAAATTTGGTGCAAATATAATCAAATTTAAGTCATTTTTTTAAACCTAAACTTAAGTCATTTTTGAACAACTTTTATAATGGATCTACAAGCGGGTAGCCTGCTTGGAAGTGGTAGTGGTATTGAACCGGAGACTTTGCATACGATCTCTACGCGTGATTAGACACACGGCTAACAAACCAACCGGGCTTTACTTCGAACGTTCATTCGGATTGAAGTGTCAGTTCGTTATTCAGGTTCGGACAGGAGATGCCAGATCACCATTTCCTGTGTCCGCGTGGCGCATGCGTTGCCATCCCAAGATCGAGCACCTGTTTGCCGTTCAGAGACTGTCAGGAAAAAGATGCGCGCCAATACAAGGTACGGTTCTTAAAATTTTTTAAGTTTTGATGCTGTAGCATTTTCATTGTTATTTATTAATTAATATTCAATTATAGACTAATTAAGTTTAAAAGATTCGTCTCGTCGTTTGCAGTTAAATTGTGTAATGAGTTATTTTTTTAATTTCATTTAATACTTCATGTATATATCCATAGATTTTTTTTAATTTATATCCATAGATTTGATGTGCATTTAATGCTGTTCTTGAGCAGGTGGTGGGTGCTGTTCAGAGAATCCCTTGAGGAGCTGCCATGTTCCACACTTTTCACAAGCGGGTGTTACGCATTCTGGAGTCATGTACAACACACACCTGAAGATCTTCAGCATTGGAAATTCCATCTCATCTATCTACAAGAGCATAACGCATGTCGCTCCAATGCCAGTAAAAATACAATGCAAGATCGGGCCAACGATGTGCACAGCCAAAATCAGGAGTTACCGTAATGGATTGCAAAGTGGGAGTGGGACACCAGAATACCAGATCGCCATTGTTTCAGCAGCGTACATGACCGCAAGGAATCCACATTCCCTCCATGGCCTACCAAGTGGGGATCCCTATCTAACTTGTGGAAGATAGATAACTTATGTATCTATAAAGCCCATCAGGCCCAAATTAGATAATGGATTCAACATCTTTTACAAACTATTTCAATATTTTGACACAACAGATTCAACATTTATCAAACCTACTTCAACATTTCAATATTTTTTTTGAGCGAGCGCCCCTTCCTCTCCGGTGTCGGCATCAGCGCTCCCGTGCGGGCAGGCAAGCGCGGCGGAGCGGCGGCCGCACAGCACCGGCAGACCATAGCGGCCGGCGGCGGCGCGGGGGCCGTGCAGGGCCACAGCGCGTGGCGCAACGGTAGGGCAGGGAAGGGCCGGCGGGCGCGCCGAGCGGCGGCAATGGAGGCGGCGGCGGGGCAGGGAAGGGCCGCGCGTGGTGCACGCGCGGCGGCGGCGCTTGTTCGCATGGGGTGGCGGCGGGGGCATTTGGATCACAAGTGAAGAGAGAGGGTGAGGGTTAGGGTTGAGTGTGTTGATCCAACAAAGATAGATGGTTGCACGAATCTCACACATTGGTAAATGTGGAAGAAAAAATCTTGCAGAAGATATATAAGATTGGCGCTACCAAGTTGCAACAAAGTTGGCGCTACCAAGTTGCAACAAAGTTTCCTCCGCACTGGTTTGGGTGGATGGACCTCAGCTTGCCAGTCTAGGTTTTCACCGCGGTGACGGTGGCGATTTCATCACGGAGGAGCGGCAACGGCCGGACAGATCGGTTCAAGCGGCACACGGATCAGCCTAGCCACATTTGCAGCAGAGCGGTTTTACTGTTACTAACCTAGATCGGGGAGGTAGTTCCAAGTTCTCATGTTCCTCCTCGTCGTCCTCCACCCTAGGATGGGGAATCTGAATGCAAGTACGTAACAAAAGGCAAGGCTCCAGAATCAACGCCATTCTGCACATCAAGCGTATCAACATCAACGCCATTCTGCAAATCAAGCGTATCAACATACTACCAGTGTTCTGTGATGAAACTTTTTACAGCAATCGCTCAGCAAACGATACAACAAATGTTTTGTTCTATAAATCCATGGTGGATGCGTCGATCGAGCACTGCACAGCAGATGGAAGGCCCAAACAAACTGAAGCTTGGATTGCACATGCAAGTGCATCAAAGGGGTATTACCACAATCTTCTAGTCTAGCGTAACCAAATGCACACGAACTCGATTCACAGTGATTACAAGCGCCTGTTGGAGGGGTGAGGTGACTCCCTCCTCATCTGTCAGAAGTACACACTAGATTACCGACTAGATTACCCGCCGATGTCTGCTGAGACTCAGGCAGCCGACGATGTTGCTCTAGAAATCAGTGTCGAAGCAGGATGTCATCACTTTCGACACGATTGACCTTGCGAAAGGTATGTAGCTAAGGCTGTACCTGGAAGCACCACCGATTGGAACTTCAGTTTTGTTAATCACTCCCCTTTATACGTTTAAACATGTCTGCACAAGTGCACATTACGTGGCATGTGAAAAAACAATTCTCCAGCAGGATACAAATTTCATTTGTTCATATCATGGATACACATATGCTCTAATATCTCGACAGGTGGTGTCTGGTTCAGGAAGCAACAAATTTAAATTTAAGTGGAAGAAATGTGGTTAGAAGACAAAAAGCAAGGTACAAATATGTTTAACTTGAAGAAGGATAACTAAACTTACCAAACAAGGGCACCAAATTCCAAAATGATGGCCAGTAGAGTCAACAGCTTGCTGTGAACCTGTTTAGTGAACAAAAAAGTGCAATTTACTCTACTTGATTGTAGAATTTGCATAGGCATAAAAATTTATATCGATGCCTTTTACGCGATGCCTTAGATCATTTTACTTACATAGAGAGCACAGAATAGAGCAATTATGATGCTTGCAATGTATATAGCAGTGGCATATATTCGCACTGAATCAAGCATCATATCAAACTGCCTTTTGGGGCCTATAAGAAATGCTGTACTGCCAAACAAATGATCCCTCCATTAGTTGATTTGACAAAAAAAAAATTGAGATACAAATAAATAAATAATAGAGATAGTTAGCCTGCACATTACAGACTTATCAGATAACATACACTGTGCCAAAGTTCAATAGTATCTAGCAGGGCAGCTTTTTATACAAGATAGTTCAAGAAGTTTTGGGTCCACCAGAAAAATAGAGACAGCATCTTGATACATATATGAAAAGTGAAGGGATACACTAATTTTGCACCCAGGTGTAATATGAACAGTTCAATGTTAGTTTTCAAACTAAACTAATGCTGGTACTTCTGCTGTCTGAGGCAAAACAGTTAGGTCCCAGCACAGTTTATGCTATATTAAGAGGGAGGCAACCCCTCTAGGGATTTGATCGTGTCATTAGTTATCATTGTCACCTGCTACACCCTAAAACCACTTCCAGACCAATATGAAAAGCTGACTTGAAGGCCGGTCCACATGCCAGGAGGGTTCTCCCAGCTAATCAAATATCTACACTTCAAGGGAATGGCATCGCCTAATATAGGTTCTGATCCCTAATTTCCACATAATTAGGTCACGCATTCTTGAGATAGATTATGCTACTCATACTTGTTTTAGTTCTATACAGTTTGTGCATTGACTCAATTTACTGCAAAACTAGGATATGAAGCAGAAACAAATATATGCTGACCAGAACTTTGACAGCTAGTGAAACAGACCTTCCAAGGGCCATCAAGTTGCCAAGGGTGAATGTTACCCCAAATTTCACCGGATTGAAGAAAACAATCATTGACTGGAACGATAGACATGAAAAATGTCAAATAATCCATAAGAGTTTGAATGTGGGAAAATATAAGGTAATTATAACAGGGTAGGTAGGTATAAATGTATGAATCCAAGTGCAATCATGAGAGAAAAACAAAAATTGCATTGTGCTTTCCCTTTATTATTTGATTGCTAGATTATCATGATGGATATATCCGGAGGACAGCTACGCTAGCTGTTATATGCTGCCTCGAAAGTTTAACACCATAGTGAAAATTGAGTACTTCCAATCACTTCTGGAACAATACCAATTTCAGCTAGAGCTAATCAGAAACAATATCATTGTCCTTGTCCCCAACTGAGACCAAAATGCAGCGAGGGCAGGCGAACTCACCAAGAAGGTGCACGTCAGGCCGGCAGCCAAGCAAATCGCGAAACCGTAGAGCCTCTGCGCACAAGAGGTCAGCGAGTCATGGTTAGACAGCCGCACGACATTGCTCGAGCGATTTTACCGCGAATCCTCGCCGGTCCCCGCGGAGACAAGCAGCCCCCCTAGCGAGATCCGCGGCCAGATCTGCGCGGAGCCACGGCTCGCCGGGCCCCCGGATCCGCGAGAGAGAGAGGGAGAGGGAGAGAGAGAGAGGGAGAGAGAGAGAGGGAGAGAGAGAGAGAGAGAGAGAGAGAGAGAGAGAGAGAGAGAGAGAGAGAGATCCAAGCGTGCGTGCTTGCCTGGGTGGTGTTGAGGGTGCAGTTGCGGTTGATGTCGTCGAAGAAGGACTGCTCCTCAGGGGACGGCAGCCCGGACTCCTCGTCGACCTCCATGCCCACCAGCATCTTGGCCCGCTCCAGCGCGCCGCGCATCGTGTCCATGGCCGCCGGCTCTGCTCCGCTCCGCTCCGCTACCTCTTCGCGGGTGCCCTCCCCTGCTGCGTGCGAAGGGAGGAGCTCGCACGTCGCCGGCGGAGGAGTATTCGGTCGGAGGATCGACACACCTCGCCGAGTCGAGAGCTGAGCGGATTTCCGAACCCCCAAAAAAAAAATTCCCTTCTCGCTCGCAGTAGGAGACAACTCCCTCGCGGCCTCGCTCCTCCAAGCAATTGCTCGTAGCAATATTGGGTTGATTTGGATACTGGTATTATTATGGGCCGGGCTTTGTAATACATGATGGGCTTTGCAAGGCTTTGTAATACATGATGGGCTTTGCAAGGCTTTGCTAGTGGTGGGCGATAGAGCCCTACAACACCGCCAATCCTATATATATATTCCGGACTTCGAATAGATTTTTTCTTCCTCATCTTCCACTATTTGAGATTCGTGTAAATAACCACAACCTTTGAATCCATCTCAAACCCTAACTTATCTAAAAAAAAATCTCAAACCCTAACTTCCTCCCTCTCCTAACCTTCTCTCTCCCCCACCAGCCGCGGTGCGCTGCCGCCGCCGCCCGCGCCCCACGCCTCTCCTCGCGTTGCGCCACCGCGCCCGCGCCCCGGGTGCGCGCTCGCTCCGCCGCGCGCTGCCTTGCTCCGCGCGCCGCTGGCGCCGGCGCCGGAGAAGAAGGCACCGAGGTCGCCGAAGAAGATGCGCCCTGTTCAACTTTCATATTTAGTATTTTCAACAATCGGGGGCTCCAATTTCAACATTCCGCCCGTACAGTTTTAACATTTCAAAGTTAAATGTTGAATATGTTTATGAAAAATGTTGAGGTGATTTTGTTGAAATATTGAATCTATTTGCAGCAACTAATTGAGCCAAATGAGCTTTAAAGATCAATGACTTATCTACCTTCCATAAGATGTATAGGAGCCCCCAACAACACGGCCTAATTAATGGACTGCCTTTTTCCTTTTCTGTTTTTCTTTTTCTTCATCAGGATTGTCGTATCTAATTACAATTTTGTAAATTCCCCATCTCACTATTTCACGAACACTTTTGTCACCGAATCTAGATTGAAATTTATACGGTTTGCACAAATGAGTTAGTTTGCACATGATATGTTTCCATATTTCTTTGTTTCATAGTCGCTATTTCATGACGGTTTGGCCTGGTATGCATCTCTGCCTATTTCTCCGTTTTGTACATATAATAAGTACCCCAGTACTGCTCTATTTGGAGCATTCTCGTCCCTTTCAAGTTTCGCCCTTTTGCTCACATGTCGGGTCGCAACTCGGAGTTTTGGCGCTAGTTTGACTGCGTTCAAACGGCCAGCCGAGAACAACAACCGCGCGCACGTCTGAACTGATCGCCCTTCTCGCGGATGGCAGCAACTGGCGTACCATCCTGTTCGGCAGCCAGCTCCATAGTATTTTTTTCTCACACCACTCTTGAGAGCCCCCAGCTGGGCTGCTCGAACCGAACGCGACCCAGGCCCAGCTGTCAGCTGCGCGGCGCGCTTGGCACAGGCGGCGCCGCGGCTGGCGGCGGCGGCTCCAGGCCCGAGCAAAAACCCTAGCGCCGCCCCGCCCGAACCCCCGTCTCCCGCGCCGCCTCCCTATATAACCCCACGCTTGGCACCGCGCCGGACGCCAAGCAGAGCCGCAGCAAAGAAGCAGAGCACGCCGTCGCCACTCTGCAGGCCCCCTGCCCCGGACCCCGGTGATTCCGAGGAAACAGAGCAATGCCGCGCGCTCCCGTCGCCACGCTGCTCTCGCTCGGGTGCCCCGCCGACGTCCCCTGTTCGTTTCCGCCGTTCCGTGTCTCTATTTTAGCTGACGCTCCTTGTCCGTTTCTTGGTTGCTTCCTTGAGCGTTCGCAGCCGGAGGGGCTACGCCGCGGCGGCGGCCGGAGCGGAGGTGCGCCAGCGCGCGGCGCCGTCGGCGGCGAGGGTCTCGGGCACGGGGGTTGGCAGTAACGCCGCGGCGGCGGCGGCGGCCAGGGAGGTCTTCTGGATGAGGGACCCGCAGACGGGGTGCTGGGCCCCCGAGGACCGCTTCGCCGACGTCGACGCGGCCGAGCTCCGCGCGCGCCTGCTCGCCAGGAAGGACTAGGGAGGACCTCGTCCTTTCGGTTGATGTCTTGATGACGAACCATTGACGATTCAAACTTGATGAAGCCGATTAATAGAATAGCCTCCATTGGCTAGAATTCTGTTGCTCCAGCTCCAAAAACCAATTGAAATAGCCGAAACAATCAAATTAGCACTCTGCTAGGAAAAACAAAAGATACCCCTAAAATGCTCCTGTTACATCTGGAATCCAAATTTCTTTTGTTTCTCATCAAAGATTTGTGTTGTTATCCTTCATGAAAAGGACATGCTCAACAGTGTTAAGTTGATTCGTGTGATGCGCTGCAAAGCAAGACGCAATCGAATCAGAGATGCGCCGACCGCTAAAGATAATTCGAATTTGGGAGGATAATTAATCATACGTTCTTGTGATGACGAAAAAAAAGGAGACAGCACATGTAAGCAAGGTTCACGCTCCAGGCTACAAGTCGCAAAAAGAACCAGTAGAACACGGGACAGACAGACTGATGACAGGCCTCAGAAGCTCCGGATGGCTTCGCTGCTCCTCGGAGGGCTGCAGCCGCCCTAGGCTCTGGACCTCATCTCCCTCGCACTGACGAACGCGTTCAGCCCGCGCAGCATCTCAGTCGCGCCGTGCTCCTCCCCGCCGGCGCCGCCCTCTTCCGCGGCGGTGCTGCCCGCCGGCCGGACCGCCGCCGAGGACGTCCCCTTCTGGTCCGAGATCGCCGACGCCAGCGCGATGGGCATGAGGCACAGGCCCTTGCTCTGCAGGTACTGCATCGCCGTCGTCATGTTGTTCTCCATCAGCTGCACCACCTCCTGCTCGGGCTGCCCGAGCAGGCTGCCCCCGCCGCCCGCCTGCTGCCTGCCCGATCTCGGGGACAGGAGACCCCCGGAGGAGCTCTGCGTTGCCAGCACACGTCAGAGCAAGCAATGGTCTGAAAAGCACAATGGACTGTGGATTCGGACTTGAATGATTTACCTCAGTCTGAGACTCTGTCAGGAGCGGGACGACGGCTTCCGTCGCGCCCAACCTGCTCATGCTAAGAACCTTCAACCACAGCAATGAGATCAGCAGACAAGTTATGGTAACCCAGACAGCATGGAACAGAGAGGTGGCGGTGATGAGCAGACCTTGACTTGCAACTGGAGAAATTTGACATAGTCGATAATTTCATCGAGCATGGATGCCTTGTCAGTCTGCATGGCAGCAACGCATGTTAGAAAAACAGCAGCACAGAGAAGTGTCGTTTGGACAAATAACTAGTTTGGCAATCAAGTACCCTGTTGGAGTTTGGAACGAGCTCCTGTAAATTTTTCATCCTGTCAGAGATCTTCTCCCTTCGGAGCTGCAACGAACATAACCACAGTACATTCAATCCTCATGTTCTTGATGAACTGATGAAATTCAGACCGAAGAAAAAGAATAAATTTATTAATAAGCCCACCCTCTCTGCAATGCTATGTGGATCAGTGGCCTGGCCTCGGCGAGCTCTGACGCGCGGCTTCGGAGCTCCATTATTCCCAGCAATCCCACTGCCATTTGGCACTTCTGAACGAGCCATGAGGGGTGCCGCGTTCAGCCCATTCTTGCCGCTGCTGGCTTCATTGGACTGTACATGGAGAAGCGTTATTCATCTGATCAGTTCAAATAAACTTTGACTACCAAAAGTACAAGTAGCAATATACTGAGATTAGGGGAACAGAAACCTGTTTGGGATTATGCGCCACTCCTGTAGTATTAAACGATGAAAGCTGCCCAGAAACCAGCGAGGAGAGGTTCAGGTGATGCAGACTGCTGAATTCCTGCAATGTCGCAATCAGGTTAGGTAAACAAACGCGTCATAGTACACTTTCAGCCTGTGCCAACGCCGTCAGCTTACTGTGCAACTTTATTTTGATGCCTCTAGATGGTACTATTAACTAATAGTCTAATGCATTATGCTTCTATTACAAATGAAACATGTCCGAGCAAAAAGACAAACAAGAAAGCAGGTATCACACTCTGACCTTTTGACTGATCTGCAGGTCCTCAAAGTTTGTATTTTGCTGCCTAGGACCAGGAGCAAAAGAGAGCATCTTTCCAGTGTTGAACTCAGCATCATTCTGCAAGCATAAAAAACGAAAAATCACCATATCATATAAGAACATGATATATTAAGCCGAAATTTCAAGGTTTATGCTTCTGGTCACCCACATGTAGCTGCAGTGGTACAGATGGCACATTGCCTAACTGCGGATACTTCTTCACATCTGCAGCGCAGGCCTCACGCAGAAGATCACCGTTGCTAAGCGCACCGAAGCCGAAACCCTCTGATGTTTCTTCCCCAACCAACGAAGAAATCTGCGTGAATGTTGACGGCCATGCAGCCGACACTGGCACAGGCTGTTCTCCCAGGATGAACTGAGCCAGGCCAGACTGCTCGCTCCCACTGCTGTCGTTGGAGCTGCACACCACCGGGGCACTGTCGGCAAGCGATATGGCACAGGGCGTGCTCAGGACCGAGCCCAGCATGCTGGCCATCAGAGCGCCGTCCATTTCGAAGTTCAGGCCCTGCGTCACGTCGTCCTGCAGCTGCGCTTGCAAGAACTGATCGTGCAGCCCCACCGGCGACACCATCTCTTTTGCGATGCTGTTCAAGAGCACCGGAGAGGAACCATTCTGGAGGTGGAACTCTGTGTCTTGATCTGGTGCCGCTCCCATGTACGTCCCTGCAGAATCTGCAAGTGGGGCAGAAGCGCTGCCTGACCAAGATGAGCCGGTGAACACGAGGTCCTGAGGCCAAGCTGGCGCCGGGATGAAAGGATCGACGAAACCACCCATCGATCGCTTTTTTTTGTTTGATGCCTGGAAATGATCGTGAAACAGAGGTTGGAAGGTTCAGAAATTCAGATGGATGCCGTGAGATAACAGGAAGGGAGAAGTTCAATTATGCAGGCAGCAGGCAGTTCAACATCTCCAGACGGATGAAACAGGGTTGACTATATTTGAAACTTGAGATCCAGAGCACGATGGTGTATATATAAAACAGAAATTGTTTTTTACAAAGTGCAACTATTATGTATGGCCTAATATGGTCAACCGGGCCACCAGGGTTAAAGAAAAACTTAGAAAATTCCTCTGGTTATCTGACAACTGCATCGTCTCCCCTCCCTGAGAAGAATCTCCACGATTCCCGTCATTAATCTTCCTAACTCAAACCGTTTGCATCTAAACAAATTGCCGCATAAAGAAACCGATGAATTCACAGGGAGTCGCAGGACAAGAGGCCAGGCCTAATGCCACTAGCTCTTTCCTTTCCGTTTGGCCCAGATTTTTTAATATATTCAGAACAACAAAAGTTGGATAACTAGGAATATAGAAGCCGTCACTCGGGGAGCACGTCTCGAGTTCATCAAACCCGTGCTCTTATTTTAACAGGATTAGAAGACATTGCAATTAAGAGGGTTTTTTTTAAGGAGGAACAGAGGGGTTTTGTTTGAAGGACGAGGAGGAACAGAGTTGAGAACGCAAAGGCACCCAGCAGCACCAACAGGCAACAGGCCGCGTGCACTCAATCCGAACGTCTCCGCATCTCCCCCACCCCAAAAAAGAAAAACACGCAGGAGCAGCAAGACGGCACACCAGAGCACGTCGCGGAACAGAAACACCGAAGACGAAAAGTCTGGCGCGATTCCGCGAGGAAACCTCCGACAGCGGCAGCCTGCGGCGCGGGGAGGGGCAGCGGCCGCAGTCCAGCCGCCCCGGCCGGCGGAACCGGTGGCCGGGGAGAGGGCCGAGATCGGAGGGAGGGAGGGAGGGAGGAAGGAGGTGAGCTCACCAGTCGACGCGGCGGAGTCGGAGGGGAGAGGGAGAGGGTGGGTAACCGCTTCAGCTCCCGGTCCTCCGCTTTCGCCTGCCTCTGCCCCGCCTCGCCCGGAGAAGAGGAGGCGCCGTTGGTTTGTTTGTTTGTTTCTTGTGCGCGGGGGCGCCTGCTGTATGTTTTGCGTGCGTGCCTGCGTGAGTGGGGTGCGCGTGCGCTACGCTGGGCGTGACAAGTGTGGGCAGCGCAGGCGGGCGGGTGGGTTATATACTCGCGGGTCGCGGCCACGCAAGCTTTACTTTGTCACTTGTGCAATTCTTTTTTCACCCCGTTCAGTACGTATTTGGGGGAAGTGATACGGAGTTGGGCAATCATTGGCTCCTGCAGTGACCACGACCATGATGATGAGACGAGTTATGCACCAATAGTACGGGATTAAACCTCCATGATGGCCTTTAACCTATTTACAGCGAGTTATGTCGATCTAATTAAGCAGTGACTCATTATGGGCTTGGGGGTTAATATAAAACTAATTACTAGGTTACTCTTCATTATTGCGCTTAATATTAGTAATAAGACCATTAGGTGTTTAGTTTGGTCTTTTTTTTTTGCTTGACAATCTTACAATCTGATTGTATAAGGAAATACTACATGCTGCCCCCATGTCCTTAAGAATACGACATATGAATGGAAAAATTAATGAATTTAATTTTCCTAAATGCCGCTTATTAAGAACGGTTTGAGTATATTTTATAGTAGGTTTAAAAATATTATAAAAACACAATTAAATTTTTATATGTTTTTTGTTATTTTTTGTAAACATGTGTTTTTAAGCCATATTAGTTATAAAATAGTGTTTTTTCATAACTCGGTTATCTGAAATGTGCCATATATTATTATTGCACAACTTAACACATCCCAACTTATAAATACTAGAAAATTTCATATTAAACTAGTAAACTCAAATTCTCGCTATATATCAAGACTAAGTTACCTAATTTAAGATGTTGCCAAAGTTTGTTGCTATGTTCTAGGTCCAGTGCAGAATCATATACGTTTTGTTGGATTGCATGGAACTCTTAACTAAGATCACGTATCCTAGGATCAGGATTACGGCAAGCTAGGTTAGGGTCATTTCAACTTTATAGGATCGTAAGACTTTCCTACAACCTTGGTTATGGTATTGCACGACATCCTCTGTCCGGTTAGTAAAAAGCCAGTTGATTTCGGCTGATTCAATAGTATTATGTGAGAGAGAATAAGCCGAAAGGAGAAAAGCTGAAATATTAGAATGTGCCTATGCACTCTCTCCATATATATATATATATATATATATATATATATATATATATATATATATATATATATATATATATATATATATATATATATATATATATATATATATATATATACCATATCGAACAAGATTGGATATTCAAGCAGCTAGCAAACCCTTGTATTGGTGGAGGAATGTAAAGAAAAGGTTTAAGCATGAATTGTAATGCTTATGGATTGAGGAAATGATGCTACTTTCCTAGGATTAGCTACTGGCTGGAGTCTTTTTTTTTATTGCTTTGACTTTTCTTTCTTCTATCTCTTTGTGCTTTATTTTTTTCTTCTTATTTTTTTGCCCTTCATTTTTCTCATTTCAATATATAGTAACTACCAGGGGTTCTCCTCCCATTTTCTTAAAATAAAAGAAAAAATAAATGGCCTCTGCCATGCGGCCATACCAATAATAATAGACCCTAAAGCTTTTCTCAAGATAAATTAATCGGTAACTACTTAATGCACACAGATGATATCCTATAGATATCTAGCGGACAATACCTTGGCATATCTTTTCAACAAAAAATAGTCTTTGTAGACTTTCAAATGCTTATATACAATCACTTTAAAATGGATCTCGAGTACAAAAATACAAGTACTTTCTCTACACAACAGGTAAACAAAAGATATTTCGCTCTTGATTTTTTTTTCCGTTGGAAATGTTCCCTTTCATCGAATGGCTAAACCCCACGTCCCTTTTCCAAGAGGCTTTTGTGAGATTTTTTTCTGCAGCACCGTTGTCGCTAAAAGAAGATATAGATTCCACACGGGCGATTTTTGATAATAAGCCGGCGATTCTTTCACATCTTCTGGACAGGAAGTACAGAATCATACTGCAAAGGCATGAAAAAGGAAGACCGGTGCTCACAGGCAGGGGCACTACAGGCGCCGAGCCAGTGAATCTCATCCAAGGAACACCAGTCTCCAGTAGTTCACAGCACTATCATGTACGGGGGGGTTAGCCGAAAGCTTTCGCCTAACGCCAGTAGATTCGGGACAGTTTAAGTGCAAGATAAACTAATCACCAGGGAATAAAAGTTACTATCAGCAGCAGTAAAAAAAAAAAGAAGGTGCTTTGCAGGGAGTAGGCTCTAGCTGCACGGCTGCAGGCGTCGCCCTGATCCCGAAAATGATATTATTCTGGCCGGAGCAGTGGTAGCCTCGGGATAGATGAAGAGATGGGGGAGCGGATCCACTGCAAGTCTGCAACGGCTCGGCGCCATTTTTTTTTTAGTCCCCGGCGGGGTCGTTGTCGCCGGCGGTCGGCCTTGCCTTTGCGTGACCTCCTGCATCGCCGCCCTTCGCAGCCTCGCACTCTGCAAAAGAAAAAGCGAGGCGCGATGGCGAGTCCCGCGCCAACCCATCGGTCGTGGCGGGAAAATGACCAACTGCCTCTCGTCAGTGAGTCTTTTACGTGTATGTTTTTATGAAAGTTAGTGTCGACTTGTATGCCTCTAAAAAATTTAGTCGCATGTGTATGCCCTCGCTTTTTTTTCCGTGACATGTGTACCCTTTTGGATGAAACAGGGGTAACGGCAGTGTAAAAAGACCTCTTTGCCCTTCTATGAGAGAGACAGTGAAACTTTGGTAGTTTACCTGTATATCCTTATGAAAGTTGCTCCTAATCTAGATACCTCTAAAAAATTTTGGTGGCACCTGTGTGCACTTCAGTACGTAATGTTATTTTTATATTGTTTAAAAAACTAGATTCAATGAAAAATAATAAAACAATGCAAATAATTTAAATTAAAAAAATAGCTCATGACAATGGGGAGTCCGTGAGAAGGGTGAGTTCTTCCTGTAATGCATATTTTTTAAAATTTCAGATGTAATGAAAATAAGAAAACAATGAAAATAAGTAAACAAAAATAGCATAAGAGACAAAAAAGGGGCATGAGAATTAAATAAAATACCGCATGAAAAGGGAGCCACACAACATCTTTCATACATCAAGTAGAGCAACAAATAACAGCAACAAGTACATGTTTATTTCACCAACATTTAAGCTACTAAGTTCACTGGTTTTGAGCACACAAGTACTAGGTGTCGAAACCACAAGTGCCTTAAATTACATGCAACATGACTCTCAAAATAACACTTAGGAACCATGCTTTAATCTAGTTTGAGTTTCTTCTTGCTTCTAGTATTTGAAGCTGGGCTGGATGGGCTGGCTACATCAATTGGCGCCCTCTTTGGTGTAAGCTTCTTCTTGATGGCACATTTCTTTCTTGGTGTCTGCACTGTATGTGAAGAGGCAGGGTGGTCAACTTGAAGAGGAGGAGGGTCATTGGATCCCGTTACAGATCTTGTGTGAAAAGCAAGAATGTCTATCAGTGAGGTTGTTGTAAATGCCAAAATATTGAAAAGTGAGAATGTCTTAAGAGAACACCTGCTGGCATTACTCATTGAAGTAGTGGTTGCTGGCCCTTTCTTTTTGCTGGCACTTTTTTTGGTAGATGATTTTCTCTTCTGTGTCGTGTATGTAGCATTGGCCACTGCTCATTGTATGGGAAGACCATTTCTGATGCAGGAGTGACTGCAACAATGCTAGTCTCTGTGTTACAAGCAGTTGCTTTTTTGAGCTTTTTCTTTGGTGGACCCCTGAAATAAATTTTATTTCATATACAAGTGAAGTAAAGGAACTATGAAGTAAAGTAATCATGAAGACAAGTGAAGTAAAGTGAACTAAATTAAGTAAAATAAAGTGAAGTAATGTCTATGTAGTTTACCTCTCACGCTCCATTGAATTCCCTTTGTGACATTTGTGCCAGTGGTGCCCAAAGTCAAAGCATATTGGGCACTTATGTCTCCTCTTGCCAGTACCTTCCTCCGTTCCTCCCTCCGCACCTGATCTCTTACTGCTACTACCTCCCTCCAAAGCTGATTTCATCCTATTCTTTCTCCATCCTCCAGCAGTTGACTTAAGCAATGGAGGATGCATGAAGAAGCCATGTGTGGCTTTAGGCCAGCAGGACTTATCAGGAATACTAGGGATAGAACCTTGATATGCAACTTTAAATTTCTCAACTGAATAGTACTCATCCACATAGTCTTCTAGGTGGGCACCAGGAATTGATGTGATGTATGCAATAGCATGTTTGCAGGGTATTCCAGTCCCTTGCCAAGCCCTACATGTACATGTCCTCTCAATTAAGTTGACTACGAACCTGTAGGTAGAGGCAGAACGCTCCTTAGCACAAATTTCTCCAATACCATCAGTGAGCTTGTGATCACTTCAATGTCAAGGTTGCAACTGTTTTCCCTCAACTTTTGGACTATATGAGGCAAAATCTTGCCTTCAAACTGCTGGGCAATCCTTTTACTCTGATTCCATTTAATCAAGATCATCTGTCTAATAGTATCCATCAGATCATCCAGATTCTTTCCCTTGTGGTCCTTTACCTGTAATATAGCAATATGAGGTTATATACTGGGAGGCAAAAAGTACTCAATGCAAATAGACTTATTTCTTACCCATTTATTGAAGGCCTCAGCTAAATTATTGGTAATATAATCCACCTTTGACAATGTCGAGAACTGGCTCCTGGTCCACAACTTCTTGTGAGTTTCCGGAAGATATTTCATAGACTCTGGTTTGTATGCAGCCATTGATTGATAATATTTCTCAAACATGTAAGGGCTCCAAGAATATGCAGATTGCCACATATTCTCATCAAAAACCTCTCCACTGTATCTCTTCTTGAATTTTTGAACTAAGTGGTACATACACTCTCTATGTTCAGCTTGTGAAAAAACCTCACTAACACTATTTATTACTGGCTGCCCACAATCAGTGCTGAATGTTAGGCCAAATGGGGTGTCTATAACTTCTTTCAACATCTCTATGAACCACACCCAATTCTCATTTGATTCTGAGTCAATCACACCAACAGCTACTGGGTACATCCAGTTATGCCCATCAACTGCACAAGCTACACATAACTGGCCTCTATACCTTCCATTCAAAAATATACTATCTACAGCAAGATATGGTCTACAAGCTCTTAGGAAGCCATCAACACAAGGTTTCATAGCAAAAAACAGCCTATTAAATCTTATTTTGTTGTCGATGGTGTGGTGATCAATCACAACAAAGAATCTAGGACAACTTTTCTTCTATCTGAACCTTAAATCTATAAAGGTTGTCAAAACTTTTATTACAAGGGCCATAAATTTTATCCATTGCAAGTTGTTTACCTAGATAAACTTTCCTGTAGATCACATCAGTTTTGTGGTTTTCCTTAAGCTTCTTTCTCAGCTCTGTGGTTTCCAAATTTTCATCTTCTTTTAGCCAATCAATGACTTGCTCACACACCCAGAACTATGTCACCCCTACACATGCACCTGCCCTTCTAGTGCTGTGACACTCATCATGAGGGTATGTGTTCCTTTTCACCTGCCAATAAGTTAATTCAATGGTTACAGAAGACGGAAAAATTGCCAATCAATGAAAAATAAGGACAAGCTAAAGATTACCTTTACTGTCACTCTATCGCTCCGAGTAGGGGCATGAAGTCTCCACCTGCAGCCCACATTCTTGCCACTGCAGTACACCGTGTGCCGACTTTTATCACTTTTTTTAATGTTATAATGAAACCCATATTTGGTAGCATGTGAAGCTAAAGCCAACATAAAAGCATCCATATTTGAATACAAAGTGCCTACAGCCATAGGGGGATCATTTCTGCCATAATTAGCATCAGGCTTCTGTGCAGGCAAACTATCTTTTATAATATCATCTATGTCCTCTAGTTCATCTTCCTCATCAGAGGAAGATTCATCAGACTCATTTGAATCATAGCTTCTGTCTGATTGGGATGTTTCAAGCAATTTCTGTTGGCTGTGAGGATTGTCATGTTCTGAATTTTGGGGACCAATGTCAATATACAATCCTTCCCCATCACATTGAAACTCACTGCATGGCTCTGGGTTAGGCATCTTTTCGGTTTCAACACATTGACTATGAGTTTGAAGGCTTGGTTCTGCTATGCTAGGACATGGCATTGAAGGGGTGAATGGGGCTTCCACTGGCTGTCCAATCCCACTAACATCCCATATAGGAATCTTAGGAGGCTTAGTACTAGGGCTGTGATAACAGAAAGTCAAATAGCAGCACTTTGAAGCTTTATGTTTTGCAAACATTTCAACCAAATCTTGGTCAGAGCAGATTTCGATGTTAGCCTTTGAATCCATGCATGAGTAAAATATTTTCACTATGTGGCCGTAACTGGGAGGGCACTTGTCAACAACTTCATCAACCAAATCTTTGAAGTTGGTGAAGTCAGCATCCACGAATTTATCCAAGCTGTACCAACTACCACGGCAGTTGGGAGCAACAATCCGAATTTCTAGCTTGAAACAACTATTGCCGTCCATCCTACAGATGAACAACAATGCAGTCTCATCACATATGCAAGCAAATACAACTAAATCTTTCCCTTTACTTTTAGTATTAGTCGAACAATCCATTCTAATGAACAAGATGAGCGGACATTGCAGTAATATATCTGCTACTCGTTGCTTATCGCTTGACTCGAACACCTCAGATGCGCAGTGAAGGAAGCTCCCTCACTCCCCTCCACACGCGGTGCCCCTCGCGCGGGGCGTGGCCGGCCCAGGCGCCGCAGCCTACGCACGCGCGGCACCCTGCGCCCGCGACCAGGCGCCGTGGCCGGGGCAGGAAACGGCAGGGCCTGGCGCGGCACGAGGCGCGGGGCGCCTCCAGGCGGGCCCCCCATCCGGATCTGGCGTTAGGGCCCACGTGCGCCCTGGCAGCCGGAGGGAGGGGGAGGCGACGGGGGGTGAGGAGCTGCCGGCGGTGGCAGGGGATAGTGGGGAGGTGGCGCTGGATTTGGGAGGCCGGGGGTGCGCCCGTGAGTTGACTCACTGGTGAAGGGGAATCCAAAAGGGGAGTGGCTCCTCCACTCACAAGGGTAATTTGTTCTTTTCTCCTCCTCAGTCCCACATGTCAGAGTTACTTTACCGTTCGATTCTGAAGCGTACACAGGTCACGGGGAAAAAGCGAAGGCATACACGTGCAACCAAATTTTTTAGTGGTATACATGTTCATACCAACTTTTATAAGAGCATACACGTAAAAGACTTCTGGTCAATAACCGTTGATGCGAGCGTGTGTTTGGCCCGGTCAATAGGGGGGGATAAGTTGTGAGTGCAGATAGGCTCGGGTACGTGAAGAGACTAGAGAGAGAGCCGGCCCTGACGACAGTCCATCGGAATTATGGAACTCCCGTTTATGGAGAGGCGACTCCGATCGATCGACCGTACCTCTAGCTGCCAGGGTTAGCAGCTGCCACCGTGCCGTGCGTGGCGTGCCGTTTCTATCCGCTCATCCCGTGCCCACTGGTACCGTGCCTTTTGGATCGCTTTAATTTACGACGAGTTGCGTGATCGCCGCAAGCTCCGCCCCGGCCCGCAACGCCTGCATGCATCGGCCGGCAGAGCCGCCGAGCCGGCGGATCCCTATGTACGCCGCGGCGGGCGGCGGGCACACGCGGACCTCACTGGCTAGGCTAGCTACTCGCCGCGCCGCGGGCTCCTTTGGATGCACCCGCGCGCGAAGCCGCTTTCGATGCGCGCCGAGGCCGGAGACGGGAGACGTCCTCGGTCGCCGCCAAAGGGATCTCGTCGTCAGATCACGGCAGCAGAGCGCGATCGACACCTCCGTCCCAAAAGTGGAGCCCGCCCGATCCTCCGCAGAAAAAACCCATGGGCCTGATCTCCTACACTGCACTCGCACTTCTACCTTTCGTGGGCTTTTTGGATGGCCCAGTTGCAAGCTAAGGCCTCAATCTGGTGAGCAGTGATAATATATATATATATATATATATAATATACGGAATATTATAAATACTAGTAATACCCATGGTCTGCGTTTTGCTCTCAGATAAGTTGGTTGGTTAACTACGAATATCTTATCCAAGAAACATGGATATCTTGGAATACATGTGCATGTCAACTCAATTCCTACAAACCATATGGATACACGCGTACGCTATGGTCACCAGCTAGCTCGCGTAGATGCCATAACAAACCAATTATCAGGATAGTTTGGTGGTAAAAGTTATATTTCAAAAGAACTGCATTTATGGTTAAACACCAGAGAGAAGGCTATCTTCGGATAGCATGGCTATTCGGATGGAATGGACTTGTTGATTTCTCTTACAAAAAACATGCATGTGTAGGGGAAAAATTTACATGTGACTGGTAGCCATAGTAGAAAAGGCAAAATTATTACATGTCATGACCATTTCCCTTGAAAGAGGTTGGTTTTGCCTTGGGAAAAAGCTCAGCCGCGGTAATCACACTGAACCACATCAGCTATAACACTACATAAAGATATACTACATTGGTAGCCCAACATATATAGAAACCAGAGACTCGATATGCCATTGACGACTTCGGTTGCTATCCTCACGCTATTGTAGCTCGAATAATAGATATTCCTATTTTTTTACAAATAAAGCCAGGACATCCATACCGCCCACCGAAATTAATAAAAAACTAATTTTAGACCAAGAGGCGTGCGGTCCATATATCCCTGGTCACGCCACTTGGTCACCCAGCGTGTAAGGTGCAACAACGGTATTTCGGTGCTCGACCTCGGGACCACCACTGGGTCCCCCTCCACCTGTGCGCCCACGTCACTCCTCGGACCCGGACGCTCCCTACAACTACAAGAACACCACCGGGGTGCCAAACGTGGACGCTCACACCCCTCGCACCCGTCAGTCTCCTTTCCCGTTGGCCTCCGACGGACGCACAAGTACGGCGTGGTGGGTCACATCCCCTTCGGCTGGCTGCCCATGGACCCTGCCGCCGCCGCCGCCGCCGCGGCCACCGGCAACCTTCCGTCCCCGTTCTCTGCTGCAGCTGCCAACGGACACGTCTACTACTACCTCGACCCGGCCCTGTACGCGTCTGTCGTGCCGCCCGTGATCCCGACCGCCGCAGAGGTGGCGAGGCGGCGCCAGGAGGAGGAGAACGCGGGCATCCGCCTGGTTCACCTCCTCGTCACCTGCGCCGGCGCCATTCAGGCGGGCGACTACTCGGCCGCCGGCGACTACCTGACCCAGGCGCGCTCCTTCCTCGCGGCGATCACGAGTTCGACCGGGATCGGCCGCGTCGCCAGGCACTTCGTGGACGCGCTCGCGCAGCGCCTCGCCCCGGCGCACCCGCAGCAGGCCCCGCCGCCGCCGCCCGCCACGGCGGCCGAGCTGCACAGCCATTTCTACGACGCGGGGCCATACCTCAAGTTCGCCTACTCCACGGCGAACCAGGCGATCCTCGACGCGTTCGAGGGCTGCGACCGCGTGCACGTCGTCGACCTGGCCCTCATGCAGGGCCTCCAGTGGCCGGCGCTCATCGACGCCCTGTCCCAACGCCGCGGCGGGCCGCCGCATCTCCGTATCACCGGAATCGGAGGCGCCGGCGACGAGCTCGGCGAGGTGGGCGCCCGCCTGGAGCAGCTCGCGCGCTCCCTGGACGTCCCCTTCACGTTCCGGGTGGTCCGCGTCGACCAGCTCGACGGCTTGCGCCGCTGGATGCTCGGGGTCGTCCCCGGCGAGGCGCTGGCCGTCAACTCCGTCCTGCAGCTCCACCGCCTCCTCGTCGACCCGGACGCGGATCCAGCGGTGCCGGCGCCGATCGACGCCCTCCTCTACCTGGTCACCTCCCTGCAGCCCAGGGTCTTCACGGTCGTGGAGCAGGAGGCCGACCACAACAGGCCGGCGCTGGTCGAGCGGTTCACCAACGCGCTCTTCCACTACGCGGCCATGTTCGACTCCATGGAGGCCGCGAGCCACCGCACAGGCGGCGGCGGCACCACCAGCGCGCTCGCGGAGGCGTGCCTCCGGGCCGAGATCCTCGACGTCGTCTGCGGCGAGGGCAGCGCCCGCGCGGAGCGGCACGAGCCGGTGGACCGGTGGCGCGAGCGGCTCGCGCGCGCGGGGCTGACCCAGCTGCCGGTCGGCGCGGACGAGGTCCGCCGGGCGTCGGCGCAGCTGATCCGCGAGACGCTGTTCTCCGCCACCGGATACGGCGTCCTGGAGTGCGCCGGCAGCCTCGCGCTCGCCTGGCACGACCGGCCGCTGTACGCGGCGACGGCGTGGCGGGCGACAGGAGCAGGAGATGCTTCCGGCGGCGGCGCGGCTGCCGCTTCCGGGGAGCGCGACGACAAGGGCCGCCGCCGCAACAGCAGGAACGGTAGCGGCGAGAGTAACGGCCGCGGAAACCGGGCAACTGCCTAGGGGCTAGGGCACAGCTGAATCCTGACGGAACTAATAATCGTGCAGTGGCAGTGAGAGCGCGAGAGATAGTCGAATAATAGTCGTGATCATGGGGGCATGGGGTTGTGATGATCTGGGTTTGTTTAATTTGTGTGAGCCTGGGATGATGAGGAGAGACATTGAGACTCTGCTGCTGCTAAATATAAATTATTAAATTAATCGTAATTTCAGATTTTGAAATGCTGTAGTACTGATCTTATGAAACATGCAGTCGTTGAAATTAAAGTAGTGATGGTCACGATCCTTGAGGTTTGATTCTCATGTGCCCTGATTTGCAACGACTGCAATGCATTGTTACGAACACAGAACTCGTTTGCAGTCATATTTTGCAGGGTGATCTTTCTACTGAAACCAAGAAACAGAAGTAGACTTTTTTTTTTTGATAATAACACAGAAGTAGACTTGAACCAGGGGTGAAGCTAAAGGCTCCATTAGTTTTCTGTGATGGTTTTGTCACAACGGCTAGGGCCGGTTCTTGTTTTCGCTTATAACGGAGCAGTATGGTATGCTTTGACGAATAATTAGACGTTAATTAAGTTTTACCATAATCACTGTCACGAAATGGGGACGTAGCTCATATGGTAGAGCGCTCGCTTCGCATGCGAGAGGCACGGGGTTCGATTCCCCGCGTCTCCAATGAACCTAATTTTCATTAATCGTTTCCTGGCTCTAAATTATTTCCATATTTTGTTTATTTAATCGTTTCCTGGCTCTAAATTATTTCTGTTTCAAGCACTTGGCAATACTACTGCCATTTCTGGTTGCAAACCGGCCACTTGCCGGCTTCATTTTGTATTTATGCTTAAATCTTCCTACCACTTTTCTAGGCTCCTAGGCCCTGTTTCTGATTATAAGCCGATTTTGGATTGAAATAAGTGAGAATCTCACCCCAACGCCTCGCTTATTTGTCGATTACCTAGAAACCGATTCTTCCCACCGTGTCGCAAGTGTTGCAAAACTCATGCACGGGAGAAACGAGCGATTTCCCCTGCCTGCCCCTCTGTACCCGATGCCCCTCCTCCCCCTCCTTCCCGGAGATCGCGCCGCCGGCCCTCTACTGCGCCGCCGCCCTCAGGGTTGTGACAGAACCGTCAAGTTACAAGGCTTAATTAAGCGTAATGGCCATCATTTGAACGCATCAGACGCATTAGCTTACTTAAGTGTAACTTGACAGCCTGTTTTCAACCCACAAGCCGATCGAAACACACCAGAAGTCTCGCGCGACGGCGAGCGCAGGCGGTACCAGCATGATACAATTTTACAAAATAGTAAACAATATTAAGGTATTTACAAAATGACTTTTACAAATTAAAGTTCACATAATAGATAATATCAGTGGTATTTTCATTAGAAACCAACTGAAATAAATTGAAATAAAACGATAACTACGAAGACGTGAGGACGTCACATCGAGCCCACCGATGTAAATCCGGGCTAGCTCCTATACCTGAAACAGTGTAAACAATAAACCCTGAGTATACTAATACTCAGCAAGACTTACCCGACTAAGGGTATACTTAGCCCATTATCTAGACATGCAAGGCTTTTGGCTGGTAGTTTATTTTGCAGAAAAGCAACTGAAAGTGGATCCTTATTTTCCATATTTTATCTCAGGTTTTTTGTATGGTAACCATCATGTAATATTTGCCTCCTAACTAGAGCAATCATGATGGAGCATTAAATAACAGTTCAAAATAATCCTCCTCATATATCATTTCATATTCCAACTCATTACTACGATGCGGTGCTGTGATCAAGGTGCTCATATCCGAGAGCGACTGACGGCGAATCGATCCGATTTAACCTTGCAAGGTGGACCTAACCAACACGTCACGTATTTGCCCCGTCGGACAATACGAACCAACCATTCCCCTCCCCGCCTCGAACTACAGGAACCAGCCCAACGACATATGGTCAGCCGAGCTCAATGTGAGACCACCAAAAATAAACATATGCATCCCCAATTCTCCGCGACTACTCGACCACCCCAGGAGTTGGGTGCGGGTTCCTGTACTTTCGAAGCAAGGCAGTACTCGGCTTACCAGTTTCGACTACCTCCTACTCCTGGCATGCGGCTAGTACAATTCAAACTCGATCACAGGGCCAGACAACGAACGGTCCTTAACCGACACAGACGGGGCTAGCCTTTCCCCGCCCGGTCTCCATTTTCTTTTCCTTCTCCAACCTATTCCATATACTCAAAATAACGAGATATCCTATATCTCGCGAGTGACAAGAAATCACTCGACTTCTACCGAGATCTTATTAAGCATAGCATTTCTATCGTCCTATACATACTAGTATAACTCCAGGGAACCTAGGGATCATGCAACTAGAGTTCCAAACAATTTCTAAACCTAATGCACAAGTAATAAACATATATTATTTCATAATTTTAAATTATTTGGTTATGCACCGGGGCTTGCCTTTTGCTGAGCGAGGTTAGTATTACTTGCGGCTTTGGGCTTGGTCTTCACGAACTTCTTTATGGGCCTGCATTGCCGGTTCTAGACTTCACAACCAACTTATAGACGACGTCCTCGGCTACGATTCTACATGAGTGCATATGAGATACCAATTAATGCAATTGCATATTTCTAAAAATACATAGGCGATCATTGACCGAGCATAAAATAGACTAATGAATTACATAAACTCGCATGGTTGTCTGTAATAGTGACAATAAGTATTGCTATACATTATGTTTTAAAGTATTCCTTAATTCTGACCAACGCCCGAACGAATTCGGAATTACATTTAACACCATTACTCTTAACACGAAGTCATTAACTAATATTATAATCGCATATAAAATATGGTTTAACCCTTCCATACTCTAACTGTAATCTAACTTAACATGATTAAAAAATTCAGAGGATTATTATCTCAAAATTAGATATATAAAATTACACTGATACGGCGATATAAACTTAATCCCTAATTGCTAGGAACATTTAAATTACCTGAGTATCGATTTAGAGTATAAATTAATACAAAATATAACCTAACCTGCAAGGACACCATTCACATATTTTTCATAAATTTTTACAGAATTGTATATGCAAAGATATTATTTATTCCTAGTACAATACACTATAGAAAATTTTATAATTACATACTAAACTATGTTTTCTCGATATGAAAATTTTACAGTGAATCACTTATAGCTAAACTAGGTTACCGCATAAATCTCATAATTTTTGGACTAACAGACCTATAGAAATTAATTAAACAAGTCTAAGCACAATTTAAATTTTTGCATGGGCAAAAAGATCATGTCACAAGAATTAATATTTTTCCCTTATAGATATAGACGTAACAAATCTAACAAAACTAGTTTTGTATTTTTACTATTTTTCCTTGATTTGTTACGTAGTCTACAAGTTTTTGTCAAATGAATAAAAGTTAGAAGATCCTACCCGGCCATGGCCGGCGGCGTGGCGAGCAGCTCCCGCCGGCGGCGAGGACGTCCAGCGGCGGGGCATGACGGCGCGGCGGCTAGCGCAGCCGGGAGGAGCCGGCGCGCACGGCAGCGCGGCGCAGAGCCGCGCGCGTGCAGCCCGCGGCGAGCGGCGACATGGTGGCGGCGACGGCGCGATAAACGAGCGCGGAAACTCATGGAACGCGATGGAACAAGGAAAGCATGAGCATCAGTGCATCCCCTAGGTTTGATTTGAGCCGTCGTTCGGGGAAAACGGTGGCCGGAAGGTGTGGTTCGACGTTGAGGTCCATGGCGGCGCCTATGGTGGCTCTGTGTCACTGGGGAGAGCTGTTCCGGTGAGGGACTCGGCCGGCCGAGTGTGGGGATCGAGGGATGAGCTCGTGGGACTCCTACCTGTGCGAGGAATTGAACTTTGGTGGCTTGTGTGGGGAGTATTGGAAAAGGGGGCGAGCTTGAGCTTGAGCTCGTTAATGGTGGCCCGGTTTTGGAGTTGGGCTTGGCGATAGCGCAGCGCGCGAGCGGGGAG